>NC_088913.1:18860000-19170000 GCF_963576675.1 Euphorbia lathyris
ATTTTCGAAATGAAACCCCATAATCTAGTCAAACAGTTCCGGTTAACATATTCTTTTGATTCGGTTTCAATATCAGAAATTGGGTTTTCCAAGTTAGTGTTGTACAACCTGATACCATATTATGCTCAATAGAGTAGCAATAATGAACAACTTCAATTACCATACTGTGCTCGGTAGAGTACAAATTTTGAATGAGATAAAGAATAAACTAACGTTTTAAGAGCTAATGAATGAAATGGTATAAATTTATCCTTAATAATTAATATTTATAAGTAAGATCAATTTTAACTATATATTATCGAAAATTAGAAAAATTAGTTTGGCTGGTATTTAACGGTCATCTCAGACCTTCCAAATATCAATGATGTCTAAGATATTTTGTGTATTACTAACAAAATTACAAAGATTATGTTAAATAAAAACTAAATCTGCTACATATAAGTTAATCATTTTTTTTTTGTCAAACTGTCTAAAATAATTGTTGTGTTATTAATATAGTTACAAAAAAGTGTACGAAACTGGTTCAATTTTTCGACAAACTTTTTTGAAAGATCCGATGTGACAGTTAAATAACAGTCAAACTGGTTTTTTCAAATTTTCAATAGTGTATGGTTAAAATTGATTTTTCTTGGAAATGTTAGGGTTAAATTTACATTAGTTTATACATTAGAGTTAAATCTGCAGTTCGCTTGAAATGTTATTGTTAAATTTAGCCTTTATCCCCATTAGATCAATGGTAATAGCATATCTGTAGTATGTCATTCAGTGTTAGATCTAGGTTTATTAGAAATATATGATGAAGATTCAAAGCAGCATAAGACTTAAATTCATTAAGCCTGAATTTAATGGTAAATGTCAAATTCATTTACTTATATTAAAATGCATGTGAACAATGGTTTGTTGAATCATATATATATCAAGCCCATGAAGTTTCAACTTAGGATGGGGTTTTCTTGAGAGGAACTATATGGCATAACTTTTCTGCTTCTTGAGGAAACCAATTTTGTATTTCTTTGGGTCCTAATTTGATCAATCCAAAACTAATTATATTTTCAATACAAAAGGCTCCCCTTAGTTACCAAGTAAAAAAAAAATTGATTTTAGAATAAATAACTAAGGAAAGGGTGAAGAGAGGAAAGGGATATGCAGAACTACCTTATTGTCAAGAACTTACCACATACACCTTTTCTTCAATTATACTAGTGTACGAGCCCTTGAAAATTTTCGTTATCTTAGAGCAGCTTTAATGGTTGTTACTTTATAAAAAAGTTTGTTGTCAAACATTAAGCTATTGTTATTTAGATGTTATTTTATTTAGTAAGTTACTATAATTAACAAACTTTTCTATCCGCTTCTATAATGCAAAAAGAAAGTTGCAACCGAGATTTTGGGATTTTGGACCATGAGGGACGCTAATGCGTTTACATCTCGCGCGTGGCTGACACACGCCAAAAGCCTCAATTGTCCCAAAATGCGAGCAATCCTTAATATTATTAAGAAAACATTTATTTTATATAAACTTTTTGTATTTCAATGGTAAAAAACTTGTAATGTTTTAAAAGTTATATTTACTTCAAATGGTAAAATGTAAAAAAAAAAAAAATACAAGAAATATAACATAAGTTTTCATTTGTCACTACAAAATCTTTTCTTATTCTATCTAATTTTCAAAATTACATTAAAAATACATAATCAATTGTGGAATTAATTATTTTGATGGATAAATATATTTTATGGAATTTATAATAAGTATTGAATAAACAACTTTGTTGGTTAAAATTAATACTTATATAGTATTTTATGACAAGTGGTTCCTATAAAAATTGAAAGTAATAGATGATTATAGTGGTATGTTATTTGTATTTGTTATTTATGTATATGTGGCAAGTGAGAGTAATAAAAGTTTGTTACTTCCATTTGAGATGCTTTTATATATTGATGCGACGCAGTCAAGTCTCCATTATCAAATATGTTGAGGCAAAGAAAAGTAAGTTACATTCTAAGCACGTGTCAAGGTTGTCAGGTGTTAGGATGAAAAATTAACTAGTTGCATTCTAAGCTGACATGTCAAAGCTTTTAGGTGAAGACAACATATATTTTAAGCTTGCGTGTCAAATGATTACTTTACCTTTCGGAGACTAAGTTCATGAACAATCATTTACTTAGCTAATTGTTAAACGATTTAAATTTTAATAAATAGTTTTAGTTATTATTTCTATGTTTGTTTATATTTATACTTCTACATACTAAAGGGGTAAATTACATACGTGGTGTACAACCTTTACCTATTTTCATACTTTGGTGTACAACCAAAGTTTTTTCACACTAAACTATACAACCTTCATGTGACCTCCCACTAAAGTATACAACCGGTATTTGTGACCGGTCAACGCAAGTCAACGTTACCACGTCAGCATTTTGACCACTTTAAAAGTCAAAAATTCACATTCCTAATATGGAATTACTAAAATACCCTCTCTCTCTCCCTTCATTTTGTGTATCTCATATCTCTCTCTAAAAGCTTTCAATCTCTCTCTCTTTTCATTTCTCTCTCTAAAAGCTTTCAATCTCATAGTTTTTTTCTTAATTGATAGGTTGACAATTGATTTATTGGCTCACATATTTGTTTTGATTTATTCTTTTACTGATTTAGCCCAGTTAAATATTATCAATTTCTTCTTAATTCTTTGTTGATGATAGTGAGTAATTGTAAAATTCAGAAGTTTGGTTCATCTGATGTTAAACAATCTAAATTTCAAGATTCATGGTGTATATCGCGTGCATACTCCAAAATCAAAAAAATATTAGCTGCTACATGTCGAATTCACTCCAAGAAAAAGATTTCGCTAATGTTGAACTAGCAGAAGAACTTGCTCAAAATCCAACCTTCGAATTAAATGCCACAAATGATCAAATATTGAGCTTTTAGATTTTAAGAATTTGTCTATTGAATTGAATCCGAACAACTTGTTGTCAAACTGGACTGCAATTTTTATCAATCCTTTTTCATCTTCCTCGCCTTGCTGCTCTTTCATCTCTCAAGCATCTTGTTTTTTTTTTGTGTTTAGGGCAAGCAGTGTTTACCTGAGATGGAAAGAGAAAGATTGAAAGCTTTTAGAGAGAGAAATGTAAAGATAGAAAGATGAGATATAGAAAATGAAGGGAGAGATGGAGTGAGTTCTAATTTTTTTTCAATTTAGAAGGGATGATGGTACTTTAGTAATTTCATATTGGGAGGGTGAATTTTTTACTTTTAAAGTGGTCATTATGCTGACGTGTCAATGTTGACTTGCATTGACCGGTCACAAAATACCGGTTGTACACTTTAGTGGGAGGTCACCTAAAGGTTATATAGTTTAGTATGAAAAAAAATTGGTTGTACACCAAAGTGTGAAAATAGGTAAACGTTATACACCACGTATGTAATTTACCCCATACTAAAGAAACATACAGGGCCGTCTCCAGCATTTTGGAGGCCCTAGGGGTATTGTGCATTTTTTTTTCATATCTAAACCTAATACTATTTTAGAAATAATAAATATTAAATAGTAAAATCAATAAATTATTAACTACAATTCAAGTCATATAATAATAACATAAAGCTAAGTTTGTTTTTGTACATGTAAAATCGAGTTTTCTTTTATATATTTAAAATCAAGTTTCTTCCCACCAGCCATGCGAGAAGCAAGCAGACGATAAAGTATTAATTTCTGAAAATTAATCTTGGACGGCTGAACTCAAACCTAATCGCAAGATTCTATTGAAAGAAAGAGAAGAATTTATCTTGGAGATTAAAATTTGGTTGAGTCGCGTATTTATTATGAATTACAGGCTTAAATCACTATTTGGACATCGATTGATCCAAGGAATCTTGTCATTTGACACTTGATCTATCCAAAATTTTATCACTTGGCCACTGAAAACTATCCCAATTGGTGAAATTTCAATCCAATTTGGATGGAAACTTGATAGAATTATTGACATATGATGATATTTTGATAACTGGACTTGATAAATTTTAGTTTAGAGATTTGTTTTCTTGTTTTAATCTCATTAATTATTTGGGTAAATCAACTTTAAAACGTAAGGAAACTATTTTATCAAGACTTCATCAAAATTAAGTAGAATTTCATCAATTTGAATAGTATATGGTCCAAATGTGACCAAATGATAAATTAGTAGCCAAATATTAAAATTTTAAATAAATGAGAGTCTAAATAACATTTTATACCAAATTACAAATTGTAATTTATAAGTGCATTTCGTCTTGTAATTAAAAAAAATAAAAAGTTTAAAAATCACTACAATAACAAAATAATAGTTTATACATTGTTTCCAAATATGAAAAAAAGTTCAGAAAAAATCAGTACAAGTGTTGTCAAAAAAAAGAAAAAAAATAAGAGAAAAAATGAACCAATAAATATTGATCCAATGAATCATCAAAATTGAGTGAAATTTCATCAATTTAAATAGTTTATGGTCTTAATGTGATCAAATAATAAATTAGTAGCGAAATATTAAAATTTTAAATAAATCAGAGTGTAAATAACATTTGGCACCAAATTACAATTTATAAGTGAATTTCATCTTGTAATTTATTAAAAAATAAAAAATTTAAAAAATAACTACAATAACAAAGTAATAATTTATACATTTGTGTTGTCAAAGAAAGAAAGAAAAAATAAGAGAAAATGTGAACAAAAAAATATTATTCCAAGGAATCAAACCCTCACCCTTGTAAACATCTTGACTATGTCTTTACCATTCAGCCTAACAATATCTTCTATTATATATTTAAATCTATATACCTTTTAACCATATATTTTTTAATAATTATTAAATTTTAAAAAAATTCCGATCGGAGGCCCCTTGAAGTCGGAGGCCCTAGGCGGCCTCCCCCTAGAGCCAGCCCTGACAATATATAAAGCACTTCTGAGACCTTACGAAATATATGCGAGAAAACAAAGGTATTAATTGATGGCCCTCAAAGCGTTACTCTTGAAACGTGTCTCCATTCTCGGAAAATTCTTTTGAGATTTATGACATTAGGACTTCTTTTGAGATTACTAACTTAGGGCGTTTTGGATAGACTAACTTTCGGAATCAATAAACCAACTTTTGCTGGCTTTCAGACTAATTTTCTCTCTTTTGTTGTTGGAATTTATCTCTATAAAAATATAAATTTCTAAAAATGTTGTTTTCTCTCTATGTCGCTATTTCGGAATAAAGACCAAATTTAACTATAATTTTTCAAGCCAAGTGCAGATTTAGGCCCAAACTATGAAATTTTGCAAATTTTATTCTAACGTTTCCAAACAAGATCAATTTTAGCCTTCAGCTATCAAAAATTTCTAAGAATTGGGGTATGAAGTGTTGAAACACCTTTCCATATGATTTTGATTTGACAAAATTATTTAGGTTAATCCATGATTAAGGGACAATTAAATTTAAGTGCTTTGATTTAATTGTACTAATATGTTTGTTCAATGTTGAGCATAAATATAAATGAAAATAGAAATAAAAAGTAAGATAGGACGAAGTCAGCATGAGAACACAGCACAATAAGCTGAGTGAAGTGCAACTCAGCGTAATAGAAGATAAGTCATCTTCTGAACAGAAGCTTAAAGATCAAGCTAATCAATGAAGCTGAGTGAAACACAACTCAATATCAAAAGTAGAGAAGTCTTCTTGGGAACTATATCTTGCAGAACGAAGCTGACCATGGAAGTTGAGTAAAAGAGAACTCAGTATCAGAATTGACAACAATCATAGACAACGGCTATCAAAGTCAAGCTGAGTGATCCCCAGGACAACGCGAATGATCCGTTTGCTAAAAGACAAGATCCGACAACTCTCTGCACCAATTCATAAGCTTTGGAATTATGCATGGATACAATTTCGAGATGCATGGGTCAACTGCTCATTAGCTAAAAGACGAACTGGCACAAGAAGACGAAACCTGCGAGAAAAAGACAAACCTGACGACTGTGAAATTCAGACGACAGGATTGGCCTGTAAATCTGAAGCTGACCAGAACATGTCGCCGGAAAGAGTCGTTTGAATCCAACGGATAATTCTAGATTCAAATCATTTGGCTTCAGACTTCAACTATAAAAGGACAAGTACACTTCTTGGATCCTTTGCCGATTGCCAAGAGAACAAAAAGCATACATACAAAGCACATCAAAACAAGAGAAAGATCTTACACCAAACTTCTATTTCTATGTAAATGCTAGAGTGATTTTTTTGTAATCATCTAAAGTGTTCTTTATCTGAGAAAGAACAATTTTGTATCAATCGTTGAATTGAGAGAGTGTGCTGAGTACTCGGTGTTAAGTACTCAGTGGTAGAGAAATCTAGGTGTTCGGTTATATCACTTAGTAGGAGTTGAGTAGACGAATAGAGGACGGTACTCTTGCATATTCAACTGCCTTGTAAACGGTTTGTGCTCTACCTTTAAAGAGCTCAGTATTGGATTTAAAAAGCCCGGAGGGATTCTGGGGACTGGACGTAGGCGGAGAGGCCGAACCAGGATAAGTCGTGCTGAGTAATCTCTAACTCTCTTTCAAATATATATCTGTATGTGTTGCTTGCTATATTTACTCAGTATATAAATTGTTTAAGCTGACAGTGAGTAAATCAGAGTGCTGAGTTGGAAGCTGACCACAAAAGTGTCATTTCCCAACTCACAAGTAAAACAGTTCTAGTCAGTATCTGACTAAAGCCGTCTTACGCCTCACTCGGCCGTGCTGACCAAAGCTGAGTTGTGAAACTCAAAGAATTGAATTAAGTCAGCCTAATTAAAGCGAAAAAGTTATATTAGTTCCTAACCCCCCCTGGAACTAATCACACGGGACCAAGAAGTGGTATTAGAGCCAAATAGCTCACTACTCAAAGATTTAACTATCTTGAGCTGATCCCGATAAATGGCTGAGAACAACACTCGTTTCCTTCCAGGGAACCAAACAACACAGATACTTCCTGAAGGATTATCAATCAGTCGGCCTCCCCTATTCTTTGGATCTAATTATACATTATGGAAGAATAGGATGAAGAACTTTATTCAAGCCACAAACATGAGTGCATGGCTTGCAATAGTTCAAGGCCCATATGTGCCTTATAAAACTGTTAACAATGAGAAAGTTGTTAAGAGTGAAACTGAGTGGTCAGAAGATGACCTTAAGAAATTACAAAATAATGCTTCGGCTATCAATATGCTTCACTGTGCGCTAGATGCTGCAGAATACAATAAGATTTCAGGTTGCGAGTCAGCACATGAGATTTGGAAAAAGCTTGAGGTAACCTATGAAGGTACAAGCAAGGTCAAGGAATCAAAGGTGAACCAACATATGAGATTATACGAGATGTTCGAGATGAACTACAATGAGGATATCTCTGGAATGAACGCTAGATTCACCAACATCATAAATGAGCTAAAGAGACTCGGCAAGAACTTCACTGAAGAAGAGCAGGTGAAGAAAATCTTGAGAAGCTTACCGAAGAGCTGGCAAGCTAAGAAAACGGCCGTGGAGAAAGCTCAAGACTTGACAACATATAAATACGACAAGCTGATTGGATCTCTGCCGACTCATGAGATCTCTATGAAAAATTTCGAAGCAAAAGAAAAGTCAGAAGACAAGAAACAAAAATCACTTGTCATGAAAGCTGACTCAACCGAAGCTGACTCATCGGATGATGAGGAAATGGCCATGTTCACGAGGAAGATGAAGAAGTTGTTCAGAAAAAATGAAAACAACAGCAAGAGGCCATTCAGAAGAGGCGATAGGTACAAAACTGAGTCTAGTGACAAATAAAAAAAGGACAGCTCCAAGCCTGTCACGTGCTTTGAGTGCCATCAAACTGGGCACATTAAGTCAAGCTGTCCTAATCTGAAGAAAGAAAAGAAGGGAAGCAAAAAGGCAATGGTGGCCACATGGAGTGACATCGATGAGTCAACACCATCTGAAGCTGATCCCACCGAGTCAGCAAACATATGCTTCATGGCTGATGACGCTGCTGACCACACTCGATTTGAGCAAGCTGACCTCTCTAAAGAATCTGAACAGGAGGAGTACTCAAATGAGGTAACATCCTTACACTTGCTTAGAAATGAAATGATTAACGCCCTGAGTGATTTATATACACTGACTAAAAAGTGTAACAAGAAAATAAAGGCACTCAGCAGGCGGTGTGACGAGATTGAAGAGGTCAAACTTAGTGACCTTCGATATCTTCTCCAAGACAACTCAACTTTGCATAGCAACATGGAAATTATGCACAAGTTTGTCTCGGAAGTCCAATCAGATTCAAACAAACTGAGAAAGGATGTCACAAACCTTCAGAACCAAATAAAAGGTTCAAACAAATCCCATGCTGAGTACTGATGCGCCTCCCGTTGAGAAGGCTCACTAAGGGATAAGTGTACCCCGTCGTTATCAAGTAATAAAATTCTGGAAAAGTCCAGGTATCATCCACATGATTTATTTCTGCAAGTATCAAGCTACTTGGTCTCAGGTGTTATCTAGGGTTTGGGGGTTTTGAGTTTGGTTTTGCTTAAGTTAATCTACTCCTAGGTTGAATTATACTACTCCTAGCTAAGTTATCTAATTCTAACTAAGTTATTCTACGCTTAATTAAGTTACTCTATCCCTAATTAAGTTAAACTACTCCTAGGTGATCTTTTACCAATGTAATTATCCGAAGGAACATGAAGGGATACGATGATAATGAAAATAGATTGTTTAGACAACGGAATTGAAACCTAATCTAAGTCACTTGTGTCCGAGGCGATTAACCCTACCTATCCTCCTGAGGTCCCTAGTTCGTGATTCCTTTGTAAGGCCGAAACTAGCTCTAAGGCTCAGCAATTTGGGCTTAATCTTCTATAGGGTCGTCAATCCTATAGGCACTGACTAGGTCAGATTCAGCTCGCAATATGTGTCAACTTAATTTTGGGATTATCGAATGAGTTAAACCAATCAGACAAAGCGTAAGACAAAGATTAAAGCAATAAAGAAATTGAATAAACACAACTATAATATATATCAAAGATTAAAAGTATTGTCACGAAGATACAATGAGCCTAGGATTCATAACATGGATCAGAGGCTAGACAGAATATAAAAGAAGAAAAATCCCTTTCAGGGAACCTGTCTACCAATGCAGGCGTCTTCCTAGGACTTAAGGATGGAGCTTGAGCAATCCTTGATGAGCGAAGCTTCGGAGGTGTCTTCAATGGAGGTTTGAAAGATATGGAGGAGGTGGAGAGGATTTCTCAAGGTGAAAGCTAAGAAAATTACAAAGATAAAAGATATTTAATTTACAATTGGAAAATCTTATTTATAGACGCGGTTCGGGCCCTCTTTCTGACCTATTTCGTGTCCTTTTGCAAAATAGGAAGTCGTGGGGCCAATCGTGCCTTTGTGGGGCCGGGAATCAGTTTTTTGACTGATTCCCGCAGGCCAGCTCGCCCTAGCAGGCGCCAGCTCGCCCGAGCAGGCCCTTGAGGGCCTGCTCGGCGAGCTGGCCTACAGGGGCCTGCTCGGCCGAGCAGTGCCTGGGTAGCTCGGCCGAGCAGTGCCTGGGAAGCTCGCCGAGCAGTGCCTGGGCAGCTCGCCGACCAGCGCCTGGGCTGCGCGCCGAGCAGTGCCTGGGTAGCTTGCCGAGCAGCGCCTGGGCTGCGCGCCGAGCACCGCATGGGCTTCTCACCGATGCTCAATTCACCGAGCGACTGCCGGGGGTCCCCGAGATGCGATTTTCACCCGAACTCGTTCCTGCTTTAGCCTGCACATGCACGAAAACTCCAAATAACATTAGTTCTGAGGCTAAATTGACCCGCCAATCGCTCATTTTGAGTAGACACTCTGTTTGGTGCGACTTTTGGCGGATCAATTAGCTATAAAAGATAATGGAATTTTAACATACATGCTATTTTGGCCATATTTGCCTAAAATAACCAGAAAACGAGCCTAAACAATGAAAAGTAAATAAAACATTTCCAATTTCTAACTAACTCACACAAAAGCATATAAATGCGAGAATTGCTCGCTTATTCATGAAATAATGCTAAAAACCGTCCTAAAACCATACCCAAAGATAGGGGGTTTTGACCCCTATCAAACCTCCTCGCACTTAAAACTTTACTTGTCCCCAAGTAAACTAAAAAACTAAACCCGCATTCACAAGCAAGCTAGAAAACCTCCTGGTTTGACTAGGTGCTTGACACAATTTCGAGCATCTGTAATTACATGCATTCGGAAATACAAAGTAGAGACACGATATCCAAAAGCAGCATTTCAATTATCACAGGTCATATGTTTAAGAAAAATGACACATGTTCAATTAAACTAGCTTAAGGGGATAGCTAAGTAAAACACCTCACCATAGGTAGTTCACTCAATTCACACAATTTTGGTGGCTAAAGTGTTTTACTCTCGGCTTATGTTCTTGCTTAGGATTACGTTGATTTTGTACGTTCATCCGAGTTCCTCTACTATGCCATATGACTCCGATGATATAAAAAACAGCCTCGAATTGGGGTTGTAATGTGGTTAGGGGGTTAAAGGTACAACAAGGGTTAGGAGTTCTAGCGCTAGAAAAACGAAGTTTAAAATGGCTTTAGCAAATTGTGAAGTGATTGAGCTTTTTATTCATTATTATTTTTTTTTCTGAGACGTTCTAATTTTAGAACTGGGGAATATAGTTCTCCCTCTTTTGTTCGTCTCTTTTTCTTTTCCTTTTCTGTTTTTCTCTTTTTTTTTTCTTTTTTTCTTTTGGGTAGTGATGCTCAGTCACTTCTTAGCCTTTTGGCTTGCTACTATGGTGCCACAAACAAGGATAAAGCACTAGAAGAAAATAAAGGCTTGATACGGGCTTTGTAAAAACTCGAGTCAAGCAACAAACCAAGTGATGGTTTGCGAAAATATGGGTTAGAACGAAAGAAAATCTATAAACTACAAAAATACAGGCTCAAAGTGGCTTCCTAGAGTAGATGAAAAAGAGAAAATAAGGTAAAGAAAAAGGTTAATTCTAATGAGTCTGATTCATCGTTTAACATCTCAAATCATCGCATGTAGGTTCAACTCAGTATTAGGTGCAAAATTTATAATCTTTCTACAAGTCAAAGCATTCACACAAAAATGTCAAGAAAAAAAGCTTTTTGATGTTCGCTCTTAGGCTCAAATTCAACTCACAATTCTTTGGGTTTCAATTTGTGCTTACTAGTTCTCCCCAAACTCAAGTTTAATATCACATGCCTTCAATTCTTAAGTTATCTACCTAAGTAATGATTTTAGCATTTCTTCAAAAGTAGGGTCTAAATGCAAACTTTAGCTCATGCTTTTACAGATACAAGAATTGTGTCCTACACCTAAACTAGTTGTCATGCAATCTTAGATTCGGTTCTCAGCCCTCAAGGACAAATAACGAAGTTTAGATTCGAAGGAGGTTCACGGTTTTAGGTCCTAAACATGCGAAAACATAAATAAAACCCGAAAATGCCAAACTAAACTAGACACGACGCAACAAAAATTTAAAAATTATACAAATTTTTGTAAGTTTGTCTACCCCTCCTCCTCACACTTAAAATATGCAATAAGTTCCAACATTGCATCTAAAACCATAAAACACATGTGCAAGAAGTTAGGGTGGAGAAGACAACTTACTGATTTTATCACAATCGCAAAAAAAATTGATGATTTGTGGTGCCAATGTTTTTTTATATATTTATTATTTATTTATTTATTTATTTTCATCTCCGTTCGGAAAAAAATCTCGAACTGTTGCTTGTCTCGCCCGAGTTGGGGTGCTCCGCGAGCTGGGCGGCAATGCCTAGCTCGTCGAGCGGCAGTGTCCAGCTCGCCCGAGCTGGGATGCCCAGCTCGCCGAGCTGGGCGGCAGTGCCCAGCTCGCCCGAGCTGGGCCTCCCGGGGCGAAATTATGCTTTTTTTTTCTTTTTTTTTATTTATTTTAAACCCGAACACTAAAAAAATGTAAAAGAAAACTAACCATTAAACTAAAAGCATAAATGTATAATCTAAATAAAATAAACCTGAAAAGTTTTATTAAAACTTGGGTTGCCTCCCAAGAAGCACTACGTTATAGTTGGTGAGCTCGACATAGAATTCCCTCCTAGGTGAATGATGACATTCGCGTTAGGAATTCAAATTCCTTAACAAATAATCCGTACCTACAAAACGGATTAGGAGCCTCACATGAGTTAAATAAAAACAAGAGGCCAAATTTAAACAAATTATGAAAACGTTTGGTTTGCTCCCTTTTGGATTCTCTTGGTAGGTCAAAGAGAATGAAAACTTCTGAACAAGGAGTAAATCCAAACTTTTCTAACTTTTGAGGAAAAGGTAGTTCATATACACAGGCTTCAGTCTGATCATTTATTTCTATCACATGATTTAGGATTTTAGGTTTTGAACCGGGGTTGCTTACCGCTTTCGGTTCCTCACTTACCTTGAGTGATGCATGTGACAGTGGAGAGCATCTCGGGATTGCTCTTGCATCTCATGGTTTATTTGAGCCAATTGGTTGCTCAAGTCCTTGCAAACCTCCTCGTTGATTGTAAGTCGGGCTGATATTCCTTTCAAAAGGGACAGCACCTCATCTCGTGAGCTAGTGGGTTATGGAGGAACTTGGCTTGCTTGTTCGTAAGGGAACATTCCCAATTCATTTTCCATATGCTCATTAACAAACCTATTTGGAGGCCTCAACATGTTAGGGTTCCCGTAGGACAGATTTGAGTGTTGAGGTCTCCTCCAATCACTACCATAAAAGCTGTAAGAATTGGGGTTAGAATTATACCTTTGGTGATTACCCACAAAACTTACACTTTCATTGGTGTTGAGGCTCAGTTTCGCCATCAAGATATCCAATTTCTTATTTAAGTCGGCCATGGAGGGATTGGGAGCCTCATTCTCCAGGGCATGAATGTATTGTCTTGATGGGATTGTAAACTTTTGAGCTTGCCACTCGACTCTTTCTTGCCAATTCATTGATCAGAGAATGCTGAGAAAAAGTGAAGTTCTAGCACAAAAGTTGATAAGTAAAAGTATATAGTTATGAACAAATATAAAAGATATGAACAAGTATAGAAGTTATAAAGAATTATATATAAACAGGTATAACCGATATAAACAAAGGATATTCACAAAAGAATGCCTAAACTAACAAATCGACCTTTGGTTCGATATTGCAGAAGAAATAAATCCCCGGCAATGGCGCCAAAAACTTGATGCGCCTCCCGTTGAGAAGACTCACTAAGGGATAAGTGTACCCCGTCGTTATCAAGTAATAAAATTCTAGAAAAGTCCAGGTATCATCCACATGATTTATTTCTGCAAGTATCAAGCTACTTGGTCTCAGGTGTTATCTAGGGTTTGGGGGTTTTGAGTTTGGTTTTGCTTAAGTTAATCTACTCCTAGGTTGAATTATACTACTCCTAGCTAAGTTATCTAATTCTAACTAAGTTATTCTACGCTTAATTAAGTTACTCTATCCCTAATTAAGTTAAACTACTCCTAGGTGATCTTTTACCAATGTAATTATCCGAAGGAACATGAAGGGATACGATGATAATGAAAATAGATTGTTTAGACAACGGAATTAAAACCTAATCTAAGTCACTTGTGTCCGAGGCGATTAACCCTACCTATCCTCCTGAGGTCCCTAGTTCGTGATTCCCTTGTAAGGCCGAAACTAGCTCTAAGGCTCAGCAATTTGGGCTTAATCTTCTATAGGGTCGTCAATCCTATAGGCACTAACTAGGTCAGATTCAGCTCGCAATATGTGCCAACTTAATTTTGGGATTATCGAATGAGTTAAACCAATCAGACAAAGCGTAAGACAAAGATTAAAGCAATAAAGCAATTGAATAAACACAACTATAATATATATCAAAGATGAAAAGTATTGTCACGAAGATACAATGAGCCTAGGATTCATAACATGGATCAGAGGCTAGACAGAATATAAAAGAAGAAAAATCCCTTTCAGGGAACCTGTCTACCAATGCAGGCGTCTTCCTAGGACTTAAGGATGGAGCTTGAGCAATCCTCGGTGAGCGGAGCTTCAGAGGTGTCTTCAATGGAGGTTTGAAGGATATGGAGGAGGTGGAGAGGATTTCTCAAGGTGAAAGCTAAGAAAATTACAAAGATAAAAGATATTTAATTTACAATTGGAAAATCTTATTTATAGACGCGGTTCGGGCCCTCTTTCTGACCTAATTCGTGTCCTTTTTCAAAATAGGAAGTCGTGGGGCCAATCGTGGCTTTGTGGGGCCGGGAATCAGTTTTTTGACTCATTCCCGCAGGCCAGCTCGGTGAGCTGGCCATCTCATCGTGAGCTGGCAATGCCAGCTCGCCCGAGCAGGCCCTTGAGGGCCTGCTCGGCGAGCTGGCCTACAGGGGCCTGCTCGGCCGAGTAGTGCCTGGGCAGCTCGCCGAGCAGTACCTGGGCAGCTCGCCGAGCAGCGCCTAGGCTGCGCGCCGAACACCGCCTGGGCTGCTCACCGATGCTCAATTCGCCGAGCGACTGTCGGGGGTCCCCGAGATGTGATTTTCACCCGAACTCATTCCTGTTTTAGACTGCACATGCACGAAAACTCCAAATAACATTAGTTCCGAGGCTAAATTGACCCGCCAATCGCTCATTTTGAGTAGACACTTTGTTTGGTGCGACTTTTGGCGGATCAATTAGCTATAAAAGATAATGGAATTTTAACATACATGCTATTTTGGCCATATTTGCCTAAAATAACCAGAAAACGAGCCTAAACAACGAAAAGTAAATAAAACATTTCCAATTTCTAACTAACTCACACAAAAGCATATAAATGCGAGAATTGCTCGCTTATTCATGAAATAATGCTAAAAACCGTCCTAAAACCGAGATAGGGGGTTTTGACCCCTATCAAGTACTCAGGTACTGGTCAGCGTAGACAGTTCACTCAGTGTGACTATTGTGGGAAAAGGGGACACACAACAGATGTGTGTTGGTATAACAAGAGGATTGTCCAATGTGACTTCTGCGGAAAGATAGGACATACCACTAAGGTATGTTGGCATGCTCAGCACAATGGTGCTGACCAAAAACAAAGCCATCCTAAAAGGGTAACTCATTGTGACTTCTGTGGTAAACAAGGCCACACCATAAAAGTATGCCGTCACAAATTAAAACATGACTTTGCACCTGTCTATGCTAACAAACAAGGACCCAAAAAGAATTGGGTACCTAAAGATGAATGATTCAAAATGCAAGTGAGCCTGAGGTGCATGGAGAAGTCAAAGCTTTGGTATATTGACAGCGCATGCTCGAGGCATATGACTGGTGATGAAACTCAGTTCATCACACTTGAGCTTAAACGAGGAGGTAACGTAAGCTTTGGACACAATAAGAAGGGTAAGATAGTAGGGTCAGGTACTATCGGAGGTAACCCCTCTATTGAGTCAGTCTCCTTAGTTAAGGGTCTCAAATATAACCTATTAAGCGTAGCTCAGCTGTGTGACAACGATAGGCAGGTTATATTTGATGCTACTCAGTGTCGAATACTCGAGGGAAAAACAAACAAATTGATTTTAACTGCCCCTCGTGTTGACAACGTATATATGTTGAGTTTAGAAAAACAATTTTCTAAAAATATATGCTTAGTATCTAAAGAGGATAACTCTTGGCTATGGCACAGGAGACTTGGTCATGTAAGCATGGACCTCCTTGCCAAATTAGCTAGAAAGCAATTAGTTGAGGGATTGCCCAAATTGAAATTTGAAAAAGATCAATTATGTAATGCTTGTCAGCAAGGTAAACAAATGAAAAAGTCTTTTCAAAGTAAAAACATTGTCTCAACCAAGAGACCATTGGAATTACTACATTTGGACCTTTTCGGACTTGTCTAGCCACTCAGCTTGGGCGGTAAGAAATTCTCCTTAGTCATTGTAGACGATTTCTCTCGGTATACTTGGATCATCTTGCTGAGTAGCAAGGATGAAACTTTTGAGATGTTCACAACATTGATTAAAAAGCTTGAAAATGACAAAGACCTTAGAGTAGCTCATATCAGAATTGATAACGGCGGAGAATTAAAAAACCAACAGTTTGACGAATTCTGTGAAGTCAGTGGAATTGACCATAACTTTTCTGCTCCTAGGACACCTCAACAAAATGGGGTTGTTGAAAGGAAGAACATAACCATAGTTGAAATTGCTAGGACAATGCTGAGCGCAAACAGGCTTCCAAAGTATTTCTAGGGTGAAGCTGTCCACACAGCATGCTACATACTGAATAGGGCTTTAGTTAGACCTATACTCAAGAAAACCCCTTTATGAACTTTGGAAAGGACGAAAGCCCAACATTGGCTACTTTCGTGCCTTTGGGTGTAAATGCTTTATACTCAATACAAAAGATAACCTTGCTAAATTTGATGCTAAAGCTGACGAAACGATCTTTTTAGGGTACTCATCTAACAGTAAAGCATATAGGGTGTATAACAAATGAACTCAAGTTGTAGAAGAGTCTATCCATATCGAGTTCGATGAAACTGACCCTGCAGGAAAGACAACTCAGCCCGCCGAGTTCGATGAAACTGACCCTATAGGAAAGACAACTCAGTCCGCCGAAGATGACCCAATCTCAGCTTCCGCTAACCAAATTGGAGCCGCTGAGTCATCCGTACAAGGGCTAACCAAAGGTAAAAATGAAACCGAAATTACCTTTGCTGACCAATCTACTCCTGCAGATATTGTAGAAACACATATTCCAAACAACTCAACATTACCTAAAGAAATAAAAATTCCAAGAGGACATTCGGAGAAGTCCATTTTTGATGATGCTGACAACAAGCTGATGACAAGAGATCAACTTAGAAAGTATCTCGGTAATGTTGCATTCGTCTCAGTACATGAGCCAAAGAACTTCTCAGAAGCTGAGCACGACGAACATTGGATCAATGCTATACAAGAGAAGCTTGATCAATTCAAAAGAAATGAGGTATGGGATTTAGTACCAAAACCTAGGAATCAAAAGACCATAGGAACTAAGTGAGTCTTTAGAAATAAACTAGATGAGCAAGGCAATGTGGTCAGAAACAAAGCCCGACTTGTAGCCCAAGGCTATAGTCAGCAAGAAGGCATTGACTACAGTGAAACCTTTGCTCCCGTTGCTAGGCTAGAGGCTATACGAATATTGTGTGCATATGCTTGCTATATGAACTTTAAACTATATCAAATGGATGTCAAAAGTGCTTTTCTTAATGGATTTATAAACGAAGAGGTTTATGTTAGTCAGCCTCTCGGGTTTGAAGATCCAAAACTTCCAAACCACGTTTATAAACTCAAGAAGGCCCTATACGGCCTAAAACAAGCACCACGTGCTTGGTACGAGAGGTTGACCAATTTCCTGCTGACCAGGAACTATGTCAGAGGCAAAGCTGACACAACCTTATTCATTAAGAAAAAGGGTAAAAATACCCTGTTGGCACAAATTTACGTAGATGACATAATCTTTGGTGCTACTGATGAATCTATGTGCAAAGAATTTAGTAAACAGATGCAAACTGAGTTCGAGATGTCTACGATGGGCGAACTCAACTTCTTCCTTGGTTTACAAATCAAGCAAGGGAAGAACGACATCTTCATTAGTCAGTCTAAGTACGCCAAAGAAATGTTAAAGAAATTCGAGATGGAGGAATGTAAGCCCATATAAACCCCAATGGGTATTGACACTGTCCTTTGTTCTGACGAGAAAGGTAAGTCAGTAGACAACAAGTTATATCGAGGTATGATAGGCTCTCTACTTTATCTTACTGCTAGTAGACCTGACATTCAGTACTCAGTATGTTATTGCGCAAGATATCAAGCTGACCCCAGAGAATCTCATCTTATAGTTGTAAAAAAAAATTTCAGATATTTGCAGAGCTCAGTTAATGCAGGTTTATGGTATCCAAATACAAATGACTTCACACTCATTGGATACACTGACGCTAACTATGGATGAGATAAGCTAGAACGTAAGAGCACTTCAGGAGGATGTCACTTCCTAGGAAGCTGTCTAGTATCTTAGTTCAGTAAGAAGCAATCATCAGTGGCCCTGTCTACAACTGAAGCTGAGTACATTGTTGCTGGAAGCTGTGTGGCCCAGGTCCTATGGATTAAGCAACAGCTAGAGGATTATGGAGTCAAAACGGAAACCATAGAGGTCAAATGTGACAACAAGAGTGCCATTGACCTATCCAAAAATCCAATCCAACACAGCAGGATGAAGCATGTCAGCATAAGACATCACTTCATCAGAGATCACGTACTTAAGGGTGAGATCAAGCTGATTTATGTTCCAACAGATGAACAGCTTGCGGATATCTTTACGAAGCCTCTGGCTCGTGAGCAATTCAACATACTAAGGGAAGCTATCGGTATGTCTAATCCTCTTCAATGAAATTCTATGTTTAAATTGAATGATGAGTGATTACCATGCTGAGCAATTTGTGCTAAATTAGTAGCTATTGCATGCTAAGTAACTTACTCAAACTGAGCTAATACGAATATCATAAAATCACTTTATGCTGACTAAACTTACATACTGAGTGATTATCTTAAGCTGCATTACTAAGCATACGAATAAGTCTCTACGTAAAACTGTCTACTCAGAATTTCAAACGTTTAAAATTCCTAACGCTGAGTAAAGATCCGGTGCACAATTAATGCTAGCACATGAATTAAATAGCCACCTAGGATGACGTAAGCGCAATAATTAGAAAACACATGCGCCGATTGTGTCATAAATGCCAGAATCATTATCGGTTGATTATCTCGAGGTCAAACCGCCATTGCAATGATCCAGATCAACTCGATACCTCTATAAATAGTGGACGAATTCCCACTTGTGTCTCTTTACACACAGAAATTCTGGCATTCAATCCCTCTCTCTTTCTCTCTCAAAACCCAAAAGTTCTCAAAAACTCTAAGAATCATGTCTAACGATTCACAAAATATCTCCGGTGCCGGTTACGACGACAAGCGCTCTGATGAAAACCCTCCATCTCCTGCTCAGTAAGAATATAGCAAGACTCCCACCAAGTCTCAAGAACATGGTCAGCATGACCAAACTCCGAGTAAGAGCCCCCACACTAACCTTGCAATTTTGTCAAAAAAGAAACAGAAAAAGGATAAGGGGAAGAAACAGATGGAAAGAACTTACTCTCTAGTCTACAACAGTGTCAGGGGATACAAGGTTGATCACTCCCGATGGTTTTCTAAGGGATTTGTAGACGCTGAGAAACTGTTCTGCGAATGGATCTCTAAAAATGGCTGGGGCGAACTATTTTCTATTCGAGAAGCCACCTACCCAGAACTGGTAAAGGAATTCTATGCAAATTTGCGAGCTGCTGATGATGACAGGGACTACATGGTCACCAAGGTCAAGGGAAAGGAAATCTTCGTCAATCCTCCCTATCTCACTAAATTGCTCAAGTTGACCAATAGCGGAACCATACTCAGAACAACAAATGACTACACTAAAATTGAATATCCCACTGAGTTTTGCAAACCCGCCGGTCATGTAGGGGAAATCGCTAGTACCTCCATGGGTCAGAATCAGAAGATGGCCCATTACATCCTGACTAACTTTCTCTTCCCTAATGTCAACTCCACATCCTCAGCGTCAAATTTTGAGCAATGCTTTATCTGGCATATGCTGACCTACAAGCCACTCAACATGCCGGTTTTTCTCATTGGTGCTTTCCAACGAAGCACTGGCACCCTTAGGTTAGGCTCCCTCATCACCAAAATCCTCCAAGACTACCAAGTGAGCCTAGTAGAGAAAATCAACGTCTGGGGTACGGAGATTTCAGCTGGAATACTGTTCGGCTTGGCCTACGACCAACCCATCATACCCAAGAAAGGTAAGGGGGCCGCAACTAAGGAAACACAGGGCATGCTGACCAGAGAGGGGAAGAAAGTAAAGCAAGCTCACGCTGATAAGCAAGACAGAAAGAGGAAAGCTAGTCAAACCTCTTCCAAAGACATTGATGCTGTCCCAAAAAAGATTCGAATTGTGTCCAAAGGAAAGAAAACTGAAGCTGAGCAAGGTCAGGATGGATCCAAGTCAGCAGAAAAACTGAAAAGGCAAGCTGAGCTTGAGGAGGAAAAAGAGGACACTCCCGAGAAAACCCTATTGATGCCTTTGAGAAAGAAGAAGAAGATCTCCTCTAGGTTGAACCCTATTGATGCACCCCCTCTAGCCTCTGTAATATCTGAAGACTCACACTTTGTGAGAAGCCAAGAGATTGATCTCGAGAAAAACCCTACTGACCAAGATGCAGAAGAGTTGGGTGATCTCGGAGGTCAGTTTGATGTTGAGGAGACAATGGCTGCTGAGCATGAACAGATAGTTAACACTGAGCAGGTTGAAGAACAAACTGAGCCAACAGCGAAGAATCACGCTGACCAAGGGGTAAACTCATCTTCTGAATCTCTTGACTCTATTCCAGCTGACCCCTCTCCTCCAAAGGCTAAGAAATTCAAACGGCTCAAGAAAAAGGCTCATAAATCTCTAGTCATTGACCTTCTGGATGATTCTCCTCTACGGGATCCCATCACTGACCTTACTACAATGCAATTCAAATTCTTCTCCAATACCACTGAGCCTTCTCCAAGGAAACTCCAGAAAAAGCAAGCCTCTGTTTCTCAAGCTGAGGAACAAACCGATCCCAAGACTCCAGAAAATCCAATCTTTACCAAGCAAGTGCTTGAAGTTCTTGCTGGTCAAACCACTGAGTCAGTGCAGGAAAAGTCTGCTCGAGTCAGCTTTGAAATTCCTCAATCTTCAACTCCAATTCCAGCTGACACTGAGCCAGTCAATAACTCTGCCAATCATCCTCCTCCAAATCCTTCAACGCAGAATGCTAACCCATCAGTTCTTGTTGGTAATCTGAATAAAAGTCCAACCGCTGATCTCGCTGGCACATCTGCTTCTGGACAGCACCAAACACCTCCTCCATCCGGTGCTACTCATATTCCGCCATCTGGGCCACAAAATGATGAATCCTACGCATACTTGCATGCTACTGAGTCTGGACGTCGAATAATCGACTCAGCTCAAGCCTTACTTCAGGATATCCATCAATCTAATGCCGAAGCTGCTAGGTCTGATCATGTTGAGCCAACTCAACTTTCCTCTGTCACTCAGCTCTTGACTGAAATCAAAGGTCTCAAGGATCTTATGAGTGTCATGACATCTCTCCAATCTCAACAACCCAAGCAGGAATCTATAGTAAAGCTGGCTGAACTCCAGCTGACAATGGTAAACCATATGAACTCTCTCTAGGGTCAACTCAACAATTTGTCAGCTGTGAACTCAATATATGCAACCTCTGCTGAGGTTCATCAACTTTTCTCCCAGCTAAACATTGAGTAGATAAGAACCCGTGAGTTAATCTCCTCTTCTTCCCAGTGTTCAATTGAGCAAATAAGTGAGGTTGTCCGCCTAGTCAACTTGAGTAAGGAAGAAATGGAAACTGACCAAGTCAAGACGAATGAACTTTTGCAATACTCCTAAGCCACCTTCAAACATGTGCGCCATACGAATGCTCAACGTCAGTTCTACGATTCGGCTTTGCTCAAGATGTATCATCAAGCTTATGCCATGCTGATTGACACTATCACATGGGTTGGGAAATCTCAAGAATATATTTTGAGTATGCTCAGTTCCTCTATCAGGATTCCCGGTTCTGTCTTGGACGATGGTGTTCCTGTTTTCGATGGTCTAAGTGAAATCACGAAAAGGCTTAAGGCATATTCCGTGAGGTTAACTCGTGCTGCTCTCAACGACACTTTCATTCCTCTTCCGCCCGATACTGGCAAAACGGGGGAGAAAGAACAAGCTGATGGAACTCAGCACCACTCAAGGGAAACAGGAGAAGCATCTGGTAGTCAGCAGAAACAAAAGGAAAAAGGCAAAGTTAATCCTGCCCAAGTCAACAGAAATAAATAGTTGGGCTAGATTTGCTAATTTCTTGACTTGTAATTTTTTTTCTCTTATCTAGCGTATTTTGTCCTGCTGACCATCAATATAAACTTATGCATCTCTTATTCAAATTGACTAATCTTATGTGATGCTTACTTACGTATTGTGATTTATGCTGATCTGCCTTAATTGAACAAACAAACAAAAGAAAAAGGAAAATACTCAGTACACATTAGCTTTGATACATTTTTTTTGTTCTTCATAACTCTGATACCTAAACTGACCATGTATCAAACTGAGTAAAACATGTAACTGAACTCTTCTGAAAGCTGACCTAGACGCATATGAATTAGATCTTGGAAGGTCTAGAATTGAACTAAGTCAGTATTGGCATGTCTTAATTTTACTCGATTAAATCTTAGAAGGTTTAGAGTTAAGTTAAGTCAATAGATGCAACCCTTACGGGGGAGTAATTTCAGAAGAATAAAAAGAATTTCAATCATGGGAAATCTCAATACTGAGTTCCATCAATTAAATATTTTGCCAACATCAAAATGGGGGAGTTTGTTGAAACACCTTTCCACATGACTTTGATTTGACAAAATTATTTAGGTTAATCCATGATTAAGGGACAATTAAATTTAAGTGCTTTGATTTAATTGTACTAATATGTTTGTTCAATGTTGAGCATAAATATAAATGAAAATAGAAATAAAAAATAAGACATGACGAAGTCAGCATGAGAACACAACACAAGCTGAGTGAAGTGCAACTCAGCGTAATAGAAGATAAGTCATCTTCTGAACAGAAGCTTAAAGATCAAGCTAATCAATAAAGCTGAGTGAAACGCAACTCAATATCAAAAGTAGAGAAGTCTTCTTGGGAACTATATCTTGCAGAACGAAGCTGACCATGGAAGCTGAGTAAAAGAGAACTCAGTATCTGAATTGGCAACAATCATAGACAATGGCTATCAAAGTCAAGCTGAGTGATCCTCAGGACAGCGCGAATGATCCGTTTGCTAAAAGACAAGATCCGACAACTGTCTACACCAATTCAGAAGCTTTGGAATTATGCATGGATACAATTTCGAGATGCATGGGTCAACTGTTCGTTAGCTAAAAGACGAACTAGCACAAGAAGATGAAACCTACGAGAAAAAGACAAACCTAACGACTATGAAATTCAGACGACAGGATTAGCCTGCAAATCTGAAGCTGACCAGAACATGTCGCCGGAAAGAGTCGTTTGAATCCAACGGATAATTCCATATTCAAATCATTTGGCTTCAGACTTCAACTATAAAAGGACAAGTACACTTCTTGGATCCTTTGCCGATTGCCAAGAGAACAAAAAGCATACATACAAAGCACATCAAAACAAGAGAAAGATCTTACACCAAACTTTTATTTCTATGTAAATGCTAGAGTGATTTTTTTGTAATCATCTAAAGTGTTTTTTGTCTGAGAAAGAACAATTTTGTATCAATCGTTGAATTGAGAGAGTGTGCTGAGTACTCAGTGTTAAATACTCAGTGGTAGAGAAATCTAGGTGTTCGGTTATAGCACTTAGTAGGAGTTGAGTAGACGAATAGAGGACGGTACTCTTGCATATTCAACTGCCTTGTAAACGGTTTGTGCTCTACCTTTAAAGAGCTCAGTATTGGATTTAAAAAGCCCGGAGGGATTCTGGGGACTGGACGTAGGCGGAGAGGCCGAACCAGGATAAGTCGTGCTGAGTAATCTCTAACTCTCTTTCAAATATATATCTGTATGTGTTGCTTGCTATATTTACTCAGTATATAAATTATTTAAGCTGACACTGAGTAAATCAGAGTGCTGAGTTGGAAGCTGACCACAAAAGTGTTATTTCCCAACTCACAAGTAAAACAGTTCTAGTCAGTATCTGACTAAAGCCGTCTTACGCCTCACTCGGCCGCCCTGACCAAAGCTGAGTTGTGAAACTCAAAGAATTGAATTAAGTCAGCCTAATTAAAGCGAAAAAGTTATATTAGTTCCTAATCCCCCTGGAACTAATCACACGGGACCAACATGAAGTTTTTGCATACTCAAGCATCGATATGTTTTCAAGAACACCGAGTATCAAGCTTTAAACTCAACAAACTAATCCGTTCAAGATGTTGACGAAAGTGGGCCCGGAAACTTATGGGGTGATCCTCTCGAATTGTTTGTGAATAACATGTTTATTCGATATAAAAGCTTTTAGTTCATTCAAGATTGACAAACTTCTTCCATACTGAGCAAACAACATAAACTCAAGTTCTTTTCAAAAGAGAATTTATGATGAGAGTCAAAGAGGTTCAACTCGAAAGCAACATAAGAGAATTGAAGATCATTATGTTTTTATTAACCAAGAAAATAGTGCTAAAACAAGACAATTTGAGTGTTCCAAATGTGCAGGATGATTCGGAATTCATTGAAATACATCAAGAAAGCATCAAGTAGCAAAACACGCGTTGAGAAGCATTTTCAGGAGCCCAAGTAGGCCATCTGACACTGGAGTTGCTGACCTAAGCCCCAATAATTTGGAGTGGAAATTGAGGTCACCAAGCTTATCCAAGGGTCGTCGTGTTGGGTATACATCCCAAGTCCCACATCGGAAAGATACAAAGGAGATGCATAGTTTATAAAGAAGTTCACCAACTACATTAGTATGAGGCCTTTTGGAAGGAGCCCAAAAACAAATCCGTGCGGGCTTGGCCCAAAGCGGACAATATCATACTAATGGTGGAGCTGTTGGTGAACTCGTGGGCCCTACAAATGGTATCAGAGCCGATGGTTCGGTTGGGAGAACATGCATGAAATCTAAGGAGATGTGGGAGGCTCTTAGTGTGACCTCGCGATGGGAAATCTGTGCTTGGTGCCTTGTGTTGAAAGTCTTCCTGATATTGTGGTGGTCAGGCGGCGTGTTTCGCGGGTTGGCGGCGGTACAAGATGATTAGACAGATTATCGCTGAAGGGGAGGCTGTGGTCCTTGGTCTGAGGGGAGGATTGTTGGGTATACATCCCAAGTCCCACATCGGAAAGATACAAAGGAGATGCATAGTTTATAAAGAAGTTCACCAACTACATTAGTATGAGGCCTTTTGGGAAGGAGCCCAAAAACAAATCCGTGCGGGCTTGGCCCAAAGCGGACAATATCATACTAATGGTGGAGCTGTTGGTGAACTCGTGGGCCCTACACGTCGACCCCATTAAATGAGCTCGGTGTATTAATACTCCCAGCATGACTCCTTTATCAAAGAAATGATTTATCCTTTCTTCGAAAAAGGCCTCCACCCATACTTAATAGTCCCTCTGTTTTACAATACATGTCTTTCTAGAGAATTTTTTTTGTTCCATAATACATGACATTTTGCTTTAATTATGCACAATAATTTACTTTTACCAAATATACCCTTATTTAAGTTGACTTTTTATCTAGAGAATAGATAAAACTTGCTAGTGGATGCAATTAATATAAGGGTAACAAAGTTTTTTACTTTAAGATTAATTGCATTTCTTAATTAGTGTGCATTAATCTTAAAAGAAATGCATTGTGGAACAGAGTGAGCATTAAATATATATATATATATATATATATAATTCTATTATGGCCCCTCTTTATTTATGTATTTAGTTTATTCAAATTTTAGTTAATTATATTTATGTCCTTAGATTTTAGCTTATTATGAAATCGACATCTTTATCTTTATTTCTCTTATTTTAGGATTTTATGTATTTGAGTATTGATGTATTTTTACTCTTAGGCTTATTTGGTTATAAATTCATCTATTTCAGGTAAAAAATTCAATCTTTTATCAATCAAAATTCAGAAATTTCTCCTTTAAGCTTTAGAGTTGATCTCTTTATCAATTTGGAGAATTTTAAACCCTTCAAGTTCAAGTATAGCTAGAGAATCATTTCGTTGGTTTTTTGGAGTTAAAATCCTCACAATTTCTATTCCCAGCCCCTTTCAGTAACAAATCTTCTCTTACTAACCCCATTCTGATACAGATTGAAAGCGATAATGAAGGTTTTAATCGTAAACCCACACAGATGTTCTTCTCTAGCTAAACTAGAAGGAGTGAATCCCAAGATAAAAAGGTATTAAACCTTGAATTCTCAAAGAGAAAGAGTTGCCGTCATTCTTACAAAATGAGGGTTTAAATACTTCCCCTTAATGATAACAAAAGACAAGGATTACCCCTACTAGGGTTACAATAAGGCTATCCCTAAAAGGGTAAAATAGGTGATATGCCCCGACAAACAGTACGTTGGTACAGGTACGGATTGTCAGGGTTGTTGGTGAATTACTTCGGGAGGAAGTAAACCTAGAGATCCACCCAGGGTAGATGTTGATACGCCTCCTTGCGTACTCCTAGATTCGCCCCGCTTGCTTGTCTTGGGGATTCGCCCTCCTAGGTATAACCTCCGTGGGTCTGATGTCTGGGGATTCGCCAGAGCGCCTGTGATCAATGATCTCAGTTAGGATGTCCGCATCATTCTCTCCTTCTTTAAAAGAACTCGGCACCGATTCGCCCTGTTTGAACTCCAAAGGACCATCCCGCTTCCATGGGCTAAGGTCACGGATGTTGAATGCTGGTGAGATTTTACCAAGCCAGTTCGGCAATGCTATATGATAGGCATTGGCATTGACCTTCTTGGTGATCTATGGCCCGTATTTCCTAGGCCGAAGCTTGCTACTTGCGGCGTTGGCGAGTCTCTCTTTGCCCAAATATACCATAACCTCATCCCCGACTTCAAACTGTAGGTCCCCGCGGTGCTCGTCCGCCTTAGCCTTTAATTTCTGATTTCTCTCCTCAAGAGTCTCTCTCACCTCTTGGTGCATCTGTACATAATCTTTGGCCAGCTGGTTGGCAGTCACGTTTCCTTTAGGAAGATGGGCTATATCAAGGATGTGATTCGGGGTCTTTGTGTATACCACCTCAAATGGAGATCTCTCGGTTCCCGAATGTACAGAGCCGTTGTAGGTGAACTCAGCTTGGGCTAGAACCACATCCCACATCCTGGGCTTATCCTTACACTTGTTGCGCAGTAAGTTTCCCAAGGTTCTATTGACCACTTCTGTCTGCCCGTCTGTTTGAGGGTGGGCGGTGGTTCTAAACTTCAGAGACGTATCGAACAAAGCCCACAATGTCCGCCAGAAGTGACTGAGGAACTTCGTATCACGATCCGAGAGAATGCTCTTAGGTACGCCATGTAGCCTGACAATCTCTTTGAAGAATAGCTTAGCAGTCGCTGAGGCATCATTAGTCTTGCGACATGGTATGAAGTGAGCCATCTTTGAAAACCTATCAACCACGACAAAGATGGAATCCATGCCCCTCTGAGTTCTGGGTAATCCTAAAACAAAGTCCATGGACAGATCCTCCCATATGGTCTTTGGTATAGGCAAAGGTAACTGCAAGCCCGCATTTGTAGTGCGTCCCTTAGCGGTCTGGCAAACATAGTATCGTTCTACTAAGTAGGCAACATCTCTCCTCATCTTAGGCCAGAAATAGTGGGAACTCACTGCTTCATATGTCTTGTCTCACCCAAAATGCCCTCCCAGGCATCCGCCATGTAGATCCCGAACAACCTTCTCACGGATGGAAGTGCAAGGTAGGCAAAGTTGGTTGCCCCTCATGAGATACTCATCCATCAGATGATACGCTCCATCTCCATGCTGGTTCTTACACTTTTCCCAGATACTACCAAAATCAGGATCCGCCACGTATTCTCCTCGGATGTGTTCAAAACAATCGGTCTCCAGGTTAACTGTCTTGATTAGTGACACCCTTCGACTTGGCGTCCGCCATCGCCACTTGCTGAACGTCATCATCACTTATCAAACACAGCAAGCTAAGCAGGACGCCATCGCCAAGCTGGCTGAGATCCAGCTGACAACCGTTCAACACTTGAATTCTCTACAACAACAGGTTCAGAACTTGTCAGCTGCGAACCAAGGCTATGCAACCTTTGTTGAGGTAAAGATGCTCTTTGCTCAGCTTCACACCGAGCAACTCAAGACCAATGAGCAAATGGTCTCTTACTCTCAGTGCTCAGTGGAGCAAATTGGTGAAGCTGTTCGATTGCTAAATCTGAACAAGCAAGAGATGGACACTGACCAAATGAAACAGAACGAGATGCTGTCTATCACAAGACAAACCTTCAATCACATCCGTCACACAAATATTCAGCGTCAGTGCTTTGACACCTACTTACTCAAAACCTTTCATCAAGTCATTGCTGGACTGACTGATGCGCTTATATGGATTGGTAAGTCTGAAGCTTTCATCGTCAGTATGATCAGCGCTGCCAACCTCAATATACCTGATGAAGTATCCAATCAGGGTGTTGCCATTTTTTATGGTGTAAATGAAAGCGCTGACCGTCTTAAAGCGCTGTCCAACGAACTGACCAGGGCTGTCTTAACCGACAGCTTTAGGATTCCTCCTCCTGATGCTGACAAAACGGGGGAGAAAGACCAATCGAGAACACCAGCAAGAACACAGCATGGGTCAAGTCAGTCCCAACAGTAGAAAAAGAAATAGATATATAGGCTAGCTCAGTATAGGCTAAGTATGTGGTCTGTATTTCTTTTTGCCTATCTTTGAACTGTTGATTGTAAACACTGACCTACCTATTTTAATATCATACCTGCATCCTTGATTCTATTCCTGAGTTATGATATATATTGCTGTGTACTGAGTCATTATGTATCTTCAAATTAAATCAGCTATGTTTAATACTTATGAAACTTATTGATTGAATCAAATGCTGATAACATGTTTGACATTGTCCTATGTGTTTATAAAACATTGTCTCTTAAGAACTCATTGAACAACAAATTACTCAGCGCACTCTAAATGATTAAACCTTCCGCTAAATACTGAGTAAATAGAATATGTTACATAAGCTGACCTATATCTGAAAACTGACCTTAGACTTACTCAATTAAACCTTTAAATGTTTAGAGTAAAACTAAGTCAGTAGCTCAACCCTGACGGGGGAGTTTGCTAAGTTATAATAGATCAACTATCATGGGGGAGCTCAATACTGAGTTCCTCGCTAAATAGTTTTGCCAACATCAAAATGTGGGAGTTTGTTGAAACACCTTTCCACATAATTTTGATTTGACAAAATTGTTTAAGTATAATTGAAATACATATTCTAAACACACTAAGTTTAAATACTTTGATTTATTCTACTAATGTGTTTGTTTAATGTTGAGTTAAAATTGCTTATAAGATACAAGAATTAAAAGGCCCAAGCCCAATACAAGTGTCAAAGCCCAAGTCAAACAACTCAGTACAACTCGGCCCGCGTTTGTCAAAACGTTGTCGCTTTGGACAAAACGCAACTCAGCAATCGAAGGATCTGGAAGACCTTCGGGAACAACTTCAAGATGAAGCTGCTGAGTAGATTCGACAAACGTACAAGACAGCAGCTGGCTAGGGGAAACTTCCAGACAAAGTATTTCCACTTTGGGTAAAGTTCAGACGACACAGTATGCTGTCCAGTTGACTTTACCATAAAAGGAGAGACAGTCTGCTGAGCTGACCGAGGACAGAAGATACACAAATCTGATTGGCCCAGAGCTCTGAGCAAGTCAGGATGACAACGACAGGAAGCTGTTTCCCTCCAACGGTTATTTCGAAATTCGAAATGACCGATGCCCAGACGTCTCTATAAATAGAGTGCCATCAGAAGCTTCAACACTAACAGAACTTGATCAAGCCATTACGCTGACCAAATCTCTATGCAAAGTTCTGCAAGCAAAAAGCAAAGCAATCTTACACTACATTCAATATTTTTTGTGTAAAAGTCTAGAGTGATTATTCAATCATCTAAGGTGTCTTAGCAAATCATTGTTTAGGACAAACACTTATCATTTCTAGAGATTAGAAAGGAGAGGCTGAGTACTCGGTTATAGTACTCAGCGGGAGATTAGGATTGAGTAGAGGTATAGAGGAAGGTACTCTTGTTATACTCAGTTGCTAAGATTGTAAAAGGTTTGAGGCTCTACATTTAAAGAGCTCAGTAGAGGATTTGAAATCTCGGAACGTGTTCCGGGGACAGGACGTAGGCTTAGAAGAAGCCGAACCTGGATAAATCTGCTGAGTAACGTATTTCTTACCTTAAACTCCTTATATATATTGCTTGCTTAAATAACCAAAACTGACCAAGTAAAAAGGTCAAGCTGAGTTGTGCACATCGAACATCTGAGCTCAGGAATAGACTTTAAGTGCTATCTCCTGACTCAAGTTAAGAAACTGACCTAGTCACCAGTTGACTAAGCCAGTATCCTACTGATCACTCAGCGCCACTGTTAAAACCTTTTCTCTTAAGAAAAGAAGTTTGCCCAAACTTAAGAAAAAGTTTAAATAGTTCCTAACCCCCCCTTGGAACTATACTTGCAACGTTATAAGGGACCAACATGTTCCCATACTTTCAACGCCCTCACTACAGCATAAAACTCTTGATTATACGTTGCCCATTTTTGCCGTGCCTCACAGAGCTTCTCACTGAAGTATGCAATGGGCCTCTTTTCTTGCATCAAGACACCACCAATCCCAATTCTGCTGGCATCACACTCAACTTCAAACAGTTTATCAAAATCGGGATACGCCAGCACTGGCGCTGTACTCAGCTTTTTCTTGATCAAGGCAAAGCTCTCTTCTTGGGCGTCCGCCCACTCGAACCCCCTTCCCTTCTTCAAACATTCCGTCAACGGGGCCACTATAGAACTGAAGTTCCTAATGAATCGGCGATAAAACGTTGCTAGCCCATGAAAACTTCTGATATCCCCCACATTCCTCGAAGTAGGCCATTCTCGGATTGCTCTTACCTTCTCCCCATCAACTTGGATTCCATTCCCACTGACCACGAATCCAAGGAAAACTAGGCTCTCCATGACAAAGTCACACTTCTTGGTGTTGGCGTATAGCTGGTGTTTTCTTAACAGGTCAAATACTGTCTGCAAGTGTTCCTCATGTTCCGCCAAGGTCTGGCTATGAATCAGAATATCATCAAAATACACAACTACGAACTTCCCAATCACCGGGCGAAGCACCTGATTCATTAGCCTCATAAAAGTACTGGGGGCGTTGGTCATCCCAAATGGCATAACTAACCATTTATACAATCCATCTCTCGTCTTGAAGGCGGTCTTCCACTCATCCCCAGATCGGATTCGTATCTGATGATAACCACTCATGAGATCAATCTTGGAGAAGACTCGAGATCCGCCAAGTTGGTCCAGCATGTCATCCAACCTTGGAATCGGGAACTTGTACTTGATGGTGATCTTGTTAATAGCCCTACTGTCAACACACATCCGCCAAGACCCATCCTTCTTCAGTGTAAGTAAAGCTGGAACGGCGCAAGGACTCATACTCTCCCTAACGTATCCCATCTCGATGAGTTCCTCCACTTTCTGTCTCATGACGTCATTCTCCTTTGGGCTCATTCGATAATGTGGGAGGCTTGGTAAACTAGCCCCAGACACAAGATCGATATGATGTTGGATGTCTCTCAAAGGTGGTAACCCACTTGGCAGCCCTTCAGGGAACAGATCTTGATATTCGCCAAGTAGGCGGGTCACTTCAGTCGGCATCTCCCTTTCGTCCCTTTGGGCAGATTCGTGGTTCGCCTTAACCATTACCACATACACCATCTGGCTCTCTTCACATTCACTGACAAAAGATTTGTGTGTGGGACAGACTACCAAGGTAGACTTTTCATCGGCCTTTGGCTCTCTCGTCATTGGCGTAAGTACGAACTTCACCCCATTCTTCACAAATCTGTAAGTGTTCTCTCTTCCTGTGTGGATGGCGTCATTGTCAAACAGCCAGGGTCGGCCCAACAATAGGTGACAGGCATCCATATCGACCACATCACAACAGACTTCATCACTGTAATCTCCAATCACAATAGGTACCCTGCATCTCTGGGTCACCCTAAGTTCACCCACGTTTTTGATCCATCCCACCCTATAGGGGTCGGGATGCGCCTCCGCCAACAACCCGAGTTTCCGAACGGCGCTGCTGCTCACAATGTTCTCTTGACTCCCACTATCTATTATCACATTACATCGCCCGCCTTTCACAAGACTCGGCCAATAACAAGTAAAACGAACGTCTCGCTATATGTGACTTGACATTACCCATAGTCATAAGATTCAGTTCAAGGATGTAGTTGATAAAGGATCGTATTATACCGTAACTAATACGGAAGGGTTAACGATAGAATCAACCTGTCTTCTTAACGGACTCTAGGGGAATGATTACGGACTTGCCAATAACATACTCTGTACATCATTCCGTTATGCAAGGGATTAAATATAATTCTTGAAGAAATTAATTTAATAGGTTGCATACGGCCAGAAGTAGTAAGGACCTAATGGATCACACATAAGACTTGGAACCAAAAGAGAGATGGATATGATTAATAGATGGAAGCCCAATTAAGCCCAGTAAGGCCCAAATACTAGGAGGGGGCCGAAATTTATATGTATTAGTAAGGAATTAATTTTATTCCATTAATCCTAATTTGATTAGGATTATGAATTAAATTAATTAAGAGATAATTTAATTAGGAGTTTTAATTAGATTAATATTCTCCTATTATTATCCAATTAGGTTATTTATTATTATCCTAAATATATTAGATATATAGTGAGATAATAATTAGGAATCCTTTTCCGAATTGGATTCTTATTAAGTAACCTATTCCTATCTAACTAGGGTTTAGATACAAGCTAATATATATACCCCTTTCCTTAATGAATTTCGACTAAGCCTATATCCCTCCCCACTTGTGATTTTCGAAATTGCTTAAGAGAGAGAGAAAAGAATTCTATTCCCAAGTTCGTGAACAAGAATTCATACGGCATTCCATCGATTGATTAATCTTATTCATCCCTCTTTCTCTTTGATCTTGTGTTGGTTTATTAGAAGCAATCTATTTTGGTTGCATCTTATAAGGGTTGATTCTAACTTAATCTCACCGTGTTCACGAAAGAAGGAAAAACAATCAAAAGGGAGAAATTCGTTTTTCTTCGCCTACATCAGGTCAGTTCACTATTTCGAGGATTCCCGGAGATTGAATCGTCGGATCGTCGCGATTTTTTGACAGTAGCTTCTAGACATATTCTTCCACGTTTCCACTGATGGGATTGTCGTTCGGAGGTCTGGAAGGTCTGTTTCGGATAGGTTCAGATTGGTAAACAGTTTACATCTCCTTTGGGTTGTTGAGTAAACTCAAGCTCGGGATCTTATGGTAACACCTGAATTATCGAAAATTATTTTTCATGAATATGGGGTAATACTTAAATTAGATTATGATAATTGGATGAGTAAACTCATGTTGTCATAAACTAATAGGCAAAACGGTTGGGATTAATATGAATAGCATATTAGTTACTAATGTGGTTAGTAACCCAATAACCTAGGAATCACATTAGAGATGTGATTGATTATATGAATCTACCTAATGAATGAGACTAGCTTGTTGAGTAAACTCAAGGCGAAATCTCAGGAGTTAGGATCCTAGCTCGCTAAAGGATTTGTGAAGTTCTTCGAATTAATATGGAGGGTTATTAATTTGGCAAAATAGTGGGAGCAATCTGAAATAAATTAAAAGGCCTATAATTTTAGATTGTTATACTTTAAAGCAAATGAATGACATACGTTTACTCTTTCTCACTCTCAAGTTTAATTAAACACTCTTAAAATCATGACTAAACACCGATCTGCAAAATATACTTACCGATAACAAGTTGAATAGTTCAAACTTCACCGACTGGTTTCGTAACCTCAAAATCGTTTTGAAGTTCGATAAAATAGGGTATGTATTTGATACATCGATACCCCCTATCCCTAATAATGATGCTCCCAATCGAGGAAATTGATGCTTATCAGAAGCACAAGGCTGATGATGATCATGCCGCTTGCATCATACTTGCATCGATGACATCGGAATTACAAAGGCAACATGAGGAGATGAATGCATATTCCATCATCATGCACCTAAAGGAATTGTTTGGGAAACAAACCAGGTGCGAACGCTACGAGATATCAAAACTGTTATATCGTTGCAGGATGCAAGAGGGCACATCTGTCATGACACATTGTGTCAAGATGATAGACTATATTACCAAACTTTCTAGTATTGGATTTGTGATGGAGAACGAATTAAGTACCGACTTGGTTCTTCAGTCCCTCCCAGAGAGTTATTCACAGTTCATCATGAACTACCAAATGAATGACTTGCAAACCTCTCTTGAAGAGCTTGCAAACATGCTCAAATCAGTTGAGCCCAATATGAAGAAAGACAAGGCCATACCGGCTCTTGTAATCGAGGGATCGAGGAAAAGAAAAGGGAAATTTCCCAATTCTAAACATCCCAAGAAAGGTAAGAAAGATGTGTCCAAGGGAAAGGAAGTTAAGAAGCCCAAAGGAGAGTGCCACTTTTGTGGTAAAGACGGGCATTGGAAGAGAAACTGCAAGGAGTATCTAGCCACCCTCAAGAAGGGAAAAGGTGGTGCTTCTTCATCTGGTATGTTCTATATTGAAATAAATACGGTTTCATTGTCTGAATCTTGGGTACTTGATACCGGATGTGGATCTCATATTTGTACAAATATGCAGGAGCTAAAACAGACTAAGAAACTAAAGAAAGGAAGCATAAACTTGCGAGTGGGAAATGGAGCAAGAGTTGCTGCCCTTGCAATTGGAGATTATGTTTTACTTTTGCCCTCTGGGCTTGTAATAGAATTAAGGAATTGTTTATACGTTCCTGAGATGTCTCGTAACATTATTTCTATTAGTCGTCTCGTTGACGACGGTTTTCATATTTCAATAAAGAACAATAGTTGCAATTTTTATAAAGATTCGATCTTTTCTTTTTCAGGAATATCACAAAATGGGATTTATGTGTTAGATGATAAAACTCCCGTTTTTGCAATTGATACCAAAAGACATAAGCTAGATAATTCAACTTACTTGTGGCATTGTCGTTTAGGCCATATAAACAAGAGACGCATGCTAAAGCTACATTCAGATGGGCTTATAGATCCAATCGATTCTGAATCATTGGAAACATGCGAATCATGTTTAAAAGGTAAAATGACAAAGACACCCTTTAGCAATAAAGGTGAGCGTGTATCAGACACTCTAGGACTCATTCATTCAGATGTATATGGCCCTATGTCAGTCCAAGCAAGAGAAGGATTCAGATACTTCATTAGCTTCATAGATGACCATACTCGCTATGGTTATATCTACTTGATGAGGCACAAATCAGAAGCTTTTGACAAGTTCAAATGCTTCAAGAATGAAGTGGAAAATCAATTAGGAAAGAAAATAAAGACACTTCGATCTGATCGAGGTGGCGAATATCTTTCTGATGATTTTCTGAATTATCTAACTGAATGTGGGATATGCTCACAATGGACACCTCCCTATACACCACAACACAATGGTGTATCCGAGAGGAGAAACCGTACCCTATTAGATATGGTACGATCCATGATGAGCATGGCCTTACTTCCAAAGACGTTCTGGGGCTATGCCTTAGAAACTGCCCTCTTCACCCTGAATCGAGTACCAACTAAATCCGCTAGTTCCACGCCATATGAATTGTTCGTTGGTAGGAAACCCGTGTTCTCTTTCATGAGAGTATGGGGTTGTTCAGCATATGTCAAACGCGTTGCGTCTGACAAATTAGATTCTAAATCTGATAAATGTTTCTTCATTGGATACCCTAAGGAAACTATGGGATATTACTTCTATCATCCAGATGATCAGAAAGTGATCGTATCCAAACACGCAACCTTCTTAGAGAAAGAGTTTCTCGAAGAAACACAAAAGGGAAGCGTGATTGAACTCGATGAAGTTCAAGAGGAAGAAACACCGACTGAAACAACGGAGGCGGTCGAGGTACCCGAAGAAGTCCCATCAGATGAGACTCTAGTGGCACCTATTCGTAGATCACGAAGAGTTCGTGAACTCCCAGTTAGATATGGTTTTCTAGTAGGAGATGATGACGAGGTTCCCGTGTTAGACGACGAACCCGAAAACTACGAAGAGGCTCTTACTAGTCCAGATTCTAAAGCATAGCTTGAAGCCATGGATTCTGAAATGGATTCCATGTATACTAATCAAGTTTGGACTTTGGTTGATCCACCCGAAGGGATAAAACCCATTGGGTGCAGATGGATCTTCAAAACGAAGACTGACATGGATGGAAAGGTTAGCACCTACAAGGCTAGGTTAGTAGCGAAAGGATATCATCAAAAACAAGGTGTTGATTATGACGAAACCTTCTCTCCCGTTGCTATGTCCAAATCAATCAGAATCATGCTTGCAATTGCCGCTCATTTTGATTATGAGATTTGGCAAATGGATGTGAAAACAGCTTTCCTAAACGGAAACCTGCTTGAGGATGTATACATGATGCAACCTGAAGGTTTCATATCAAAGGATGCAAATAAAGTTTGCAAACTTCAGAGATCCATTTATGGACTCAAGCAAGCATCTAGAAGCTGGAACAAGCGTTTTGACGAAACCATAAAACAATTTGGTTTCGAACAAAATTGGGAAGAAGCTTGCATTTACAAGAAAGCAAGTGGGAGCTCTATAGCATTTCACACTCTATTTGGACGATATACTGTTAATGGGAAATGACATTGCTCTTTTACAGTCAGTGAAAATATGGTTATCCGGTAACTTCTCAATGAAAGACCTCGGTGAAGCAGCCTATATACTTGGTATAAAGATCTACATGGATAGATCACGTAGACTGCTTGGTCTTTCACAGGCTACATACATTGAAAAGGTGCTAAATCGGTTTAGCATGCTTGAATCGAAACGAGGTAACTTACCCATGGTACATGGAGTAAAGTTAAACAATCATCAATGTCCTAAAACTGATGATGACAAACGACGCATGGCTGTAGTCCCGTACGCCAGTGCGATCGGTTCGATTATGTATGCTATGCTATGCACTAGACCCGACGTAGCGTTCGCGTTATCTGTAACGAGTCGTTACTAAGGGAATCCGGGAGACGAGCATTGGATTGCCGTCAAGAACATTCTTAAGTACTTGAGAAGAACTAAAGATATGTTTCTAGTGTACGGAGAAGGAGATCTGAAAATACAAGGATTTTCAGACGCTAGTCATCTCACAAATGAGAATGATTTTAAATCCCAATCAGGATACCTGTTTATCCTAAATGGGGGCGCGGTCAGTTGGAAAAGTTCCAAGCAGGGAAGCGTAGCTTTCTCTACGACCGAGTCAGAGTACATCGCTGCTGCGGAAGCAGCAAAGGAAGCAGTTTGGATTAGAAAGTTCATTATAGAACTAGGTGTGGTGCCTGACATTGTCAATCCCATTACTCTGTACTGTGATAACAATGGAGCCATTGCGCAAGCAAAGGAACCACGGTCTCATAATGCATCCAAGCACTACTTAAAGCGATACCACATCATTAGAGAGATTGTGGCTAGAGGAGATGTGAGAATAGAAAGAGTACCTACAGAGGACAACGTTGCAGATCCGTTAACAAAGCCTTTAACCCAGAAAGTACATGATCGTCATTGGCGTAAGTACGAACTTCACCCCATTCTTCACAAATCTGTAAGTGTTCTCTCTTCCTGTGTGGATGGCGTCGTTGTCAAACTGCCAGGGTCGGCCCAATAATAGGTGACAGGCATCCATATCGACCACATCACAACAGACTTCATCACTGTAATCTCCAATCACAATAGGTACCCTGCATCTCTGGGTCACCCTAAGTTCACCCACGTTTTTGATCCATCCCACCCTATAGGGGTCGGGATGCGCCTCTGCCAACAACCCGAGTTTTCGAACGGCGCTGCTGCTCACAATGTTCTCTTGACTCCCACTATCTATTATCACATTACATCGCCCGCCTTTCACAAGACAGCGGGTCCTGAATAGTGTTGGGGTTTAGTGTCCTATAGTCAATTGTTGCGGGATACAAACTTATTGTAAATGAATTGTTCTTTATATCATTTGTTTTAATGAGATATATGTTTTATAACTATATAAAGGCAATCCCTTTTAAGCACTAAATAAAGTCTAATAAAAGGAAATCCGTAAGTTTGTTTAAAGTGATTATAAAGTGTTCATACAAGCATGAAGTGAGACAAAACTTTATAATAAACTAATAAACTTAAAACCACCCCAAGTCAAGTGATATATTTAGGATTGATATATCACAGTTGAGACTTGTATGTAACAATGTATTCTGTCCGACAGAAAGATGATCTCACAAGCTTCACATATATAGATATCTGGACAGTTACATAGATCCGGTGAAACGTTGTTCATTAGGATTGGGGATCCGACTTGAGATAACAGGATGGGTAGATTCATCATTGTCAACTGTTCATCTCATTGGTATTAATAGGTATAACTAATCCTCAGACTCAAAGGAAGGTTAATTGGTCATCCTGAATTACTGAATGTGAGACTTTGATCCTGTGGTCCCACGATCCTTAACAGAGATGACTCTGGGGTGTGAACTGCAAAGGTTGGGTGTCACAGGAAGTAATTTCAGGGTAGTTATACATTGGATTGAGCATTTATCACTCCCGATTAATGGGAGATACATCCAAGGATCGCCTGTGGAAGAATCGACTCTAAACCCTTGCAAGGTGATAGCTTAAGAGTAGAAATTCGGATTTCACTTAACCTATCTTTTTGAGTTGACTCGGCCAATAACAAGTAAAACGAACGTCTCGCTATATGTGACTTGACATTACCCATAGTCATAAGATTCAGTTCAAGGATGTAGTTGATAAAGGATCGTATTATACCGTAACTAATACGGAAGGGTTAACGATAGAATCAACCTGTCTTCTTAACGGACTCTGGGGGAATGATTACGGACTTGCCAATAACATACTCTGTACATCATTCCGTTATGCAAGGGATTAAATATAATTCTTGAAGAAATTAATTTAATAGGTTGCATACGGCCAGAAGTAGTAAGGACCTAATGGATCACACATAAGACTTGGAACCAAAAGAGAGATGGATATGATTAATAGATGGAAGCCCAATTAAGCCCAGTAAGGCCCAAATACTAGGAGGGGGCCGAAATTTATATGTATTAGTAAGGAATTAATTTTATTCCATTAATCCTAATTTGATTAGGATTATGAATTAAATTAATTAAGAGATAATTTAATTAGGAGTTTTAATTAGATTAATATTCTCCTATTATTATCCAATTAGGTTATTTATTATTATCCTAAATATATTAGATATATAGTGAGATAATAATTAGGAATCCTTTTCCGAATTGGATTCTTATTAAGTAACCTATTCCTATCTAACTAGGGTTTAGATACAAGCTAATATATATACCCCTTTCCTTAATGAATTTCGACTAAGCCTATATCCCTCCCCACTTGTGATTTTCGAAATTGCTTAAGAGAGAGAGAAAAGAATTCTATTCCCAAGTTCGTGAACAAGAATTCATACGGCATTCCATCGATTGATTAATCTTATTCATCCCTCTTTCTCTTTGATCTTGTGTTGGTTTATTAGAAGCAATCTATTTTGGTTGCATCTCATAAGGGTTGATTCTAACTTAATCTCACCGTGTTCACGAAAGAAGGAAAAACAATCAAAAGGGAGAAATTCGTTTTTCTTCGCCTACATCAGGTCAGTTCACTATTTCGAGGATTCCCGGAGATTGAATCGTCGGATCGTCGCGATTTTTTGACAGTAACTTCTAGACATATTCTTCCACGTTTCCACCGATGGGATTGTCGTTCGGAGGTCGGGAAGGTCTGTTTCGGATAGGTTCAGATTGGTAAACAGTTTACATCTCCTTTGAAGTTGTGGGCACTTCGTTTGCAATGGTAGATTGATCATCGAAAGGTATTTCTTCTTATCCCTCTTTATATGAAATAACGATTAACGGATCCTATGGTTAAAAGGAAGTAGGCTAAAATTTTTATATTTCCGCTGCTATACCTTAGCCTTAATTTTCTTCAGTGGTATCAGAGCCATCGTTAAATCCGTTATTTCATATATGAAAATATAGAAGTTTTCAATAGGATTGAATAAATATTTATGGTTAGGATTAATTGACAAATAGTATTGATTGATTAATTCTAAAGATAAATAAAGTTTTGATTAATTGTTAATTAAAACTGATTATGCTTATGTTCCTAATTATTTCGGTTGATAATCATTATAACAAAATCTATTAGTTTTATAGTTAGGTTGATAAAATTAGTTTTATTAATTCTAAATGATAAAACGGAAATCTATTGTAGATTATCCTATTTCTGAAAACCGTTTTAAAATTGTTTTAGAATGTTTTCAGAAATTAATAGTTTTCTGTTTTGATTATCGAATGAATAATTCGTTTAAATGTTTGTTTTTACCAATATGTAAATCAAAGTGTTAAATGAATTAAAATCAAAATAAATGGGACGAGCATAATTAACATTTTATATGGTTATATTAATCTAATGATTAATATAAAGATACAAAACGATTAGAAGTAAAATTGGATGAAAGTTAATTTGACGAGTTAATGTGATTAACCTAAATATTACATAAGCCGGTTATGTAATCAACCAATTAAATTTATTTAATTGAGTCTATGCATGTTTGGAGTTATGGACATATTTGGACCCTCTTTTAGTCTTTTGGTATTTTTGAAATAGGGCCTGCGCGTCCTGCCTTTCTACTATCTATTGTAATTTCTCCTCTCATCTAATTCCCTTCAATTCAGTTGAAGTTTTCTTAAAGTAGTGTAGAAATTAATATGTAATTTCAAGGCGCCAAGGAGAAGACGGAGGACCTAAAGAGAAATATGTAATAGTTAGTATTTCCTTAGGTTTGGCCTTTTATTCCGTCTCTGGCTCGACGGAATAATTTAGATGATATGTCCATAACGCCAATGTATGTGAATGTATGTATGTCTGATGTATGCTAAAGCAAATCAAGACTAAGTTAGATTATGAGACTTAAATAAAATCCATCATTAAAAAAGTTAAATAAATAAGTAAGTTATTAAAATCGGTTGCCCCTCCCTAATATTATAATTCAGCCGGCAGTACTGGGGGCCTTTAGGTTGTTGAGTAAACTCAAGCTCGGGATCTTATGGTAACACCTGAATTATCGAAAATTATTTTTCATGAATATGGGGTAATACTTAAATTAGATTATGATAATTGGATGAGTAAACTCATGTTGTCATAAACTAATAGGCAAAACGGTTGGGATTAATATGAATAGCATATTAGTTACTAATGTGGTTAGTAACCCAATAACCTAGGAATCACATTAGAGATGTGATTGATTATATGAATCTACCTAATGAATGAGACTAGCTTGTTGAGTAAACTCAAGGCGAAATCTCAGGAGTTAGGATCCTAGCTCGCTAAAGGATTTGTGAAGTTCTTCGAATTAATATGGAGGGTTATTAATTTGGCAAAATAGTGGGAGCAATCTGAAATAAATTAAAAGGCCTATAATTTTAGATTGTTATACTTTAAAGCAAATGAATGACATACGTTTACTCTTTCTCACTCTCAAGTTTAATTAAACACTCTTAAAATCATGACTAAACACCGATCTGCAAAATATACTTACCGATAACAAGTTGAATAGTTCAAACTTCACCGACTGGTTTCGTAACCTCAAAATCGTTTTGAAGTTCGATAAAATAGGGTATGTATTTGATACATCGATACCCCCTATCCCTAATAATGATGCTCCCAATCGAGGAAATTGATGCTTATCAGAAGCACAAGGCTGATGATGATCATGCCGCTTGCATCATACTTGCATCGATGACATCGGAATTACAAAGGCAACATGAGGAGATGAATGCATATTCCATCATCATGCACCTAAAGGAATTGTTTGGGAAACAAACCAGGTGCGAACGCTACGAGATATCAAAACTGTTATATCGTTGCAGGATGCAAGAGGGCACATCTGTCATGACACATTGTGTCAAGATGATAGACTATATTACCAAACTTTCTAGTATTGGATTTGTGATGGAGAACGAATTAAGTACCGACTTGGTTCTTCAGTCCCTCCCAGAGAGTTATTCACAGTTCATCATGAACTACCAAATGAATGACTTGCAAACCTCTCTTGAAGAGCTTGCAAACATGCTCAAATCAGTTGAGCCCAATATGAAGAAAGACAAGGCCATACCGGCTCTTGTAATCGAGGGATCGAGGAAAAGAAAAGGGAAATTTCCCAATTCTAAACATCCCAAGAAAGGTAAGAAAGATGTGTCCAAGGGAAAGGAAGTTAAGAAGCCCAAAGGAGAGTGCCACTTTTGTGGTAAAGACGGGCATTGGAAGAGAAACTGCAAGGAGTATCTAGCCACCCTCAAGAAGGGAAAAGGTGGTGCTTCTTCATCTGGTATGTTCTATATTGAAATAAATACGGTTTCATTGTCTGAATCTTGGGTACTTGATACCGGATGTGGATCTCATATTTGTACAAATATGCAGGAGCTAAAACAGACTAAGAAACTAAAGAAAGGAAGCATAAACTTGCGAGTGGGAAATGGAGCAAGAGTTGCTGCCCTTGCAATTGGAGATTATGTTTTACTTTTGCCCTCTGGGCTTGTAATAGAATTAAGGAATTGTTTATACGTTCCTGAGATGTCTCGTAACATTATTTCTATTAGTCGTCTCGTTGACGACGGTTTTCATATTTCAATAAAGAACAATAGTTGCAATTTTTATAAAGATTCGATCTTTTCTTTTTCAGGAATATCACAAAATGGGATTTATGTGTTAGATGATAAAACTCCCGTTTTTGCAATTGATACCAAAAGACATAAGCTAGATAATTCAACTTACTTGTGGCATTGTCGTTTAGGCCATATAAACAAGAGACGCATGCTAAAGCTACATTCAGATGGGCTTATAGATCCAATCGATTCTGAATCATTGGAAACATGCGAATCATGTTTAAAAGGTAAAATGACAAAGACACCCTTTAGCAATAAAGGTGAGCATGTATCAGACACTCTAGGACTCATTCATTCAGATGTATATGGCCCTATGTCAGTCCAAGCAAGAGAAGGATTCAGATACTTCATTAGCTTCATAGATGACCATACTCGCTATGGTTATATCTACTTGATGAGGCACAAATCAGAAGCTTTTGACAAGTTCAAATGCTTCAAGAATGAAGTGGAAAATCAATTAGGAAAGAAAATAAAGACACTTCGATCTGATCGAGGTGGCGAATATCTTTCTGATGATTTTCTGAATTATCTAACTGAATGTGGGATATGCTCACAATGGACACCTCCCTATACACCACAACACAATGGTGTATCCGAGAGGAGAAACCGTACCCTATTAGATATGGTACGATCCATGATGAGCATGGCCTTACTTCCAAAGACGTTCTGGGGCTATGCCTTAGAAACTGCCCTCTTCACCCTGAATCGAGTACCAACTAAATCCGCTAGTTCCACGCCATATGAATTGTTCGTTGGTAGGAAACCCGTGTTCTCTTTCATGAGAGTATGGGGTTGTTCAGCATATGTCAAACGCGTTGCGTCTGACAAATTAGATTCTAAATCTGATAAATGTTTCTTCATTGGATACCCTAAGGAAACTATGGGATATTACTTCTATCATCCAGATGATCAGAAAGTGATCGTATCCAAACACGCAACCTTCTTAGAGAAAGAGTTTCTCGAAGAAACACAAAAGGGAAGCGTGATTGAACTCGATGAAGTTCAAGAGGAAGAAACACCGACTGAAACAACGGAGGCGGTCGAGGTACCCGAAGAAGTCCCATCAGATGAGACTCTAGTGGCACCTATTCGTAGATCACGAAGAGTTCGTGAACTCCCAGTTAGATATGGTTTTCTAGTGGGAGATGATGACGAGGTTCCCGTGTTAGACGACGAACCCGAAAACTACGAAGAGGCTCTTACTAGTCCAGATTCTAAAGCATAGCTTGAAGCCATGGATTCTGAAATGGATTCCATGTATACTAATCAAGTTTGGACTTTGGTTGATCCACCCGAAGGGATAAAACCCATTGGGTGCAGATGGATCTTCAAAAAGAAGACTGACATGGATGGAAAGGTTAGCACCTACAAGGCTAGGTTAGTAGCGAAAGGATATCGTCAAAAACAAGGTGTTGATTATGACGAAACCTTCTCTCCCGTTGCTATGTCCAAATCAATCAGAATCATGCTTGCAATTGCCGCTCATTTTGATTATGAGATTTGGCAAATGGATGTGAAAACAGCTTTCCTAAACGGAAACCTGCTTGAGGATGTATACATGATGCAACCTGAAGGTTTCATATCAAAGGATGCAAATAAAGTTTGCAAACTTCAGAGATCCATTTATGGACTCAAGCAAGCATCTAGAAGCTGGAACAAGCGTTTTGACGAAACCATAAAACAATTTGGTTTCGAACAAAATTGGGAAGAAGCTTGCATTTACAAGAAAGCAAGTGGGAGCTCTATAGCATTTCACACTCTATTTGGACGATATACTGTTAATGGGAAATGACATTGCTCTTTTACAGTCAGTGAAAATATGGTTATCCGGTAACTTCTCAATGAAAGACCTCGGTGAAGCAGCCTATGTACTTGGTATAAAGATCTACATGGATAGATCACGTAGACTGCTTGGTCTTTCACAGGCTACATACATTGAAAAGGTGCTAAATCGGTTTAGCATGCTTGAATCGAAACGAGGTAACTTACCCATGGTACATGGAGTAAAGTTAAATAATCATCAATGTCCTAAAACTGATGATGACAAACGACGCATGGCTGTAGTCCCGTACGCCAGTGCGATCGGTTCGATTATGTATGCTATGCTATGCACTAGACCCGACGTAGCGTTCGCGTTATCTGTAACGAGTCGTTACTAAGGGAATCCGGGAGACGAGCATTGGATTGCCGTCAAGAACATTCTTAAGTACTTGAGAAGAACTAAAGATATGTTTCTAGTGTACGGAGAAGGAGATCTGAAAATACAAGGATTTTCAGACGCTAGTCATCTCACAAATGAGAATGATTTTAAATCCCAATCAGGATACCTGTTTATCCTAAATGGGGGCGCGGTCAGTTGGAAAAGTTCCAAGCAGGGAAGCGTAGCTTTCTCTACGACCGAGTCAGAGTACATCGCTGCTGCGGAAGCAGCAAAGGAAGCAGTTTGGATTAGAAAGTTCATTATAGAACTAGGTGTGGTGCCTGACATTGTCAATCCCATTACTCTGTACTGTGATAACAATGGAGCCATTGCGCAAGCAAAGGAACCACGGTCTCATAATGCATCCAAGCACTACTTAAAGCGATACCACATCATTAGAGAGATTGTGGCTAGAGGAGATGTGAGAATAGAAAGAGTACCTACAGAGGACAACGTTGCAGATCCGTTAACAAAGCCTTTAACCCAGAAAGTACATGATCGTCATTGGCGTAAGTACGAACTTCACCCCATTCTTCACAAATCTGTAAGTGTTCTCTCTTCCTGTGTGGATGGCGTCGTTGTCAAACTGCCAGGGTCGGCCCAATAAAAGGTGACAGGCATCCATATCGACCACATCACAACAGACTTCATCACTGTAATCTCCAATCACAATAGGTACCCTGCATCTCTGGGTCACCCTAAGTTCACCCACGTTTTTGATCCATCCCACCCTATAGGGGTCGGGATGCGCCTCTGCCAACAACCCGAGTTTTCGAACGGCGCTGCTGCTCACAATGTTCTCTTGACTCCCACTATCTATTATCACATTACATCGCCCGCCTTTCACAAGACAGCGGGTCCTGAATAGTGTTGGGGTTTAGTGTCCTATAGTCAATTGTTGCGGGATACAAACTTATTGTAAATGAATTGTTCTTTATATCATTTGTTTTAATGAGATATATGTTTTATAACTATATAAAGGCAATCCCTTTTAAGCACTAAATAAAGTCTAATAAAAGGAAATCCGTAAGTTTGTTTAAAGTGATTATAAAGTGTTCATACAAGCATGAAGTGAGACAAAACTTTATAATAAACTAATAAACTTAAAACCACCCCAAGTCAAGTGATATATTTAGGATTGATATATCACAGTTGAGACTTGTATGTAACAATGTCTTCTGTCCGACAGAAAGATGATCTCACAAGCTTCACATATATAGATATCTGGACAGTTACATAGATCCGGTGAAACGTTGTTCATTAGGATTGGGGATCCGACTTGAGATAACAGGATGGGTAGATTCATCATTGTCAACTGTTCATCTCATTGGTATTAATAGGTATAACTAATCCTCAGACTCAAAGGAAGGTTAATTGGTCATCCTGAATTACTGAATGTGAGACTTTGATCTTGTGGTCCCACGATCCTTAACAGAGATGACTCTGGGGTGTGAACTGCAAAGGTTGGGTGTCACAGGAAGTAATTTCAGGGTAGTTATACATTGGATTGAGCATTTATCACTCCCGATTAATGGGAGATACATCCAAGGATCGCTTGTGGAAGAATCGACTCTAAACCCTTGCAAGGTGATAGCTTAAGAGTAGAAATTCGGATTTCACTTAACCTATCTTTTTGAGTTGACTCGGCCAATAACAAGTAAAACGAACGTCTCGCTATATGTGACTTGACATTACCCATAGTCATAAGATTCAGTTCAAGGATGTAGTTGATAAAGGATCGTATTATACCGTAACTAATACGGAAGGGTTAACGACAGAATCAACCTGTCTTCTTAACGGACTCTAGGGGAATGATTACGGACTTGCCAATAACATACTCTGTACATCATTCCGTTATGCAAGGGATTAAATATAATTCTTGAAGAAATTAATTTAATAGGTTGCATACGGCCAGAAGTAGTAAGGACCTAATGGATCACACATAAGACTTGGAACCAAAAGAGAGATGGATATGATTAATAGATGGAAGCCCAATTAAGCCCAGTAAGGCCCAAATACTAGGACGGGGCCGAAATTTATATGTATTAGTAAGGAATTAATTTTATTCCATTAATCCTAATTTGATTAGGATTATGAATTAAATTAATTAAGAGATAATTTAATTAGGAGTTTTAATTAGATTAATATTCTCCTATTATTATCCAATTAGGTTATTTATTATTATCCTAAATATATTAGATATATAGTGAGATAATAATTAGGAATCCTTTTCCGAATTGGATTCTTATTAAGTAACCTATTCCTATCTAACTAGGGTTTAGATACAAGCTAATATATATATACCCCTTCCCTTAATGAATTTCGACTAAGCCTATATCCCTCCCCACTTGTGATTTTCGAAATTGCTTAAGAGAGAGAGAAAAGAATTCTATTCCCAAGTTCGTGAATAAGAATTCATACGGCATTCCATCGATTGATTAATCTTATTCATCCCTCTTTCTCTTTGATCTTGTGTTGGTTTATTAGAGGCAATATATTTTGGTTGCATCTCATAAGGGTTGATTCTAACTTAATCTCACCGTGTTCACGAAAGAAGGAAAAACAATCAAAAGGGAGAAATTCGTTTTTCTTCGCATACATCAGGTCAGTTCACTATTTCGAGGATTCCCGGAGATTGAATCGTCGGATCGTCGCGATTTTTAGACAGTAGCTTCTACACATATTCTTCCACGTTTCCACGGAAGGGATTGTCGTTCGGAGGTCTGGAAGGTCTGTTTCGGATAGGGGCAGATTGGTAAACAGTTTACATCTCCTTTGAAGTTGTGGGCACTTCGTTTGCAACGGTAGATTGATCATCGAAAGGTATTTCTTCTTATCCCTCTTTATATGAAATAACGATTAACGGATCCTATGGTTAAAAGGAAGTAGGCTAAAATTTTTATATTTCCGCTGCTATACCTTAGCCTTAATTTCCTTCAAATAGTCGGTGCCTCTGATCTCCCTCTATTCGGCTGGAGACTAACAGATGTCGTACCACATGAATGGCGTATCTCTCTTCATCCGCCTCATCATCATCTTCTCCTAAGGGTTCACAAAATACTTCATCCCCTTCGTCATAGTCATCTTCATACCTCTCCACCATGTTGGCGCTCTTCCTCCTAGGACACTCGTTGGATCTATGACCTGGTTTATTGCACCGAAAGCATTTGAATGGCGCTGGCCTCGCATACGGATTGTTGCTCTTAGGTGGTATAGGTGCTTCCCTGTACGGCCTGACATCTCCGACAGATCCTCTTCCCACACTGTTGACCTTGGCCCCACTGGTATTCGCCACCTGCTTGACTTTGTCATAAGACTTCACGTTATCTCTTCCTCCAGGCGTATACTCAGTAGTGGCGGATCTCCTGGATCTCCCGGTCAGTTGGGATTCAGCCTTGAGGGCCAAATTCCTAGCATCTTGTACCCGAACCACCTGTTGGTCCCTTGTTTAGTTGCAAGTATAGTTCCAAGGGGGGGTTAGGAACTATTCAAACTTTTTATCCAGTTAAGGCAGACTTCTTTTTCTAGAGAAAAAGATTTTAACAGCGGCGCTGAGTAAACAGCAAGATACTGGCTTAGTCAACAGGTGACTAGGTTAGTTTCTTAGCTTGAGTCAGGAGATAGCACTTAGAGTCTATCCCTGAGCTCTTACGTTTAATGCGCACAACTCAATTTGACCTCTTTACTTGGTCAGTTTTTGATTATTTAAGCAAGCAATACAAATAAGGAGTTAAAGGTTTAGGAATACTTCACTCAGCAGATTTATCCAGGTTCGGCTTCTTCTAAGCCTACGTCCTGTCCCCGGAACACTTCCGAGATTTCAAATCCTCTACTGAGCTCTTTAAAGGTAGAGCCTCAAACGTTTTACAATATCAGCAATTGAGTATGACAAGAGTACCTTCCTCTATACTTCTACTCAATCCTAATCTCTCCGCTGAGTACTTAAAACCGAGTACTCAGCCTCTCCTTTCTATCTCTAGAAATGATAAGTGTTTTGTCCTAATACAAAGATGTGCTAAGACACTTTAGACGATTTTACAATCACTCTAGACTTTTACACAGATGAGAAAATTGTAGTGTAAGAAATTTGCTTTGCTTCTTGGCTTGCAGAACTTGTAGAGATTTGGTCAGCGTAATGGCTTGATCAAGTTCTGTATTTTGTGAAGCTTGTGATGGCACTATTGATAGAGACGTCTGAGTCATCGGTCATTTCGAATTTCGAAATAACCATTGGAGGGAAACGGCTATGTGTCGTTGTCATCCTGACTTGTACAGAGCTCTCGGCCAATCACAATCGTGTATCTTCTGTCCTCGGTCAGCTCAGCAGATGGTCTCTCCTTTTATGGTAGAGTCAACTGGATAGTATACTGTGTCGTCTGAACTTTGCCAAAAGAGGAAACACTTTGTCTGGAAGTTTTCCTTTGTCAGTTGCTGTCTTGTACGCTTTGTCGAGACTACTCAGCAGCTTCGACTTGAAGTTGTTCCCGAAGGTCTTCTAGATCCTTCCGTCTGCTGTGTTGCGTTTTGTATTAAAACGGCAACGTCTTGACATACGTGGGCCGAGTGTACTGAGTTGTTTGACTTGGGCCTTGGCTTCCGTATTGGGCTTGGGCCTTCCAATCCTTATGACTTATAACATTTATAACTCAACATTGAACAAACACATTAGTAGAATAAATCAAAGCATTTAAACTTAGTGTGTTTAGAATATGTATTTTAATTTATACTTAAACAATTTTGTCAAATCAAAATTATGTGGAAAGGTGTTTCAACAAACTCCCCCATTTTGATGTTGGCAAAACTATTCAGCAAGGAACTCAATATGAGCTCTCCCATGATAGTTGACCTAATATAATTTAGCAAACTCCCCCGTAAGGGTTGAGCTACTGACTTAGTTTTACTTAAAACATTTAAGAGTTTAAATGAGTAAGTCTAAGGTCAGTTTTCAGATATAGGTCAGCTATATCACATATTCTATTTACTCAGTGTTAAGCGGAAGTTTTAGACATATAGAGCGCGCTGAGTAATTTGTTGTTCAATGAGTTCTTATCAGAATGTTTCACAAGTACATAGGTTAATGTCAAACATGTTATCAGCACATCATTTAGTCAATAAATATTATAAGTGTTAAACATAGCTGATATAAATGAAGATACATAATAACTCAGTACTTAATAGCATATATCATAACTCAGTATTTGAATAAGAAAAGTAAGTATGATATATATTGAAAGAAATTAGCAATTACACAGGAAGGAAAATAAACTAACAAATAGATATAGCCTAAGTTATGCTAGCCTATCTATTTCCTTTTCTTGCCCTGTGACTGACTTTGCTCGTACTGACGTCGCTTATGCTGAGCTTTAGCAGCTTGCGCTTTCTCCCCCGTTTTGTCAACTTCAGGGAGCTTGAACGCATCGGTTAAGACAACGCGAGTCAGTTCTTGTGAAAGCTCTTTTAGCTTGTCGGCACTGTCATTGACGCCATCAAAAATGACAACTCCATCAGCTGATACTTCTACTGGTACTCGAAGATCAGCAGCACTGAGCATATTGATGCTGAAAGCTTGAGCTTTGGCTTGCCAGATGAGAGCTTCAGAGAGGCCAGCAAAAACTTGGTGGAATGTCTTCAAGAGAGCTGAGTCATAATGATGACGCTGGAGATTATTATGACGGATGTGGTTGAAAGATTACTGTGCGAGAGACAGCAACTCATTCTGCTTCAACGCGTCAGTATCCATCTCTTGCTTGTTGAGGTTAAGTAGCCGGATGGCCTCACCGATTTGCTCGACGGAGCACTGACTATAGGACACCATTTGCTCATTTGTCTTAAGTTGCTCAGTATGAAGCTGAGCAAAAAGCATTTTGAGTTCTGAGGAAGTGGCGTAGTCAGTGTTCACAGTAGACAACTTCTGAACTTGCTGATGGAGAGAGTTCAGGTGTTGAATTGTTGACAGCTGTATCTCTGCCAACTTGGTAAGTGAATCCTGCTTAGCTTACTGGGCTTGGAATGACAAGACTACATTCAGCAGATCCTTGAGTCCCTTGACTTCGTTGAGAAGTAGAGTGACCTGGGAGAGCTGAGTTGTCTCAGGAATTGAAGATCCAGCAGCAGGCGAAGCGGAATGTTGAAGATCGAGGATGAGTGCTTGTACTGAGTCAATGAGCTTTTTGCCGGACTTAGTGGCATCCCGATGTATATCAGTATGACTAGAAGAAAGTGGAGTGAAGGGAGTACCCTGGTCAGTGACTGGATGAGTTGGCTCAATCTGCACTTGAATTGGAGGTAATGTTGATTGATCAGCAGAGAGGTTTGTTGTGGAAGTAATAACCCGAACACTGTCTGTGCTGACGGCGGAAGGATAGGGAGTCAGCACCATGCTTGAGGAGACGGCATGAGCAGTGGTCGGTTCAACCTGACTAGTTGAAGTGGTTGAAGTGTTATGGTCGGCATGTTCCTGTTGAGAAGAAACAGAGGCTTGGTTTTCTAACGGCGCGGAGGAAGTTGAAGTGGATTGCCGCTTGAAGAATGTCAGTTTGACAGTAAAAGGATCCTTTGTTGTCTTGGAGAGGACAAGTTCAGGAATAGATGGTGATTGCACAGGAGGTTCACTGACCATCTTCTCACTGGCCTTAACCAGCTTTCGCCTTCTGTGTGGTGGAGTGAAGGTAGGAGCAGCTTCTTCTTCTGAGTGAGTAGGAGTAGGTTCCTTTTCCTCAGTATGGGTCTGGTCAGCTTGCTCAACTTGCTCAACCTGCTCAACCCCAGCCGCCAACTCAGTGTCAAGCTGTACAGCTCCACCTGCTAACCCAGTGTTAGCATCCTCAGCTTCAATTTCGCTGTCATATTCCTCAGATTCATCAGCGACATCCTGATCGCTGGTTTCAGCTTCTTCTTCAGCAGTGCTATCTCCATCAAGTTCTTCCTCAACTTGGGAGATGAAGTGGTCATCTAACTGGACCTCATGCTCCGCAGACTCAGCACCTGTACCTTGACACTGGGTGAAGTGAGAATCACCCGGTACAATGAAGTCTGTCGGCATGGCTTCTAGAGGTGCCAGTGTTGAAGGCTTCTGCTTCTTCTGAGGTAGCTCAGCGGCTTCCTCAGTGCCAGGCTCATCTTGCCTGTTTCTTTTCTCAGCTGACTTACCAGCTGACCTTTGCCTCTTTGCTGGAGACTCAACGTTTGATGAAGGAGTCTCAGCAGATTTTCTCTTGTGAGAAGCTGGGGCCTTAGTTCTTCGCCCTTTCTTTGGCTCAGCAACAGCTTCGTCAGCTTGGTCAGTTTGCTCAGCAGCAGTAGCTTTTCCCTTCTTCAAGGGTTGTCCAAATTTAAGTGCCCTCAGCGAGCCAGCTGTGATTTCTGTGCCTCTGAAGGATTCCTCACCTTCGAGATCGATCTTGTGGTCGATGAGGATCCTGGTAATGATTGACCCTAACCTCAGTGTACCCGTGCTGCGTAAGAACCTAGCAACGAGGAAGACAGGCATGTTTATAGGGGTGTATATCAGCATGTGCCATATGAAGCACTGTTCAAAGTTGGTTGCTGACGTAGTGCAGTTGATTTTTGGGTATATGAAGTAACTCAGTAGGTAGTGAGCCATCTTCTGGTGCTGACCCATTGAAGATGCTGAGACCTCTCCTGAGTAGCCCTCAGGTTTGCAGAAGGTATGGACGTAGTTTGTCTTGTCCTGATCTCCCGATCTCCTCAGCCTTGCTCCCTCAGTTTTGAGCTGGAGGAGATTTCCTATGTAGAGAGGATTAACGAAGATGGTTCTCCCTTTTACCTCGGTGCATAGGTAGTCAGCATTGTCATTTGCGACCTTGAGATTGTGGTAGAACTCCTTCACAAGGTCAGGATAGGTTTTATCTCTGACGGAGAACAGTCCAGCCCATTCATTCTTGGAAATCCATTCAGCAAATGGCTGTTCGTTTTGTACAAAGTGCTCCGAAACCCATCTGGAGGGTTCTACCTTCCATTCGCGTACATTTTTGAAGACCTTGGAGTAGGTCCTGATCTTAACAGCTTTCCCTTGGCTAGAAGTTTGGCCAGTTTTACCCTTGCCTGGAGTAGAAGGGTTTCGTGAAGGTTAATCGGAGCTGGACTTTTGTTGGCCGGCACCGAAGACGTTGAAAGATAACTTAGTCATTCTTCGAAGATGGAGGAATTAGAGGAATTTGAGAGAAAAGAAGTTCTAAGTGATTTCTTTGCCTTAAGAATTGATTAAGCGTAAAGAGTAAAAGATGGGGAAATACCCATAATTTATAGACGAAATGAACGGTGTGGATCTTAATCGAATCCATGTGTCAGTTTTGCCTTGGGATCATGTACCGACAATGATCCTGGCATTTATGACACATTACGGCGAATACGTCATCCTAGGCTATACACGTGCTTTGCATTTATGCTAACTGATCAATCACTCAGTATTTAGAATGTCAAACGTTTGATATTCTGATTGGTCAGTGTAGTATTTAAGGATGATTTTAAGTTCAAGTTCTAAACTAATTTACTCAGTGTGCAAGTTTACTCAGTATTGTATTTTCAGTCAGTTTCGATGAGATACTCAGCAAACAATAAATCATTCAGCATGTAATTCACTCAGCATTCATATTTATTTAGCACAGGAATTTACTGAAGAGGATTAAACATACCAATTGCTTCTCTCAGTATGCTAAACTGCTCATGGGCCAGTGGCTTCGTGAAGATATCCGCAAGCTGTTCGTCCGTTGGGACAAAGGTCAGCTTGATCTCACCCTTGAGTACATGGTCTCTAATGAAGTGATGTCTGATGCTGACATGCTTCATTCTGCTGTGTTGAATTGGGTTCTTGGAAAGACCAATTGCACTTTTGTTGTCACATTTGACTTCAATTGTCTTCGTTTGAACACCATAATCTTCAAGTTGTTGCTTGATCCATAGGACTTGAGCAACACAATGACCAGCATCAATATACTCAGCTTCAGTGGTGGACAAGGCTACTGACGCCTGCTTTTTGCTGAACCAGGATACAAGACAGCTTCCTAAGAAGTGGCATCCTCTAGATGTGCTTTTTCGTTCCAGCTTATCTCGTCCATAGTCAGCGTCAGTGTATCCAATGAGTGTAAAGTCATGAGTATTTGGATACCACAAACCTGCATTCACTGAGCTTTGCAAATATCTAAGGATTCTTTTTACAGCAATGTAATGAGATTCCTTAGGGTTAGATTGATATCTAGCACAGTAGCATACTGAAAACTGAATGTCCGGTCTACTGGCTGTTAAGTAAAGTAGAGAGCCTATCATACCTCGATATAATTTGATGTCTACTGACTTACCATTCTCATCAGCGCATAGGACAGTGTCAGTGCCCATAGGAGTGGATATTGGCTTGCAATTTTCCAAGTCATATTTCTTTAAGATCTCCTTGGCATATTTGGCTTGACTGATGAAGATGCCATTCTTTCCTTGTTTAATTTGAAGACCGAGGAAGAAGTTGATTTCTCCCATCATGGACATTTCGAACTCAGTCTGCATTTGCTTGCTGAACTCCTTGCACATTGATTCGTTAGTTGCACCAAATATTATATCATCAACATAAATTTGGGCCAACAGGGTATCTTTACCCTTTTTCTTAATGAATAAGGTTGTATCAGCTTTGCCCCTGACGTAATTTCTAGTCAGCAGGAAACTGGTCAGCCTCTCATACCAAGCATGTGGTGCTTGCTTGAGGCCGTACAGAGCCTTTTTGAGTTTATAAACATGGTTTGGGAATTTAGGGTCCTCAAAACCTGGAGGTTGATTTACATAAACCTCCTCGTTTATAACTCCATTAAGAAATGCACTTTTGACATCCATTTGAAATAATTTAAAATTCATGTAAGATGCATATGCACACAGTATTCTAATTGCCTCTAGCCTTGCCACTGGGGCGAAGGTCTCACTGTAGTCAATACCTTCTTGCTGACTGTAGCCCTGAGCTACAAGCCTTGCTTTGTTCCTGACTACGTTTCCTTGTTCGTCCATTTTGTTCCTGAAGACCCATCTTGTTCCGATGGTCTTTTGACTCTTTGGATGAGGCACTAGCTCCCATACATCATTTCTTCTAAATTGATCGAGCTCCTCTTGCATTGCGATCATCCAGAATTCATCGTACTCAGCTTCAGCGAAATTCTTCGGTTCTTGTACTGAGACGAAGGCAACATTGCTGAGGTACTTCCTGAGTTGATTCCTGGTCATCAAGGTATTCCCAGCAGAATCAAGGATTGCACTTTCGGAGTGCCCTCTTGGAATCCTTATTTCTTTGGGTAGATTTATGTCTTGTGCTGTTCCTGTTTCAACAATCTCTGCAGAAGTAGATGGGTCAGCAAAAGTAATCTTAGGTTCACTCTTACTCTTGGTCAGCCTTTTCGTGAATGACTCAGTAGCTGGTTCTGGGTCAGCGATGGTTACTGAGTTTGGATCATCTTTGGTCAGCGGCTGGTATCTACCTGCAGGGTCAGTTTCATCGAACTCTACATGTATTGACTCTTCTAGAACTTGAGTTCGATTATTAAAAACTCTGTATGCTTTGCTGTTTGTTGAGTAGCCCAAAAAGATAGCCTCATCAGCTTTTGAATCAAACTTTGCTAAGCTATCTTTGGTATTTAAAATAAAACATCTACAGCCAAAGGCACGAAAGTATCCAATATTGGGCTTTCGTCCTTTCCAAAGTTAATAGGGGGTTTTCTTGAGTATAGGTCTAACTAGAGCCCTATTAAGAATGTAGCATGCTGTGTTAACAGCCTCTCCCCAAAAATACTTTGGAAGCCTATGCTCATCCAGCATTGTCCTGGCTATTTCAACCAGAGTTCTGTTCTTCCTTTCTACAACCCCATTTTGCTGAGGTGTTCTAGGAGCAGAAAAATTGTGGTCAATGCCGCTGGCTTCACAGAATTCAACAAGCTTTTGGTTTTTGAATTCTCCACCGTTATCACTACGGATATGAGCTAATTTTAGGTCTTTTTCATTTTCAATTTTTCTAACCAAATTTGAAAATGTCTCAAAAGTCTCATCCTTGCTGGTCAGCAAGATGACCCACGTATACCGAGAGAAGTCATCTACAATGACCAAGGAAAATCTTCTTCCACCCAGACTCAGCGGCTGGACTGGACCAAAGAGATCCAAGTGTAGTAACTCTAACAGACGTTTAGTTGAGACAATGTTTTTACTGTGAAAAGATTGTTTGATTTGTTTTCCAGCTTGGCAAGCGTGGCATAATTGATCTTTTTGAAATTTAAGTTCGGGCAGTCCCTCAACCAATTGCTTTCTTGCTAGTTTGGTCAGGAGGTCCATGCTTACATGACCAAGTCTCCTGTGCCATAGCCAGGAATTTTCTTCCTTTGTTACTAAGCACACAGTTTTTGAAAACTTTTTTTCTAAGTCTAGCATAAAGACATTATCTATCCGAGGGGCAGTTAAAATTAACTCATTTGTTTTACCCTCGTATATTTTACATCCAGTAGCATCAAATATAACTTTTCTCCCATTGTCCCATAGCTGAGCTATGCTGCAAATTAGAATATCATTGGGCTGAGGTATGAAGTTTTTGTGAAACAATATGATTCCTTCAAGTATAAATGAGTAGGACCAAAAGCCTTGGTATTTGTATAGATTTAGAGAAGCACGCAAGCTTGATTGTTGAGGGAGGGTTGAGATGTTGATTCCTGACGCCGATGATTCATCGGTAACTGAAGTATTAGCACTCATTTTGGACGTTGGAGAAGTTTTAGGGACTATACTGCACAAGACTTTGCTCCACTTGTTTCTTGTTCATATATATAAATATAAACTACCAAAAAAATATATTATATATATATATATATAATTATAAAATGTTTGTGATTGGAACATAAAAGATTATAAAAAATTAAGACTTATTCAATATGTTATTTGGCTGCTAATAATTGAAATAAGTCTGAATGTTAAGGAGTTGGAATCTCTACTTTATTTATTATATTTGGATAATTAATTAAGAAGAAATATCAAGATAAGCCAACTTCTTATGTCATACCAGGCTGTAGGTGTTCTTATTTTAATGTTCCTTATGTGTTGCTGACCTATTAATTTATTTCTTGGATTATTTTGGAGTGTTCACCTTTTATATTTTTATTACTTATAAAAATATAAATATATTAGATATAAGGACTGTGTTTGGGAATTAGTTTCATTACTTTAGTCCGACCAGAGCCCTATGTAAATATAACACGGACTGAGTTGGGATTTAACAAGGTAATTATGTGAAAAACTTGGTTAGGCCATATTCAAACTAGTCTAACCCAACTCATGAACATGTCTACGGATGATTGTGTGTTCTGAAATTAGAATAAGTATTGCCTAAATTTTAATAGTGATTCAACACATATTCAATCCCAATTTTATATTGTATTACTATAAATATATTTTAATATTCAATTGTATAATCAATTGAAATTAATTAAATTTGTAACTGTTTTCTTTCGGTTTAGCTTTGTTAATTTTTGCAATATATTATATGCGATTAATTAAATTATTTCCGCTAAATTATCATAATACGTCGAACAAGTGGTACTAGAACCAGGTTGATTCAGTGGCCATACAATTTTTTTGGATTTTCTCCAAATAAACAATATCCAGCATAAGTTATTATTTCTCCTCATGATGTCATCAACTCAACAATAAGTTATGAAACAAGGAATCTCACAAATTTCTACATAGTAAAAACGAGAATGAGCTACATGAAATTCATCATGTGACTCTGAAACTAAGGAACGAACACTAACATCAGTTCCAAAATTAGCCAGCACTTCTAAATCTATTCCAAATCAGCAAAAAGAATGCATCATAAATGATGCAAATGCACTAAAACATTTCACAATGTTACTGCATACCCAATTTTTCCAAAAATTAAGAAGGTCACCATGATAAAACAATCTTTATTGACAGATTAATTTCCAAGGACTACCAAAATTCCCAACATCAAATTATAATCTCCAAAGAGAATTTTAGAACCTTAAAATGAAAAGTGTGGGTGGTATCAAAATCTACTTGTCAAGAGGTAATGATGTTGTGAATCTAACTATGAGTATATGGAGATGATTTTAATGTTCAAATGGTTATTTAAAAACTCTTGATTACGGGAACTAAATTTTTTAATTAATTTGTATGTGATAAACTTAATTATTGGCATTTTGATAGATTATTTATAATTGTATTAATAATGTAGCAAACATTTTATCCATTGTGGAAATTAAATAACGGATTAAATAAAAGTAACTTAGAGTATCGAAAGGTTTCCAATCTCGTCTAACTTTTCACTCTTACAGGTCATTGAAACAGAAACAAGTCTTTATCAGTGTCATCAATTACCAACATGAGATGGTGAATCTTGCTAGATATACTCAAGAGAACACAACAATTTTCCTAATCACTATTTTAATCATGCTTTAGTTATTAAAACATTGTTTTAGGGATTACATTGTTAAAGTGTTTTGTACTTATTGGGAAGGAAATCATTGCGTTGATTCATAGGTATATTTATGGTTCTCCAGGAGAGTAGACTTGTTTATACTTATAGTACAAAACATATAAAATAAAAAACCCAATCCTCCGATCTTTATATGATTATGAGAATAGATATCCTTCATTTTTGTATTCTTTAGCATTTTCCCTAATGTTCTTCCTTTATCAAATAAAAAACAATAATCAAGAAAAACAAACTTAGAAATTAATGAATTAGAACAAAACACAAAAAGATAAGCACTTGTATAAATAACTGAAATAGATAATAAGGCAGCAAACGAAAACTAGGGGTACATAAATTTGTTTGAGTTGAGATTTTTCATACATTTAAACCAGAACCGCTAAACTTTTCCTGGATGATTTGGTCTAGCCTTTCTGCCATTTCAACTGTTAGATAGTTCTTCCAGTCATCAATTTCACCTTTCCTGAAGAATAAATTGTTTTCAATTTTCATAGGAATATATTTGCTAGTGTTTTTGCTCTTATTCACCTCGAAATTTTTCAAGCTCTCAAAACTACACAGCTTAACAATCTTTTCCACTATACCTTGTTTCTCTTCATCAACAGAGAAAGGACATCCCATGAAATCAGCAATTTTCTTGGCATAAAAGTAAGTATCATTCTTCAGCTCTTCATATTTCAAAAACAATAATCTGTCAGGAAATTCCAAGCTTGCTTTCCAATATCCTAACACATGATCCCAATAGGGTCCATAACCCGAAACCCCATTGCAGAACTTTTCATAGGCCTCCTCGAATTTGATTATCTCAGACTGTTTATTACACGAAAAATGCCAGAGCGAAACAAGAACATCTTTGGGATTCCTACACACATAAATGATTTTAGTGTTGGAGTTGAGAATGGATTTAGGCAAGGAATTGAAAGGAACATGAGTTGCAATTAAGGGATTTTGAATGTCCCTTTCAAGGCCAACGGAATAAAGCATTTCCTGAAAAGGCACAATGTCATGTGGAAGGTTAGTGAGTAAAAGATTCGAGGAGGAATTTGGATGATCAGTTGCAATAAAGTTGGATCTTGTTGAAATAGCAACAGAGAGGGATTTAAGCCAAGTTGTGCCTGATTTTGGAAGGCTACAAAGGAGTATATCATTGGGTTGAGGTATGAAGTTTTTCTGAAACAATATGATTCCTTCTAAGAAATTTGAGTGGTACCAAAAGCCTTGGTATTTGTACAAATTTAATGACACACGCCAGCCTGATTCTTGAGGGAGGGTTGAGATGTTGATTTCAATATCTTTAGCTGATGATTCATCGGTAACTGAAGCATTAACACTCAAATTGGACGTTAAAGTATCCATTGCCAGAACGTTGATCAAGTTTTAGGGACTATACTGCAGATTGCAGAAGGTTTTGCGTATTTTGGTTCTTGCTACCAAATAGCCACATAGGTCAGATATATAATGATAAAAAATTTGTAACTAGAACAGAAGAAATTTTTGTTTCTTTCTATGAAATTATGATTTAGGGGTATTTGGCCAAATTTAACCTTGACATTTCAAGCTAAGTACATATTTAATTATAACGTATCAAAAGGTGCAAATTACCTGTGGCGGAGCAGTTCTTCCATACTAAATATTTGGAAAAACAGGTTTGGCTATAATTTAACCGTCCTAACGCACCTTCCAAACAAGTTTGTCGATAAATTGAAACAGTTTCATACATTTTTTGTTGGTTTTTTTATAACTATATTATACCACTATTCAAAAACAAGACCATCGAGAATCCATCCCGATTTTCTCCAATCAATTCCGCGTAGGCCGCCTCGACGCCGCCTAGACCGTTTAAGCGACGATGACAAAAGCATTTTTTATTCTAAATTTATTTTTTGCTTTATTATAATCTAATTTTGAGTTGTTTCAATGATATTTGTTATTGAAATGTTGATGTTTGCACATTTTTTTAAGATATGTATAAAAATAATGTTTGTGGTTTGACCTATTTGCAATAAACGTATGTGGTTTAAAAGTTTGCAAATAAAAATATGTGATATGGTTTTCTTTTACCAAACAAAATATTTGAAATTACACGGTTAAGTTCTAATGACAACCAAGAGTATTTTTATTTATTTTTATTAAATTACATTTACATATTGACATAACATATACTCCAAAATCGAATTGCACCCGTATAAAATGAACTTAAATATCAATTTAATTCATAAACTGTCAAATTAGTAAGAAACATGAAATGTCCACCATGTGATTTATGGTTTCAGTTTAGGGAGTTACGGCTTTTTTTTTTTTTTTTTTTTTTTTTTTTTTTTTTTGCGGTTGTGTTTTATCGATATGTAAGGATAATTTTTTCTAAGATGAAAATATCATTGATTATAATCAAAACTCAACATTGTAATTTGAAATACTTTATTTTGTAAATAAAACATATCACAGACTTTTATTCGCAAACTTTTAAACCACATGTCTCTATTTCCAAATTAGATAAACCACAACCATTGTTTTTGTACATTTTTTTCCTTATAAATATACACGTTTTTCTATATTAAATAATTTTATATTATTATTTTAGATATTATAATAAATATTTTAATTAAATTTATAATAACATATTGATTAACAAATAATATAAAAATTATAAATCCAACTAATCTCCACCATGTCCGTCCGACTAGCACCTAGCGTTTTTACAACCTTGTTAATAACATAGTAAATATTGACAGTTCGACGAAACAAAAATTTGTGATTAACTTATATATAGTAGATCTAGGTGATGTTTGATAAAACTTAAAATTAAACGCTGAAAAAATAAGTACTGAATTTTAAGTGCTGAATATTATAAATAATGAAAAGTATTAAATGATATAATTATTTGATAAATACTAAAAATAAACACTTAATTAAAAATATTAGTTGATAATATTTAACTTAAAATTTTAAGTTAAATTTTTTGACTTATGAGAATAAGTGATTCTGTAACTTAATTGAAATATTTAAGTCGTATTATCAAACAAGCTTAAAATCAATAAACACTTAATTAAGTGCTAAAAGTTGTTATCAAACAGAGCTTTAGTTTTCAACATCTTAACTTAATTTTTATAATTCTTTAGTAATACACAATATTTGCAACCAAACTACAGTCATACAGTTAAACGCAACAGACGATATATAATTTTTAAAAATAATATTTGATTATATATCATAAATTAATTATCAATTAAATATATTTCTAATAATTATTTTTAATTACATGTTTATTCAAAATATATTGAAAACACATTTTGAATATCTAAAAATAAAAAAAAAGTATAATAAGCTTTTATTGAAAAAATACTTTTAATTCGAGATGGGTCTCTGAAAATTCAATTTTTAGAATCTGGAAAAAATTTATATTTCTGTAATTTAATTTTAATTTAAGTAATTTTTTGGGTTCTTATAAATAGTTTTTGCATATTAAAAACAATTATAGAAACCTAATTAATTCAATATCAATTATTATGTACACTCAAAATAAATTAAAAATCACAGAAAAATCTCCAAAATTATCGCATGAAAGATGGTGAAAATCAACACCGAGCAGACATCGTCAAATGACGCGTGTGTGGCCAGCGGTGCGTGCCTGCTACACGCCGCATTCCCGGCGTCCGATTATTTCTGACCTTTTGGCAGTGCGGGGTGGGGGGCGAGGGGCGAGGGGGGTGGGGTTGGGGTCTTTGAGTTAAGGTTTTGGCAACTGGAAATATGTGTTATAGAGCAATCATATCCTAATTAGCGCGTGTTAAATCGCTTGAACGTGTCGGAAAATTCCAGCAGCCAACAGGGCGATTTTGGCAGACCAAAAACATCTCGAGACACATTAAAAACACAGTTTTGAGACATGACTCAACCAAGCATGCATTCATCCATTCATCCAATCAAACAAATTAATAGAATCATAACTCATGCATAAAGGGTTCCTAACATATGGAATACGGAGCTAAAATGACTATAATACCAATGGAGGTTTCAATGGACGGCTAATGAACCCGGATCTATCAATAAATAAATTAATAGCTTTAGACTTACCTCTTGTAGCACAAATCTGTTGAACAGCATCAGAAGTAATCAATCTTAGCTGTATATCACCGATCTAGAAGGTTACTACATTGAAGGAGAGAGAAAGAGTGATTTCCTAGTGCAATCTCTCCTTGAATTATTCATGGTTGTCAAAACCGGACCGGTCAAAGAACGGGAAGACACAGAGAGTCAAGTGCTAGAGGTTCAACCGAGTTTTAACCTGCGTTCAATCGGTGTTCAAAAAATTATGTGAAAATTATATTTTTATTCACATTTAACATTTTAACATAGTACATTATCAATAAAAGTTATACAAATAATAATAATTCTTTAATATTATGATATTTTGAGATATCAAATTAATAAATTTAACATTAAAAAATTAAAATTTTATTAAAATTCAATAAACCTATAAAAAAAATGTAAACTTATAAAACTAAATAGTTATTGTTTTGACCCTTAAAATTTAAATGTTAATTAAAATTTATTAATATTGAATAGATAAAATAAATTTTTTACAATATTTATCTAAATATAAAATAAAAATGATTAATACTTAATAGTATTTTACTTATTTAATTTATAACATTGCTATACATTTTTAAATAGTTAATAAATAATAATAATTGAATTAGTGGTGTAGTGGTAGACATTTTTGTTTACAATCTAAAGGTCTAGTGTTCAAAGTCAAATTTATATTTTTTTTAAGTAAAGGTTCCTGAAATCTGATCGGACTAAACCGTTCAACCAGGTATTGGGTTAATTAGTTCAGGGCTCAATCAGCCGGTTTAAACAGTTCTCATCGTTTTTCAAGTATTAAAAAACTGACCCACCTCCTACCCAAAAATATGACCGGTTCCGGTTGAACTGGCTAGTCCGGTTCAGTTCTTAAAACCATGGTATTTTTGGTGTGTTCGTGTATTGGGTTTAGCTTCCTTAACTATCTATTTATAGCTACGTTAAACTCTAACCTTAACCCTAAACTAATTAGGTCACAGACAGGTCGTAAATGGATTAGTGAATGAGTCAATACTCGTTTACTCCATTTATTCCTACCGTTAATAACTTTAAAGTTGATTAACTGTTTTCTTGATTCGATATCTTCCTCTTTTTCTTTCAATTTTTTTTCTTGAGACTTCTCATCAGTATTTTTAAATGAAAAAGAAGGAGATTTTTCTTCCTTTTTCTTTCTTCCTTCTCCCATCTATATATTACTTTCCATTTTTTTTATTTATATTTTATTATTAGTTTGAAACCTATATTCTTTATTAAAAAAAAAAATGTCTGTCAGTATACTTCTTTATACTGTTAGCACGATTAAAATTAAGTGTTAACACAGTTAAATATACTGTTAACACGATTAAAATTAAGTGTTAACACAGTTAAAATGTTGGTATATTGTGAATAGATCTAGATCTGCAAATCTAAATATGATCACATACAGCAATAATGTTGGGACCCATATCGCATTATAACAACTGCTTCAAAACAAAACTAGACGTCATTCATTCATTCATTAAACACAGTAGATAGCACTACAAGGATCCATCATGCATTGGTTAAGGTTATTTATGTCACATCCCACTTCACATAAATGAATTAAAAAATATATTGATATTCTAGCAAAAAAAATTATATTGATATTAAATAATTGTGTTAAAATACAAAAAGAAACGACAAATTTCTATAATTAATTTTTCAAGTTAATAAATAAAATTTTTGATTTGCTACTGTGTTTATTTTATAATTTATCCGATTCTTTGTCATTGAACACATTTTAGATGATTTTCTTTTTAATTAAAATTTTATAGGTATATTAAGATTGGAATTCCACATCTAATCTAAGTGAATTAAAGTCTTTAATCATTTAAAATCAACCTTAATTAGTGATTTAATGCTCAAAAATTTTGCTTTTTCCACATTAAAACGCATAGAAATTAAAACATAAAATATATTTATTGTGATGTAAAGAACAACGGAGATGAAAATAGAATCTCTTATTTATGAAAAGGGGAAAAATCTGCTTTATATAGCAGTAGAAATATAAATGAGTGAAAGGTCTATACTACTCCTAATATCAATTAAATGATATCAGTTACAAGTATATGTATACTCTAATATTCGCCCTTCAAATTGAGAGAGTAATGGTTAACAATCCTAACTTGACAAGCAAAGGCTGCATTTATGAACCAGATAAATTCTTGGTAAGTATATCTGCCAACTGGTTTTGTGAAGGAACAAAAGGAGTCACTATGAAACCCTGTTGCAGATATTCATGAACCACATGGCAATCTATATCAATATGCTTTACCTTCTCATGGAAGACTGGGTTTGCAGCTATGCAAATGGTAGTTGATTGTCACACATAAGAGGAATAGAAAGCTGAACCTTAAGTTGAAATTCAGGTAACAAGTAGCTTAGTCATTTTAACTCACAAACTGTGGTTGCCATGGACCTATATTCAGCCTCAGTTGATGATTTACTGACTGTCAACTGTTTCTTAGCTTTCCATGAAATCAAACTACTTCCCAAGAAAATGCAGTAACCTGTGACAGATTTCCTTGTAACTCTACATCTCCCCCAGTCTGAATCATAAAAAGCAGTTAGTAAACCATCATTGTCTGCTGAGAAAAATAATGCCAATTGCCTTGTTCCCTTCAAGTATCGAAGAACGTGTGAGGCGACATTCCAGTGTTGCTGAGTTGGTGAATTCATGTATTGGCTTAATTGTTGAGTGATGAATGCGGCCTGGTAAACCCTAAGTACAGAAGTCTGCCAATGATTCTTCTATATTTTTCTGCATCGAGGTATAAAGGAGAAGAATTTGGTTGATCTAGTTACACTCCACTAGGGCAGGGACTTGTAGCAGTAGCAGTAGCAGCATTAGATATCCCTGCATCAACTAACAAATCTGTAATGTATTTCCCTTATGACAAAATGATTCCAGCAAATGATCTATGTAATTCAACCCCAAGAAAATATTTAGTATAACCAAGATCCTTTATAGTAAAGGCCTTATGTACTGCACTTTTGATCTCTACAATTTGCTATTCAGAAGAACCAGTAATGAGCATGTCATCGACATAGATCACAATTGTAGTAAAATGCCCATTTGACTGTCTAGTCAGTAAACAATAATCATGCATAGATTTGTGAAAACCAAGTTGTTGCAAGGTAGAAATGAATTCTTTATACCACTGACGCCCTGCCTGTTTGAGTCCATATAAGGACTTAGTCAGTTTACATACCTGACCCTTTTTTGACTTTGTATAACCTGTTGGTGGCCACATATATATCTCCTCATCTACATACCCATGCAAATAAGCATTATTCACATCCACTTGATGAATAGGCCAAGCTTTGGTTGCTGCAATTGTCACACCCGACCCTAAACGGCATCGGGTATGAATAGAAAATAGGATAACGAACTTCTAATAGTCTAAAAGCCGAACGTATTTTCTAATAGATAAAAATTTATTTGGACTACCTAAAATTTTATTTAATTATTTGGCTTGGACTCGATAATTCTATCGAGCTTCCTACGTATCCCGAACATCTTTTAATATTTAAACCGGGAATCAAAGCCACGTAGTTCTACCTATTTTAGGTAGTTCTCTTAACTTATTAACTCGTTTTAACTTATTCACACGTTGAATGACACGCTAATACTTTAATTGTATATTTCACGTTGTTATAAGCTTTATATATATAAATCATTTTATCAAAACGAATCAAATCGAATAACGTTTTATCAAAACGAAACAAATCAAACAACGTTTTATCAAAATGAATCAAATCGAACAACGTTTTATCAAAACGAATCAAATTGAACAACGTTTTATCAAAACGAATCGTACTCAAATCAACTCGTAATCAAATAAATTGCTTTAACAAACCAACTCGTAATCAATCAAACGTAAAACATTATAATTCAAATCATCAAGCATTATTAAAACGTATTATAAAATTCGTGTGTGTCCATCCTCGAATTCCACCCGTGTAGATTCTCATAACATCAACAATATCAATAATATCAATAATCGAGATATCTCATTCATATCTCGCCTTGCCTAACGTTAGGACTACCAGCCGTGCACTCTGGCCATACCGCCCTTAGGTATGGTCTTACAACTTACAACTCCTACCCCGGGCAATCCTAGATGGACAAAACCATTTTTTCTATTTTTTCAAAATATCACAACATAAAAATCACATTTGGACTTCAATCCAAATCACAAAAATAATAACAACAATAACCGCAACAACTTTCTCCACCAAAAAACAATTCGTAAGAAATCATCAAATTCATTTTATCAATCAAATTTTCAAGGTACCACGATAATAAATAATTATTCTTCAGATAATCAAAATCATAAGTATATAAATATTTTAAGCAATATATATTAAACGATTTAATAAAATGTATTCAAAACCACGTAAATCATTTAAAACTGGAACTTATTTTAATTTTGTCACCAGAATAGCTATTTCAGACCGAATATACCGTTCGACTTGTTATATTATCATACGTCTATTTGTACTACCTTTATATTCAAATTATTGTACAAATTTTATATTCTACTCTATACCGACTCTACATGGAAAATATCCATATTAGTCCTTCTATTTTCAAGATATTTTAATTGTAACTATTAAAGTTGCTTAAGATATTTTATTGATATAATTTAAAATAATCGAAATATTCTTATCGGATTATGTTCGGTCACTGAGATAGTAATTTTGAACTGACGTAGTTGATTTAGACCAGTTATATCTTTAAACTCATTACCCGGCTAAAAGTTTTAATACGGAATTTCATTTCGATAAATCAAAAGGACAACTAGTCTAAAATTTATATGTTTATTAGTAATTAATAATCGAAACTAGACTTACTCAAAATCATACTTATAACATTTTAAAAATAAGTGAGATATAAAATACAGTTACCGAAATATCGTCGTCGATCACCGAAATTAATCGATGTGATGCGTTGATAGCTGCAAAACGTTGTCGTCGATCACTGACGTGATCCGTTATCAGTCAAAAACGTTTTCTCCAAACCCTCCTTAACCCAAAATTTGATATATATATATATATATATAGCATTTTTCTTTCTTTTTCCTTTCTTTCTTCCTCTCTCTCGTTTTTTTTCTACTCTTTCTCTTCCTCCCATTCCCTTTTTTTTTCTATGTATCTCCCTTCATTTCTATACTTATGTAAGAACATGAAAATATACAAATTTCTATGCAAATTGATCCTTTTAATATTTTGTTATGACATATGGCATTTAACTCATATGCCATTTGTTAAATTTTCAAACAAAGATATGATGATGTAGTACTATTTAGTTTAAATGGTTGACATGTATATTTAGAATATTTAAAATGTTGTGTAATATCAACTTGTCATTCATATGTTTCATATTTAGTTATTTATTTTTTTTAATTAAAATAACATAATATTTAATTGGAAAATTGGAACATAGAAATAAGAGGATATATAAAATATTGATTTTGATCCTTTTACTTTATTTATTTTTATAAAACTTAAACAAAACTTTTAATTTACACCTAAAAACATTAAATTGAATCCTATAATATATTTAAATTCATAAATAATTAACCCTATTTATTTCGAAAAACAAAATTTTAGACACGGATGTTACAACAACTGCCAAAAATAGCCTTACTGTGACAGTTTTGGTGACAAGAGAAAAACTCTCTGTATAATCCACACCATATTTCTGATCATACCCCCTAGCTACCAATCTAGCTTTATATCTGTCCACACTTCCATCAGCATTATATTTTATCTTATACACCCACTTAGATGAAATCGGTTTCTTCCCTGCTGGCAATTCAACTAGAATCCATGTCTCATTCTCCTCCAAGGCTTGAAGTTCTTTGGCCATGGCTTCTTGCCATTCAAGTTGGGTACATGCCTTATTGTAAGTGTTTGGCTCTTTAACCTTCGCAATATGGGCCAGATAAGTATCATATGTTCTTGTACAGGTAAGAGAATTGTCAGCATAATTGACCACAAAGTCATTGAGCCACTAAGGTGGTTTGATAACTCTTTTTGGGTGGTATAGGTTCAGGTTGGGAGGCATTGGAGTGGGACGAATTTGAAGAGGTTTAGGGAGTAATAGTAGGTGTGAAAGTAAGATGTTGAGGTATAATAGAAGATTGAGAAGAAGTGTTTGAACCTATGGATGCAGGACTAATAATCGGAGTATGAGATAGTGAGGGAATTGGTGTTTGGGACACTGAGTAGTTGGTGATTGGGGTGGTGAAGTAGTTGCAGAAGGAGGAAGATTTGTGGTTTGTGAGGTAGAAGGAATGTCAGATATATTTGGTATAGGCATGAAAGAGAAATATGGCAATGGACAATTTGGTATATTGTTTTCAGGCATTAGATCACCAGGAAATTGTGTTTCATAGAATCGAACATCTATTGATACAACCAACTATTGTTTCTCAATAAGATACACTTTGTATCCTTTTTGGCCAGGAGATAAACCTAAATAGATTCCTTGATGAGCTCGAGGCTCAAATTTATCTTTATGAGCCTGTGTATCTGTTGCATAACATCGACAACCAAAGCTCTTTAACTCTTTGTAGTTAGGTTCCTGCTTGTAGAACCTAAAATATGGACTCTGCCAATCAAGGGTTTTTGTTGGCAATAGATTGATTAGATGAGTATCATAGAGCATAGCTTCACCCCAAAATTTATTTGAGAGACCAGATTGAAAGAGTATTGTTCTTACAGTTTCAGCTAGAAAACGATGTTTTCTTTCCACTACACCATTCTGTTGTGGTGTGTGGATGCAAGATCTTTGGTGAATAACACCATATTTTTGAAATAGTGCCTGCGTTTGACTTCCCATGAACTCAGTACCATTGCCAGTCCGAACTTTGAGTATAACAGCATCAAACTGCGTTTTGAGTGTTTGCAAGCAATGCTGAAGTAGGATAGGAACTCGGTCCTTAGATTTGAATAAGAAAGTCCATGTGAGCCTTGTGTAATCATCAACAACAGTTAACATATATTTAGAACATGTAAGGGAAGTTTGCTTATATGGACCCCACACATCCATATGAAGCAATTCAAACAATTTTACAGTTCTAATTTCGCTATTACAAAATGGAAACCTATGCTACTTTGCCTTGTGACATGTTGCACAATGGTGATTCAAAAGATTACATGGCAGGTTCTTTATATGTGCAAATTTATGGTCATAAATGTGACCTAATTTATGATGCCACATAGCTATAACAGAATTGTCAACAACAGCATTTAAAACAACAACTTCATTATTGAGTGCAGACTTCTTACTAGTATTAATATGCACCATATCTTGCTGCAGTTGATATAAGCCTGCTACCAACTCTCCTTCTGCAATTTTTCTTCTAGAAACCAAGTCCTGCAAGATACAAGTCTCAGCTAAAAACTGAACACCAAATCTTCTTGTATCAAGTAACCTCCCCACTGATAAGAGATTAAACTGAAATGCAGGAATGTGGAGCACATTTGTCAGTTGCAATAATGAGTTGATGTTAATTGTGCTTGTATGATATACAGTTTGAACAGAACCATCTGGTAAATGGACACTTCTAGGTATCTTCAGCTTCCCCATTTTACTAAATAGATGAACATCCTTACACATATGTGTACTAGCTCCAGAATCCACTATCCACAAAGCATTAATAGAAATAAGAGAAGAAGGAGCATAAGAATTACCACTGATATCTTTATGTGCAAAAGCAATAAAGTCTTCTCTAATAGCTTTGCCCCTTGCTAGGTACTTCTACATTTCCTTCTGCACCATTTCTTGAACTCCTTTCTCTAGTGAATCAATAGAATCACAGGGAGAATCTATCTCAAGAGTAGCACCAACAACTTGTTTCTTCTTCTTATTTCCTTTAAACCAATCCGGATAACCTACTATCTTAAAGCATTCCTCCTTTATGTGACCACTGCTTCTACAGTGTACACAATATTTATCCTCTTTTGCCATCACTGACTTTTTCTTCATATCACCACGAGCATTAGGATGAGTAAAAACAGCCTTCACAAAACAGAATGTGATAAATCCTGTGCAGGATCTATAAGCAAATTCGATTTTTGCTTTTCCACTCGCAAAATCATAGAAAAAGCTTTATTAAACGATGGATATGAATCAATCAACAAAATCTGGTTCCTAACATGTTCGTATTCTTCACTCAACCAGCTAAGAAAAGTAGCAATTGATCTTCATCATAAAATTGTTGAATCATAATTCTAGCTTCTCCACAGGTACACGAAGGCAAGGACCTAAGTGTTGACATCTCATCCCAGATCTTTCTCTATTTTGTAAAATAAGCAGTAATAGAGAGATTACCTTGAACAGTTGAATTAACTTCTTGCTTCAAGTGGAAGAACATGATTCCGTCATTTTCGTCGAACTGTTGTTTGATTTGGATCCATAAACCACGAGCAGTTGTTGCATATAGAAATCCTTCGACATATTCCTTCGAAATGCTATTAATAATCCAGGAATAGACCAAGCTATCTACCTCCTCCCATCGATCATGCTCTTGTGTGTCCTTCTCGGGCTCAAAATTATCTTTGAGTATGTAATCGAGCTTCCGCTTGGCTCGTAATGCTCTCGTCATGATATTACACCATGAAATGTAATTTGCTCCGGTGAGAAGAACCGGAACTAACACCAGCCTTGGATTATCAGTATGGTGAGCAGATCCATCCCTGTCGAGCCTAGAAGATGCCAATCCATCCTTTTCACTATCTTTGTTTTCATTGTTGCAATTCCAAAGATGAATCGTTCGATGAATCAGTTTCTTCGGTAGATTCTTCAATCTCTAAGTGTTCTTCAATTCCTGTTTGCAAAGCACTCAGATAACTGGTTTTTACCATTGATGAAGCATGATGATCTTAACCATCAAGCTCTGATAACATATTGTGATGTAAAGAACAATGGAGATGAAAATAGAATCTCTTATTTATGAAAAGAGGAAAACTCTGCTTTATATAGCAGTAGAAATACAAATGAGTGAAAGGTCTATACTACCCCTAATATCAATTAAATGATATCAGTTAAAAGTATATGTATACTCTAATAATATTTAATCTTGGATAGTCGCATCAATCTTTGAATTCCGTAAAGTAAAAAAAAATGGACGAGGGATAAAAAAAAAATACAATTTATCTTATAAAGGGAAAATAAGTTATTTAAATGGGTAAGGGGACCAAAATGTTGAATAAAACAAAAAAAATTAAAAACTTTATAATATATTATTAAAAATATGAATAATAAACAATGTATTATATAAAAATTTACAAACCAATAAATTATTTACCTTTATTGTATATCAATATTTTTCACCTGGTCAGTAACTGACCAAGTGAATTTGGTCGGTCACCATTAGATCCAGACTTGTTAAAATCATATAGTGGAGATTAAAACAATCGTGTGGATTAAATTTATACCTCCTAAATCTAACGATGACTGACCAAATTCACTTGGTCAATCACTGACCAGGTAAAAATCATTGATTGAAAACATAATTGAAGAATCATCATCATTTCTTTTACGATTTCGACCATGGTCGCGATGATCTCCACTTGATTAAAGGTGAGCGAAATAATCGATAACCGAATCGAAATCTTAATTTGGTTCGGTTATTTTAACATTCTGGTTCGGTTCGATTTTAATTTTTAGTTTGGTAATCGGTTATCAGTTCGGTTACTGAAAAAAAATATCGCTATATATAACCGAACCAAACTTAATATATAAATATAAAAAATATAATTTTATCTTTACATATATAAATAACTTATAAAATATAAAGTCTAACCTCTGAAAAATACAATTTTATCTTTACATATATAAATTTTGGTTTATTGACCTTTGATTTATTTAATTGTAATTTTTGTACAAGTGAATTATTTGAAAACAAATGAAACAAAAATATAAAGGAAATGAAATATTATGAGTTTTTTTTATTTGGTTGGTAACCCAACCGAAAATTTTCGACTATCAATCTTATTCCGTTGGGTTCTAAAAATTGAACATATTTTGGTTCGGTTAGGTAAGTAACCGAACATATGCTCACACTTTACCTGATCCTCTTTGATTTTCAGATTCTTCTTCACGATTCTTGTTTTCTTGATAATCGAGATCGAAATTATCATCTTCATCATGTGAATCAACAACTTCTTTTTCTTTGCGATTATTTCGTTTCTTTTCCATTTTGAATTCAAGAACAAACTTTCAGAAGAGAAACAATAATTTTGCGAAAATGAAGAACGAACAATTCCCTAATACTCTGATAGCGACTGAAAGTTGTTGGATCAAATAAATAAACTTTCACAGGTGACAAAGGAAGAGTATAATTCCTGGAAAAAAAATTCTCTTGCCTTACTGCTTGTATTCATATGTATTTATATATTACAGACATGACTATTAGTAAAAAACATAACTCTCTGTAAATACAGATGGCTCTTTATGAAGCAATACAACTCTTGATAAATACAGAGATGACTATTGAACAATACAATGAACCAAATTAAAGACTCTATTAATTATAAGGTTATTATTTCAAAAGTATCTTCGGTAAAATAAGCAAATATACAATTGAATGCACAAAACAGAACCGGCTCTACAATCTATACTGAGTTGTGAAGTAATTAACTAATTGACTATAGTTACAGTTATTAACTATTTTTTTTTTATAGAAATTGGGATGAGACAGACCTTGAGCTGGGAGAATGCACCCATGGCCCAAGAACTGTCAAACCCGTCATATATTAATAAAAGAAAAAGTGAGTGTTTGAACAAGAGAAGAGGAAGGGGAACAAACAAGAAGAAGGGGGAAGGAGAAAAATATTTACTGTGTTATTAATATAGTTAAAAAAACAAAAATTGTACGAAACTACTTAAATTTACAACAAACGTGTTTGGAAGGTCTGATGTGACAGTTAAATAACAGACAAACCAGTTTTTTAAAATTTTCGACAGCACAAGGCTCAAATTGATATTCCTTAGAAATGTTAGAGTTAAATTTGCACTATTTCGTATGTTATGACTAAATTTGCACTTTGCTTGAAATGTTAGCGGTTAACTATAAATGAACTAAAATTAGTTAAGGTAAGGATCCGTCCTGACGTTTTAAGGGCCTAAGTGACATAAAAGATAAGAGGTCCTTAAAAAATTAGAAAAAGAGCCAAATTTAACCTCTAACATTCCAAGCAAAGTGCAAATTTAGTCATAACATACGAAATAGTGCAAATTTAACTCTAACATTTCTAAGGAATATCAATTTGAGCCTTGTACTGTCGAAAATTTTAAAAAACTGGTTTGTCTGTTATTTAACTATCACATCAGACCTTCCAAACACGTTTGTTGTAAATTTAAGTAGTTTCATACAGTTTATGTTTTTTTTAACTATATTAATAACAAAGTAAATATTTTAGACAGTTTGATAAAAAACTGTGATTAACTTATATGTAACAGATTTAGTTTTTTAGCATTTTAATAGAATTTTGTGTAATTTTATTAGTAATATACTAAAACCTTAACTATAATTGATATTTGGAAAGTCTGAAATTACAGTTAAATTGTCAAACCAATTTTTTCTAATTTTCTATAATGTATGGCTAAAATTGATATTGCTTGAGAACGTTACGGTTAAATTGTACCATTTCATAAATTAAGGCTAAATCTACATTTCACTTAGGGGGCGTTTGGGGTAAACTTCGGAATCAGAATGTGGCGAATCAGAATCGGAATGACTATTTATTTATTATGTTTGGTTCAATTTGGAATCAGCATCTGATTCTCTTTAAAGCCATTTGGTTGTTTAATGATCAGAATCGGGATAAATATAATTTATTAAAAATAATTTAGTAAATAATTATTATTATAACTATAATAAAATAAAAAAGAATATGAAAAAATTCAAATCATATTGATAAAATTTTATTATTATTTAAATAAAACTCTATTATAAAATTGGAGAGAAAAAAAACTTTTTTATATATAAAAACCATAATTTGAATGGTTATACTAAACATGGGTTTAACATGTGGGTGGGTTTATGTGCACATAAAGAAAATGGTGTGTTTTTTTTCGCACGATTAGGAATGAAATTTGATTGATGTGGGGAAGAGATGGAATCAATTATTCTCATAATTGGGTAATGGAATTATAATTGCTTAACTAAATACTAACAAAAGGAATAATTTATTCCTATTCCTAGAATAGTCTAAATTTATCAATCAAACACGTTATTATAAATCCTACATTTCACTAAATCCTCTTATCTAGCAACAGAATGGAAGCTGATACTCTACAGAAACAAATAGCCATACCAAATTCTTAAATTCCCTATAATTTAAATCTTACAAACAAATTTATTGAAAAAGTTTCCAGCATTGAATCATATAAATTGCTGATTGAATCATATAAATTCCCTTACTCTGTGGGAGTGAGGCTTCATATATTCTAAGAACCTCTCAGAAATGAAAAACATAAATCAACAAAATTTTGAGTAAGATGATCACTAAAGAGGTGATCATCACCAACAAATCAAGTTTATTTTATCATTGGAATCCCAAATTACAGGCAAAAAAACAAAAACGTTAAATGACAAGCTTATGTGAGTTGGGAAGTTTCAGACACTTAAACCAGAACCACTGAACTTTTCATGGATGATTTGGTCTAACTTTTCTGCCATTTCAACTGTAAGATAGTTCTTCCAGTCACCAACTTCACCTTTCCTAAAGAATACATTGTTTTCAATTTTGATAGGAATATGTTTGGTAGTGTTTTTGCTCTTATTCACCTCCAAATTGCTCAAACTCTCAAAACTACACAGCTTAACAATCTTCTCCACAATACCTTGTTCCTCTTCATCAACAGAGAATGGACATCCCATGAAATCAGCAATTTTCTTCACATAGAGACAACCATCATTTTTCATATCTTCATACTTCAGAAACAATACTCTGTCAGGAAATTCCAGACTTGCTTTCCAATATCCTAACAGATGATCCCAATACGGTCCATAATCCGAAACTCCATTGCAGAACATTTCATAGGCCTCCTGGAATGTGATTATCTCCGCTTGCTTATTACACGAAAAATGCCATAGCGAAACAAGAACATCCTTGGGATTCCTACACACATAGATGATTTTAGTGTTGGAATTGACAATGGATTTAGGCAAGGAATCGAAAGGAACATGAGTTGAAATTAAGGGATTTTGAATGTCCCTTTCATGGCCAAGGCAATAAAGCAATTCCTGAACAGGCACAATATCATGTGGAAGCTCAGTGAGTAAAGGATTTGCGGAAGAATTTGGATCACTGCCAGGAAATTTAGATCTAGTTGAAATGGCAACAGAGAGGGATTTAAGCCAAGTTGTTCCTGATTTTGGAAGGCTACAGAGGAGAATATCATTGGGTTGAGGGATGAAGTTTTTCTGGAATAAAATGATTCCTTTGAGAAAATCAGAAAAACACCAAAATCCATGGTATTTGTATAGATTTAGTGAAGGACGCATGCTTGGTTGTCGAGGGAGGCTTGAGATGTACATTTCAATATCTTCAGTATCCATGACAAGACTTTGCTCCACTTGTTTCTTGCTGGTATATGGCCTCATTATTGGTGATATATATAATTATGAAATGTGTTTAATTGGGAACATAAACAATTTATTAAATCTTATTCAATTTAGCTGTTATTTGGCTTCTAATGGGAATAAAACAAGAATTCATTAATTGAATGTATAGTGATAGTCAGTCTAATAATCTTTTTTATATAGTGATATATAATACAAAATTCATTAATTAAATGTATTATTTCGAAATACATTAATGTTTAGCTCTTCTCTTAAAAAAATAAAATTAGCCTTCCTTAATTATATCCATTTATGTGATCATGAAGGAAAGAATGTCATCGAGAATATTTTTTTGAGAAAATCGATCTTGATAAAAAAAAAAAAAAAAACCATTCACTTTTTTTTAGTTATAATTGTGAGTATTTATTTCATTTTCTGTAATTAATAATAATTGTGATCATTGATAAGCTCAACATATACCTAAAATAACATGCATAATTATGCTAATTTCGTGTGAAAAACATGTTAAGTATATTCTTTTAGAATACTTTTACGTCTGTATTTGTTTCTATTGTGCAAGATACTAAATTATTTGGAAAAATCCAAATAAGAGCTAAAATGGAGTAAAAACGAGAGAGAAATCAAGTTTACAAGTAAAAAACGTGTACGAGATTCAGAGACCGCGCCGGAACTTGGGAATCAACTTAAGGAAGAGACAAAAGTCTCTGTCACGACTGAGATTTCCAATATCTCGGTCGCGACACGCGTTCTCCAGGCACAGTAACGCGAGTTCGTGCACTTTCTCCCTCAGTTCAAAGACGCGACCGAGATTTCCCAAATCTCTAAAGAGACAGAAACTTTACAAGACACATTTTACATGTTTTTAATCCAAAATGATACGTCTATTCATCCAGATAGAGGCGACTCTTCAGCAACGGATACGACCCTTCAAACACACCTTTTGGAACATTATAAATAGATGAAGAAATTCAGAACTCATGTTGGTTGGTTCTAGTTTTTACAAGTTGTATAAATAGTTAAAGATACAATATGTAGATTTTATAGTTTACGTTAGAGTTTTGTTCGAAGACGAGTTTATACTCTGTTAATGACCAAGATCCGGTACTATTTCAAGGATTAAGCGAGAGGAACTAGTGTAGGAGGCGCCCCAGGGTTTGATAAGCTTGCGAAGTTGAGGAAAGGATTGACAACCCGGAACTCAATTAGTTAAAATGCTATCCAAGCTTCTTCTTCTCTGTTAACTTGTGACGTTTCATATCAAACTAATGATTTATCTTTTCAATGCAATTCTTTTCTTTACTGTTGTTATTTTAAGTCTGGTAAGCGATATTCTTAAAGTAACTTATTTGGTGTTTTCATAAAAACCTTTTTAAACAAATCTTATATTCATGAAAACTTTGTTGAACTTAAGCAAATTTGGATTTATATTTGGTTATTTGCGAGAACTCGATTAATCGGATATAAACATCAAATTTGATTAAGGTTTTCAGTTTTAGGCCCGACCGTGGAAAGATTGTCTGCAGTTCAAAGCCTATTAAATTGAATTAATCGATGAATTGTTACATCTTAATAATCAAATCAAAGTTATGACTTGTTTTCTTGCTTTGTGTAAATAAGCCTTAAATTCTACTTTAACTTAAACATAATTTCTATAAATTGTAATCTAAATTATTGACAAAATTAGAATCAAAATTCATACCCTTTTAAACCATTAACGATTTCCTATAAACTTTGAGAAAACGAATTTAATCAAAATAATGATTTTAAATCAAATTATCAGACGTTCTCTGTGGGATCGATATCTTTTTATTACTATAAGTGAAAGTCGTGCATTTGTGGAATTCGTCCAACAATCATTCACATTGTAGACATTTATGTGATTATATATAATAAAATTGGAGATATTTTTTTTCAAATCTAAGTGTTATAACATTTCAAGACGTTTATTTATAAATAAGCTATTATTTTGAGGACATAATAATATTTATGCGTCCCGATTAAGAGACATTTTTTAATTAAAAATGTTGTTGTATTGAAGACAGAACAATATTTATGTGTCTTAATTTTGAGATATTTTTTTTAAATTAAAAATATCGTTATATTGAGAACGTAATAGTATTTATGGGTTCTATTTTACGACATTTCTGTTAATTAAAAAAGTCATTACATTCAAGATATAATAGTTTTTTAGTGTCGTCATATGTAGACGTTTTAACAATTATATGTTGTAATTTTAAAGATGCTTTCAAATTTAAGTGTCGTCATATTCAAGACGCAATTAATATTTTCTGTAGCGAAATAATGACAAAATAAAAATTATGTGTCGTCGATATTAAGACACTATAATAAAGCGCAGTAAAAATAACAAAAATTATAAATTAAATAATGTGATAAAAATTACGACACTAAAAATGTAAGTGTCTCTAGCATGACAACGCTTTACACATAATGTGGGCAGATTGAATTTACCTACACAAGATTTATGTGTCGTTAAAAAATGGCGACACACGATTTAACGATGTTTGTGACGACACTTTGATAAGTGTGGGTAAGCGTTTAACGACACCGAAAAGCGTCGTTAACCCATAAATTTTAGATTCGTTAGATACCTTTTTTTTGTAGTGTGCACGTCCCCCCAACATCTCTCTTTATTCTCCAAAAATGGAAAGAATGAAGACTGCAAGCCTACAACACCTAAGTCAAAAGAACATGCGGCTCAAGAGACAAAGCCGAGACTGTGACAATGGTAACCTTTTGGATAACTAGCACAGCAGTCAGAAGCAGTCAACGATAGAAGGCATTTCCCTCCAAACGACTAGTTTGAATTTCAAACGGATTTTTCCAAACCTTCTACTATAAAAGCCAAGGCCATGCTCACTTCACAACAACGCTGAAAAGAGATAAAAACCTTGAAGTGAAAATTCGAGCAAATTTGTAATACACATTCATCTTCATATTTGTGTAAATCCAATAGAGAGATAATACTTCAATTGTGTTCTATTTAGAACCAATTTTCTATTTTGTAAATCAGAAGCTCTGTTGTTTGCTTCAGTTATAGGCAACTAACTAGATAACTAAGGGTGAGTGTAAAGGAATGTACATTATAGAAGCTCTATCTATTGTATAAAGGTTTATGATCTACCCGTTAAAGAGTGCTTTAGTGGATTAAAGCTCAGAAGAATGTATTCTGAGGACTGGACGTAGCCGAGAGGCTGAACTAGTATAAATCTGTTGATTAACGTATTTCTTAACTCTGCCTTTATCACATCTTATTGTATTGTTTGCTCTAACTTATTTATCTCACTTATAAGCTCCGAACATTACGCGACATTTAAACTACTAATCTTGAGAATGTTAGAGTTGAAGAACTAAAAACTGAAAATTGTCGAGGACTAAATATATAATTTTGAGGGACTAATTAGTTTATAGGATACAAAATAAAGAGTCAAGGTACAAAATACATGGTATAAAAAACAACTAAGGACTTGGACTATATTTTTCGGATACACTGCCATCTAAAAAAATGAGACCTCTTTATATAAGAAGTCTAGTACATTATTTCTTGACAAATCCAAACATAACCCATACCAAACCCATACATAGACTTTGACACCCATATTTCACACTCATATTTTGACTTTGAAAAACAACTATTTAATTCTTTTTTTTCACATGCTTTTGTTTTTCTTTTTTATTTTTTTATTGTTATTATTATTTTTTAAATCAAAAATTAAGTTTATTACTTATTATTACTATTATTTTAACATGCTCCCTTAAACTTAATTTTTCGTGACTCCCAGTAGAGTTCTCAAATGACTGAACACATCGTGCTTCAGCGGCTTCGTGAAAATATCTGCAATTTGATATTGAGTTTTCACGTACTTCAGTGTCACTTCTTTTTACTTAATGCAATCCCGAATAAAATGGTACCTCGTATCAATGTGTTTACTCCGATCATGAAACACTGGATTTTTCGCTAATGCCAGTGCAGACTTGTTATCGATAAAAATCTCCGTTGGATCATTTTGAGTCATCTGAAATTCTTTTAGCAATTTTCGGAGCCAAATCGCATGACACACACATGAGGTTGCAGCAACATATTCAGCTTCGCAGGTTGACAACGTCACAATCGCCTGCTTCTTCGAACTCCACGTAAATGCAGTATCACCCAGAAAAAATATAAAACCAGTTGTACTTTTTCGGTCATCCTTGTCACCGACCCAATCACTATCACAGAATCCAACTAATTTGAAATCGTCAGTTTTTGAATAAAGTAATCCCAAATTAGTTGTACCTTTTACATAACGGAGAATTCTTTTTGCTGCATTCCAATGTGACACCGTTGGGGCTTCCATGTATCGACTTACTAAGCCGACTGCATAAAGAATATCTGGTCTCGTACACGTCAAATATCTGAGACTTCCGACCAAGCTTCGGAATAATGTCGGATTGACTCTGTCTCCACCTTCATCTTTCGTTAATTTGATTCCACATTCGACTGGCGTGCTGACGGAATTACAATTTTCCATCTTCAATTTCTTTAAGATCTCCTTCGCAAAACCACTTTGAGAAATAAAAATTTCGTCGTCATTCTGCTTCACTTCAATGCCAAGATAATATGACATTAGACCAATGTCAATCATCTCGAACTCACGAGCCATTGTCTTCTTGAATTCTTCAAACATCTTAGGATTGTTCCCTGTAAAAATGAGATCATCCACATACAAACAAACAAGTAACATATCTCCATTTTTCACCTTTGCATACAGGGCATATTCATGTGGGCATTTGACAAAACCATTTTCTTGAAAATATTTGTCAATGCGACTGTTCCAGGCTCGTGGTGCTTGCTTAAGACCATAAAGTGCCTTTTTCAATTTTAGCACTTTATTTTCTTGACCTTTCACAACATACCCAGGTGGTTGCTGGATATAAATTTCCTCTTCCAGATATCCGTTGAGAAATGCGGATTTCACGTCCATTTGATGGATTCTCCACCCGTGTTGAGCAGCTACAGAAATTATCAGTCTGATACTCTCCATTCTGGCAACAGGAGCAAAAACTTCATTGTAGTCAATTTCGGGTCGTTGATTGAACCCTTTTGCCACCAATCTTGCTTTATGTCGGACAATTTCACCGTTTGCATCTTTCTTTGCTTTGAACACCCATTTAACTCCAATGGGTTTTTGACCGGCCGGAAGTGATGTTAGCTCCCATGTTTTATTTTTCTCGATCGAATGAATCTCCTCTTCCATGGCTTTTCTCCATTTTTTATCTTTCATTGCTTCTTCTGGATCTGTTGGTTCATCATTAACAAAATGACAATAAAGAGTTAATTCATCATCGAGATTTCTTGTTACATCATAGAGATCTTTAATAGGTATGAATTTTTTAGGCTTTCCAGGCGGATGTTCATCTGAACTGTCTTCATTACTCGAGGACGAACTCGAACTGGATGAGCTTGCTGATGTCGAACTGGTTGCTGGTGTTATGGCTGCGACTGTGGTTGGTTCTTCCTGATCATTGTCTTCATCCATGAAAGGATAAAAACTGTAACTGTTTTCTTTTTCACCTGTCCAGTCCCAAACTGCTTCTTCATCAATGGTGACATCTCTACTGATGACGATTTTCTGAGTCTGAGGATCGAACATTTTGTACCATTTGGAATGTTCTGAATAGCCCACAAACAAATATTTCTTGCTTTTATCATCTAGCTTCTTGCGTTCTTCATCCGGTACATGAACATGAGCAACACTGCCAAAAACACGCAAATGAGAAATACCGGGTTTTATTCCACTTCATGCTTCTTGTGGAGTTTGATCCCAAACACTGACAGTTGGTGATCTGTTCAACAGGTAGACAGCACAGTCTACTGCTTCGGCCCATAACTCCTTCGGTAAATTTTTGCTTTTTAACATGCTCCTCACCATGTTAAGCACAGTTCTGTTCTTTCTTTCTACTACGCCATTCTGCTGTGGTGATCTCGGGACTGAAAGGAAATGACAGATTCCATGATCTTCACAAAATTGCTTGAAAGAGATGGACATGTATTCACCGCCTCTGTCTGATCTGAGTGCTTTAATAAAATGACCACTTTCTTTCTCCACTTGGACTTTGAATTTTTTAAATGTCTCAAAAACTTCTGTTTTTTCCTTCAAAAAATACACCCAAGTTTTTCTACTATAATCATCAATGAAAAGTAGAAAATATTTATTTTTACCCAGAGACTGTGGAGTGATCGATCCACACACGTCTGTGTGAACTAGCTCAAGTGGCGCCTTTGCTCTTGACATGGACTCCTTTGGAAAACTGGTTCTGAATTGTTTTCCAACAAGACATCCTTGACACAGTTGATGAGGCTGGTCAATATGAGGCAATCCGTTTACCATCTGCTTCTGTCCCAACTGCTTCAGTCCTCCAAAATTGAGATGTCCGTACCGTAAATGCCAAAGCTAGGGGGGACTTTGCACACAAGCTTTCAAACATTTGGCCACATCCGTCTGAATGTTAATTGTGAACATTCTGTTTCTCGCCATGGGTACTCGTGCAATCAGCTCCTTTTTCTCATTCAACAGAAGTAGTTTCCGGTCCACCATGTGAACTTCATAATTTTTCTCCAGTAATTGTCCCAAACTCAAAATATTGCTTTTCATGTTGGGAACATAATAAACATTATCAATAAACTGGTGAGCGCCATTTTTGAGCCGAATAAGAATTGTTCCTTTGCCTGTAATAGGAACCTTGGAGGAATCTCCAAATACAACATTACCGCGAACAGATTCATAGAGCTCCACGAACATCTTCTTGTCACCACACATATGGTTACTTGCCGCATTTTCAAGATACCATATATTATTTTCACGATTTTCTTCACCTTCGTAGGTAAGTAACACAGTGCCAGTTACTTCCTCATCTTGAATATTATTGGCAGTCTCCTCTACCTCATTAGGCGGACTCCAACATTCCACCGCGTAGTGACCGTACTTAGAGCAATTATAACATTGAATGTTGGACTTGTCGCGTCCTTCATTCGGCCTCCAGTTTCCTCTTCCTTGACCGCGTCCTCGGCCTCTTCCTTTGCCTCTGGTGAATTGAGTGCTTCTGTCATTGTTGTTATTGCCGTTTTCATTTCTGCCTTGAGTTCTGCCACGTCCTCATCCTCTACCATTTCCTCCTCGACCTCTTCCGCGTCCTCTTCCGGACTGACTACTTTCGCCATTTTTAAACACAGCCTTTGTTGCTAAGACTTGTTCTGCGGAATCTTCTCTTCGTTTCTCAAACCGCTCCTCTCGTGCTTGTAGTGACCCTACAACTTCGTCAACTGACATTTCACTGATGTCTCTAGACTACTCCATAGCCACCACTACATAATCAAATTTTGGTAGTAGTGATCGTAGAATTTTTTCAATAATTCTGGACTCTTCAATTTTTTCTCCATACTGTCGCATCTGATTTACGACAGATTTTACTCGGGATGAGTAATCACTAATGGCCTCCGTCTCTTTCATCCTAATCATCTCAAATTCTCCTCTCAGCATCTGCAAATGAACTTTTTTAACTTTCTCCTCCCCTTGAAGAGAAACTCGTAAAATTTGCCAGGCTTGTTTGGCGGTGGTAGCTTCGGCTACTTTCTCGAACATTAATTCATCCAAACCTTGATGGATGAGAGTAAGCGCCTTTTGATCGCTTTTGCGATTTTTCTGCAGAGTATCTTTTTCTGCCTGTGTCAACGCTGCCTCGTTACCTGGGACTACGTAGCCTTTTTCCACAATATCCCAGACATCTTGACATCCGAGTAACGCATTCATTCGAATACACCAACTTGAATAATTGGTTTTGGTGAGCTGAGGGTATTGATAAGGAAGTTTGAGACTGTCTGGCATTTTTTATAGGGTCTGTTTTGCGGAAGACTGACTCTCATAACGTGGCTCTGATACCACTTTGTTAGAGTTGAAGAACTAAAAACTGAAAATTGTCGAGGACTAAATATATAATTTTGAGGGACTAATTAGTTTATAGGATACAAAATAAAGAGTCAAGGTACAAAATACATGGTATAAAAAACAACTAAGGACTTGGACTATATTTTTCGGATACACTGCCATCTCAAAAAATGAGACCTCTTTATATAAGAAGTCTAATACTTTATTTCTTGATAAATCCAAACATAACCCATACCAAACCCATACATAGACTTTGACACCCATATTTCACACCCATATTTTGACTTTGAAAAACAACTATTTAATTCTTTCTTTTCACATGCTTTTGTTTTTCTTTTTATTATTTTATTGTTATTATTATTATTTAAATCAAAAATTAAGTTTATTACTTATTATTACTATTATTTTAACAGAGAAATCATAAGCTCTATTAAAACAAGTTGTCCTCTGAGCGCATTCATCAGAAGCGGAATCAAGCTCAATAGACTGATTAACTCAATAAACTGAACTTGCCTCTAACTCCGAAGTATGTCTCTATGCTAAGCCATTTAAACACCAAGTGAGAAATTTATAAAAGGTTAAAACTAACTAATAGTTCCATTCACCACCCCTTTGGAACTAATTTAACCTCACAATGGACCAACATAAGCAACGCTATAGAGGACATGGACTGCCCTAGCGTTGGATCTCCGCCACCCCCTGGATCAGTAGTCGGCACTAGTTTAAACCCACTCTAGTGCACTAGGGACAAGGAGAGTCGGGCATTCGACCTTCATGAAGAGAGGTGAATGTCTCCATAGGGTGGAACTCTATAGATACTATGGGCTCCGGAGTTAACCCATAGTGTGTGTCCCTTTTAGGGCGAGTTTTAAGCACAGGGTGTCCCACCGGGAAGGAATGCCGATAGACGCATTGACATGATGCTTAAAGGGGATATAGCATTTCGTTAAAGGGATAGACCCTTTCGGTAGAAATTAGCTGGCCGAGACTTGGGGAAGTCTTGGCTCCATACGGGGTTTTGGCCTGGCTCAGACCTGGCCCCGTGACATTTGGTATCAGAGCCTAAACTAAGCAAAGGCCTTGCGAAAGTAGGTAGTGCCTTAACTAAGCGCAAATAATTTCTTACTTTTGAGACTTAAATAGTTTAATTTCTGAATTAAATTTTACTCATTTTGTTAAATAAAACTTTATTTATTTAAATTTTATTTTTTCAAATAGACTCTTTATTAACGTAACACTCTTGAACTTATTTTTATTATATCTCTTTTTTAAGAATTTATTATATCTCTTTTTCATAAAAAAAAAAATCAAATTCTTACTTTCGAAACTCAAATAACTTAATTTCTGAATTAAATTTTACTCATTTTTTGAAATAAAACTTTTTTTATTTATCTCTTTTTATTTTAGAATTTATTATATCTATTTTTCATAAAAAAAAAAATCAAATTCTTACTTTTGAGACTCAAATAACTTATTTTCTGAATTAAATTTTATAAAAATTATAAATAATTTATAGCTAAAAATAAAATAAAAAAGTAAAAATGTTAGCCAACATACCAAAATCACAAAGTGTTAGCGTGTTGGAGGCTAAAAAATATTTACCGAGCCCTAACGGGCTAGATTTCAAAAAATTACTTCCAACGACAAAGCTAAAATTACCCCCTGGATATAGATTCCTCGTTCCGCCAGTGGTTTCGAGCCCAAAATTCTCTTTGAACTTGGTTCATTAAGAAAATTATCTAACCATGAATTGTTTGTGAGTAAATCGTTAATTATATTTATGAAGTTTGCTCCTAAATAACTCTTTAATTGTGTACATAAATAACCTCACAAACAAAGTTCGTAAATAAATAAACAAGATGCTTACAAATAGTTCGTCTATTATTCATTTATAAACAAACTCATGTAATAGCAAATGAAATAATATTAAGTTTAGATATTTGTGAACTAAGACAAAACTATATAGTTTTCTACAAAACTAAAATTTGTTCATAAATGTTCTAATCAAGCATGCTCGAGAGCTTTCGAGCCGAGCTTTAGCCTGCTCAAGCTCGGTTGAACCGAACTAGTAAATTATACTCACAAACGGTTCGTTTACAAAAGAAAAAAGAAACAAGAACAAAAGGATAGAAGAAAAAGAAAATATATACAAAAGTAAGAATAGATAAAGAGAGAAAGAAACGACACTTCATAGATGAGTAGATGGGGCATCTTTCTTGAAGAAATTAAAGAAAAGAAAAGGCCAAGAAGTAGAAAGGGCTGATGACTTTCAGTGAGAGAAATAAATAAAAAAAAAAAAGGGAAAGAAAGGTAGTGGGAGATCTGATTCGATAGAAGGAATAGAAAGGAACTGAAAGTGAGTGAAAAGCGGTGAAAGGACTATGGTATCCGTGAATTAAATAAAACAGGTATGTGATAGAAAAAGATACCTGTTAAGGTAATGAGATTTGATATGGATAATTAAAAAATAAAAATGTAAGGATTTGGAATTGGAATTATCCACGGATACTTTATCCGTTGTCTTTCCTAACTAGGGACTAAAATGAAAGAAAACATAAATTTATTGTAAAAAAAAAAAAATTCTTCATTTTCTCCGCATATGTTTTTAATTAATGTAAGTTTGGTTTTTTTTTTTTATTTATTTATTTATTTATTTATTTTATCAACCTTCATTTCATATTTGTTCTTCAATAAATATCATCAAGTTAGAAACCCTAAACTAGTATAATCCATGCTAGAATGATAATAAAATTAAGAGGCCTTAAATCTGGTGTCTTTGTTTGTGCATTTTAAGTGATTTTTTTTTCTATGTTTTGTCATTGTATTTATATCTTTTGTGGGTTCTGAAGAAATAAAAATGATTAGCTTTGTTTGTGCAAAATTAAAGTCCATCGGGCTTATATATCAAAACTGTTAACTTTATTCATTTTTTTATCTGATATTGTGCTAATAATCCTAATTTTCAACCTTGTCATGAATGGTTAAGGTACGAACGTGTCAGAAAAATTAATTTTTAATTAAAACGGATTAAGTTTATGGATAACGCGATTATAAAAACTATGCTAGATGATTTAATTTTATTTAAGACTATAGTGAATAAATTAAAGACGAGTAAAATAAAGGAAATAAAAGTGCAAGATTGATAGGAGATTTGGAAAAAATAGGTATTTATTGATCTAGATGTAAGTCGGAATATATATGTTCAAAGTAAATAATGAAAAGGTCTAAACTATACGCAAACTCATGAACTTGTCATTTTTGATCATTTTACCTCATGAACTTATAGAACGACCTATTTGCTCCTTCAACTATTTAAAAGTAGTATCAGCACTTCTGTTTTTATTATAACAAAAACAAACATGACATGTTCTAATTGCAAGCACTAAGATCATAATAAAAAAATGTTATGCACTATTAAAACAAGCTGCAAAGACATAAATTCTCTTGTAAAAAAGTAACAAAAGAAAAAAGTAAAATGCTAGGTCTAAATGATTTACTGATCATCCTATTTATAGGTATAGAAATACATATATGTAAAAGTGCATATATAAACTTTAAAGTTAAAGGGTTTTATTCCAAAAATATAGATGATATGTAGACATGCATGAATGGATGCAACCTCATACATTATACATAAATACATAGGGTTGTGATGCATTTTAAAGGCTACCTGTGCACATGTTTATAAGGGTCCCATGACTTCTCAAATTTGCGGTTACTTTTATTGTTCCTTCATACTTCAAAACCCGACTTTTAAACTTTTCACTTTACTATCATACTAGTTTTTCTTACCGTTGATCAAGATGACCACTCTTAGTAGATAACCCTCTCTTATAGAGTTTATGAAGATCATATTCTAATCCACTTTAATTCTGGAACTTTTTGATTTTGAAATCATTCTAGTGTTATTTGGTTCATGGGGAAAATAGTTGTTTAGAGAAAAAGCTCCGAAAATGATTTGAAGTTTGAAAAATCGAAAATGGTGGCCCTCTAATTCAAAATCTAATAATGCTAAGTACACATATGAAGTTTCACATGGCATGAATCCATTAAAATGTGCAGGAGCTATTGCCGAGTGAAGAAACGGGTTGAAAGATTAGAAGAGGATCCAAGAATGGTTATAACAACTTATGAAGTGAGACATGTACATTCTCCTTCACACCAACTTGAAGATTCACAAACTCAATCTCACCTTAACAACCTGTTTTCCTTTTCTTGGTAAACTTGAAGTTGGGAGGAAACCCATGTTTCCTATAACACTCATTTACTGTATGATTTTCCTTTCCACAATGATTGCGAAGAACTGTAGTCTCCTGAGGATTATCAGTCGGCCTAACAAAGAATTTATGAACAGATTCAATAGAAATTTAACAAAGAAAATGAAATCGATCTGTGATTAGGTCGTAAAACAAGAAACAAAATCGATTGATTTATGAGACAAAATTGTTGAGAAAAAAAAAAACTATTAAAGCTTCTAATTTGAAAGCTTTAGAACGCGGAATGAAAAATGCTACAGAAATTTCTCAATGCCATATCAAACTACAAGAAAAGAAAGAAAAGAATCTTGAAGAAGAAAGAGCAAAGATCCTTCATGAAATTAATTGAAAATAAAATGAGGGGGTGTTTGGTAGCTGCTTTTCGACCTCTTGTTTAGCTTTTCACTTTGGAAATGGAGTTTAAGGTGTTTGGTTAGAGACCTCCTATTTGTTTTTTGTAACCAAAAAGTAGCTTTTTATAAAAGCAGGGAATCCCTGCTTTTTGGAACAGCATCATTTTCAAACAGCAAACAGCAAACAGCAAACCGTAACAGCAAACAACAGATAAACAAACGGACCCGATGTTTACAAAGTTGTTCAGCAAATACTTTTACTCATATGACAACGACGTGACTTCTTAATAAGAAACATTAAACCCAATAAACTAAACCCAAACTAACTTATATACTCTATTAAAGAGGTCATCACCAATAGAGTTTATTTTCTTATTGAAATCCCAACTTAACAAACTTTTAAAATACATAGATAATAAGGCAGTAATGAAAACTGTGTGTGAGTTGGGAATTTTCAGACACTTAAACCAGAACCCCTGAACCTTTCATGGATGATTTGGTCTAGCTTTTCTGCCATTTCAACTGTAAGATAGTTGTTCCAGTCACCAATTTCACCTTTCCTAAAGAATAAATTGTTTTCAATTTTGATAGGACTATGTTTTACAGTGTTTTTGCTCTTACTCTTATTCACTTCCAAATTGCTCAAACTCTCAAAACTACACAGCTTAACAATCTTCTCCACAATACCTTGTTCCTCTTCATCAACAGAGAAAGGACATCCCATGAAATCAGCCATCTTTTTCACATAGAGGCAAGTATCACTCTTCAGGTCTTCATATTTCAGGAACAATACTCTGTCAGGAAATTCCAAGCTTGCTTTCCAAAATCCTAACAGATGATCCCAATACGGTCCGTAAGTGGAAACTCCATTGCAGAACTTTTCGTACGCCTCCTCGAATGTGATTGTCTCTGCTTGCTTATTACACGAAAAATGCCATAGCGAAACAAGAACATCCTTGGGATTCCTACACAGATAGATGATTTTAGTGTTGGAATTGACAATGGATTTAGGCAAGGAATCGAAAGGAACATGAGTTGAAATTAAGGGATTTTGAATGTCCCTTTCATAGCCAAGGCAATGAAGGAATTCCTGAACAGGCACAATATCATGTGGAAGCTCAGTGAGTAAAGGATTTGCAGAGGAATTTGGATCAGTGCCAGGAAATTTAGATCTAGTTGAAATGGAAACAGAGAGGGACTTAAGCCAAGTTGTGCCTGATTTTGGAAAGCTACAGAGGAGAATATCATTGGGTTGAGGTATGAAGTTTTTCTGTGCGAACTCTTAGTCTAGTGGTTAAGAGTTTACCTATGTCTTGGGAGGTCATGGGTTCGAATGACATCCGGTTTGGTGGGAATTTTTCTTTCTTCTTTAATGTAAGCGCATTGGGCAAATTTAAAAAAAAAAAGTATGAAGTTTTTCTCGAATAATATGATTTCTTTGATAAAATCAGAAAAACACCAAAATCTATGGTATTTGTATAGAGTTCGTGAAGGACGCCAGCTTGGTTGTTGAGGGAGGCTTGAGATGTACATTTCAATATCTTCAGCTGGGTTTTGTATCGCCGGTGATTCATCGGTAACGGAAGTATCCATAGAACAAGACTTTGCTCCACTTGTTTCTTGCTAGTATATGCCCCAATTATTGCTGATATATATAATTATAAAATGTTTTTAATTGGGAGCATAAAAAATTATTAAATCTTTTTTTTTTTCTTTTTTTGGTAAAAATGAAATCTTATTCAATGGAAGTTAGTCAGTCTAATCATCTTTTCGTATAGCCTCTTCTATTCCTTTCTCTGTAAAATAACTGCTTTATTAGAAAAAATACCCACCGGTCATCCTTCTTCTCCCTTTCTTCTCTTCTATTTGTCTTCAAGCCTTCCTCTCTTTTGTGGATCTACTTTGAGGAGGAAGAAGGAACTCAACGGGTTAGGTTTACTATTTTTTATTGTATTTTCTTTAATCAGTGTTTATATATTTTATTGGATTTCTTTTATCCGTTTGAATTGTATATTCTCTCAATTATTCTGCTATTTATACCTTTTTCGGATTTAGCAAGAGGGGAAACGATTTATTTTATACGTGGATCAATATATCTACGTGGTTGCAATAAACGAAAGGACTCAGATCCGAATGTTCGGAAGGGCCTAAATGATGAAGATTCGATTGCAGTTGCTTTTCTACGGATTTTGATTTCTATGAAGTATATGTATTTTGTTTTTCTGTGTGTTTTATACCTTTTATAGCTTTGTATGCTCTTTGTAGTCGTTTTGGTCTATTGAAAATACAGATACCATAACGATTACAGAAGGATTTCACAGGGGGAAGAAGAAAGGGTTCGAGACAGAGAAAGAGAGGAACGGAGACCTTTGGGTTTCTTCTCTTGAAAATAATGAAAGTACAAATGACACTAATTAAGACTTTAAAGTCTTGTTTACACGGAAGCCACAAAGTCCAGGGGCACATGCGTCTTTTCATCCTAGCCAGGGGTGTTTCTGTCAATTCCGGATTATTAGCACCTTCTAGAATAGCCTTCATAAATCAACAATGTTCCTTGCCACACACAATCATATCCCAAGCTCATCTTCACCATTGATCACAATCACCCATGATCAACGGTTCAGAATCGGACACTTGTTCTTATCCTTTCCTTGTCCATTAAGTTTGCTTGATGAACAAACCTAGATTAAGATATAAATGTAATAGTTAGTAACACATTTAATTTTAATGAGAATTCTGAATATTCAAGGAATTTTTACCTCATTCAATTAATATGGTATCAGAGCAAATCTGAAATTTCTCTTTTGAGTAAGAATCAATGGCTGCCCCTATAATCAATACCGGCAGCCCCTATCATCTTCCGCCGAATGAAACTCCGGCCCTATCCCTCGTCTCACAAGAGCTCTCCGGATCTAATTACCACCAATGGTCTCGAGCTGTCAAGGTTGCCCTTATGTCCAAAAACAAATTTGCGTTTGTTGACAGAACTATCAAGGCGCCGGCTTTGGATGATCCAATGTACAGCCAATGGGAAAGATGCAACAACATGGTCATTTCATGGATAAACCATGCTATCTCGCCCTTCATTGCTCGAAGTGTTATATGGCTGGAGAAAGTAGAGCAGATATGGGTCGATCTGAAGGAGCGTTTTGCTCAGGCAGACTCATTAAGGATCTTGGAGCTCCGGCGAGAAATCCACAGCCTGAAACAAGGTAACGGAAGTGTTACTGAGTACTATACCAGAATGAAAATACTTTATGATGAGTTATTGAATCTACGACCCATGCCGCAATGTACCTGTCGGACGGCGTGCGGCTGTGGTGCCTTCAAGATCTTAAGAGATCAGCAGGACGCGGATCAAGTGATTACGTTCTTGCAAGGATTGAATGAATCCTATTCCACAATATGCTCCCAAATACTCCTCATGGAGCCGTTGCCATCGCTCAACAAGGTTTATGCCTTATCTATCCAACATGAACGGCAGATTGATTTTGTACCTGTCAAACAAACAGAGGGAAATGAAAACAACCTATTTGCAGGCTTTACACAAGGAAGGCAGACTAAGAATCGTAACAACTCGAGGTATGCAAACAAGAAAACAAATGGCAAAAATACATCCTTGTGCACTTATTGTGGAAATACAGGACATACTGAAGATATCTGTTTCAAGAAACACGGCTATCCACCGAACTATGGAAATAGAAACAGGGGAAATCCTTTCAGAACCAACCAACCCAAGGCCAACTCAGCAGTTAATCAGGGCAGAGACAACGGGGACTCAGGTGAAGAGGACAATAGGCAGGCAAATGCAGAACCGTTCACTCTAACCAAAGACCAGTATCAAACGTTAGTCGCCTTATTGCCACTGAGCCATTCAGGAAAGGCCCCAGCCTCAGGCAGCAGCGTCAACACCTTTGTCAAGGGAGACAGTTCTGGTAAACGCCTAAACCCTAATTTTGTTCCATCATGTTGGATAATAGACACTGGGGCCACAGACCACATCATTTGTGACACAAAATTATATACCTCGTGCACAAAAATAGACAAATGTTAGGTAAATCTGCCTAATGGTGAAAGGGTTAAGGCAGAACATGTTGGTACTGTGATTCTAAGCCCACAACTCACTTTGCACAATGTCTTATGTATACCTGCTTTCGATTACAACCTCATATCAACTAGGAAATTACTTGATGCCGGTGAATTATGCATCGTGATAACTGGGTCCGTGTGTGTGATATAGGACACAACAAGTGGGAAGAGGATTGGCTTGGCTAGGGAGCATGAAGGCCTTTACTATTTAGATTATCCATTGCCTAGTAGTCATTGTTCTGTTTTTTCAATTAAAGCAAATGTATGGCATCAACATTTTGGCCATCCCTCTTACGAAAGGATGAAGGGCCTCAACTTACCTTGTAATGATTTTGATTCATCTAAAGGAATGCCATGTGACATTTGCCAAAGGGCTAAACAGAAAAAGACTCCATTCTCAAACAGCCATAGCATAGCAAAATAATGCTTTGACTTAATACACGTAGACATATAGGGTCCAGCGATAGAATCACATTCTAGCAAGCGTTATTTCCTAACCATACTTGATGACCATAGCAGGTATACATGGGTAACATTAATGCAAACGAAAGGGGAAGCAAGCACAGCATTACAACAGTTCTGCATATATGTTAAACGACAATTTAGCAAAGATGTAAAGGTGATTAGAACGGACAATGGCCCTGAGTTCATCATGAAGGATTTCTATGACACAAATGGAATCATACATCAGACATCATGCCCAGAAACACCACAACAGAACGGAAGAGTGGAAAGAAAGCATCTAGACATTATGAATACCACGATGGCCCTCATGTTTCAAAGCTCTTTACCCAAAGAATTCTGGCCAGAGGCAGTCAGTCACGCAGTCTATCTCATAAATAGGTTGCCTTCGGCACCAATCCTAGGGCAGACACCTTATCAAAAAGTGTATGGAGAGAAAAGTAACATAGAAGATCTCAAAGTGTTCGGGTGCTTGGCCTATGCGTCATCACTGGACAGACACAAGAGTAAATTTACAGAAAGGGCAATCAAATGCGTGTTCATGGGATACAGACATGGCACCAAGGGCTTCAGACTTCTAAATTTAAACACTAACATGTTTTTCTTTTCCAGGCATGTCAAGTTTTTTGAGCAATATTTTCCTTTTTCGGAAACCAATCAAGGAGCAGAGAATTTTTGCAGTGAAGAAGGAGCTAGACTCCTTACATATTGCAACCATGACAGATGATGAGGATGAGACCTCAGACACTGAGATACAAACAAAAATACAAGACATCATGCAGCACGTAGACGCAACACAGACAGAAAACCATAAATTCACAGAAGCACATTTCACAAATGATCAGACAACCAGAGAAAGGCCGCAGAGAACCAAACGAACACCAACTTATCTCAGGGATTATCACTTAGCTTTAATACAAGGTTCGTCATTGCCCTGTCCCATAAATTCTCTGCATGACCTTTCAAAGCACCTTTCATATGAGAAACTTTCCCCAGCCAAAAGAATTTTTTCTCTTAACCTTGTCTGTCACAAAGAACCTGCAACATACCAAGAAGCTAAATCAGATCAGAATTGGGTCAAAGCTATGGAAAATGCGCTCGCGGCTCTAGAAGCAAACCAAACATGGCGTCTAGTCACCTTACCTGAAGGAAAGCGACCCATTGGGTGCAGATGGGTCTACAAGGTCAAGCATAAAGCATACGGAAGCATCTCGAGATACAAGGATAGGCTCGTGGCAAAAGGGTATACTCAGCAGGAGAGAGTTGACTTCACGGCCACCTTCGCACCTGTTGCAAAGTTTACAACAATTAGAATGCTTCTAACCCTGGCTATAAACAAAGATTGCTACATACACCAGCTAGATATTGACAACGCTTACTTACACGGGGATCTGAGTGAAGACGTCTACATGACCCTGCCTCTAGGGATTGAACCGCAATATGGCAAACAAGTTTGTTAGCTCAATAAAGCCCTATATGGGCTCCGACAAGCTGGACGACAGTGGAACGCCAAGCTCACGGCGACCATCAAACAAATGGGTTTTACACAGTCCATAGCCGATCCTTCCTTATTTACCAAAATAGAGGCAGGACACACGACCGCCATCTTGGTATATGTTGATGATGTTATATTGGCAGGAAGTGACATGCATGCCATCTCCGCGGTCAAGAGGCACCTAAACGACACCTTCAGTATCAAGGACATGGGCACCATCCATTACTTCCTTGGCTTCGAATTTTCTCGCAGCAAGCATGGCCTCCACATGTCACAAAGGAAATACACATTAGAGCTGTTGCAAGAAATGGGGTTCGTCGACTGTAAACCATCCTCGTCCCCAGCATTACCAAATCACAAGCCTAGTCAAAATGAGACATTACTACCAAACAACACATCATACAGACAACTTATTGGCAAATTGCTTTATCTTACGCATACAAGACCAGACCTTTCCTTCATAGTAAACCAGCTATCACAACACCTTATACAGCCAACAACAGAAGACCAAAATAGAGCTCAGAGGGTCTTACGTTACCTTAAGGGGACGGTTGGCGTAGGTCTTTTCTTCCCGGTCATCAACGATCTTCAGCTACAAGCCTTTATGGATTCTGACTGGGGAAATTGCACAGAAACACGAAGATCGGTGACTGGATATGCGGTTTTCCTCGGATCCGCCTTGATCTCATTGAGATCAAAGAAACAAAACATAGTATCACATTCCTCGTCAGAAGCAGAGTACCGCGTCATGGCCTCCACTTCTTGCGAGCTTCATTGGCTCACAAATCTCCTTCGAGACCTTCATTCACCGCCGGACACCGCTTCTCTTCTCTTCTATGACAACCTATCGGCCATGCATATCGCCCAGAACCCCATTTTCCACGAGAGAATGAAACATATAGACATTGATTGTCATGTTGTCCGCGAAAGAGTACATGCCGGCCTCATCCGCCTTATGCCCATCCCGTCGGCCTTACAGCTCACCGATTTGTTCACCAAGGCGCAACACTCACCGCAGCTAAGATTTCTCTTGAGCAAACTAGGCTTGAAGAACCAGTATCAAGTCTAGTTTGAGGGGGAATATCGAAAATACAGATACCAGAACGATTACAGAAGGATTTCACAGGGGGAAGAAGAAAGGGTTCGAGACAGAGAAAGAGAGGAACGGAGACCTTTGGGTTTCTTCCCTTGAAAATAATGAAAGTACAAATGACACTAATTAAGACTTTAAAGTCTTGTTTACACGGAAGCCACAAAGTCCAGGGGCACATGCGTCTTTTCGTCCTAGCTAGGGGCGTTTCTGTCAATTCCGGATTATTAGCACCTTCTAGAATAGCCTTCATAAATCAACAATGTTCCTTGCCACACACAATCATATCCCAAGCTCATCTTCACCATTGATCACAATCACCCATGATCAACGGTTCAGAATCGAACACTTGTTCTTATCCTTTCCTTGTCCATTAAGTTTGCTTGATGAACAAACCTAGATTAAGATATAAATGTAATAGTTAGTAACACATTTGATGACCCGCGAGGCTAAACCGGGTCATACTCATTTCGCAGGCCCAGCCCATACTTAGACCCATGGTCTAAGATCGGATGGGACCCGAATAAAGGAAGCGGGCGCAGCGAGTAACCGCCCCAAATGGGACCCGAATAAGCGGAAACGGGTGAAGCGAATAACCGCCCCGAATTCCTAAACGGAGCATCAAGACTCCCACTCAGAACCACGTTCGTTGCCATGAAAGCCACGAAAGGGACATGGCCTAAAAAGGGGGAACCGCCCTCAGAACGTGGCCCACTAAGGAGTAACCGCCCTCAGCGGTTACCTAAAAAAAACACCTATAAAAGGTCTTAAGAAGGAGGGAAAAGGGTACGTTCACATTTTTCCCACAATACTATTGTCAATTTACCAACCCTCCTACAAAAACTGACTTGATCGTCGGAGAGTTTTCCCGGAGATCCGGTCTCCGGTTCTGTTTTGCAGGTAACTACGGTGGAGATCATCAAATCGGATCCGGCAAGTTATCATTGGTGCGGTGATCGTGGACCTTTTTTACCAACACTTGGTTAAAGGTACACGAAGAACATGTCAGAACCATCACGAACGATCGGCGTTACCACTAGATCAACCAGTATGAACTCCAGGGGACCATGGATTGCGAATTCGCAACCTGCAAATACATAGCCTGTGGTGCCTAGCTCATCGGGTCCTTCGGTACAATTGAGTCCCTTATTGGAATTCCAAGTGCAAACTGAGATGGAAATGTCCAATAGTGATTTCGTGCAGATGGCAGGATAAGTCTTGGCTTCGAACATGAGCCAGGCGGCTGGAGATCGAATGATTAATTTAGTAACTGCCCTCGCCGAACACAATACCGTCGTGGCGGCTGCTCCTCAAGAACCTGTGGTTATCTCAACACAATCACCGACTATCCCTGTCATATCGGCCCTCTCGCAGCCATCTCAGGCACCAAATCAAGTGGGCCAGAGTAGTCGCACAAACCCACACAGCCACCCGAGCAACTACTCGCACCCAGATCTCATTACGATGATACATCCGACCTGGCAGCCATCCCAACCGTTGCTAGGAGTGCAAGGCACTCTTCCGCTACAGCAAGTGGAACCTTTTCCTCACAGACATTCGGAGTTGATGACTCCTGGGCGAGAGCACACATGGAACTTTGATCCTATAACGGGACAGCGGTTAGTCCCCCAACAGGCACACGTCTCAACACCGATGGGCGGGTGGATGCCACCCAGAATTCACCAGCAGCGGATGGAAGAAGTCCGGCGAATACCCGATATTGACTTAGAAGATCAATTACGAAGCATGATGGAGCGAATGGGGTACTCGCCTAGGCCGAGAACAGAGGTCCAGAGCGATTCACCTTTTGCCCCTTCGTTGCGGGAATTCATTCCAGATCACAGAATCAAAGCGCCCGCGATACCTAAATACTATGGGGATCCAAATTCTGATCCTGAGGCTCATGTCAGGAACTACAGAGAACTAATGGATGTTGCAGGAGCGAGCGAAAGCATAATTTGCAGGTTATTCTCGACAACTTTGGGCGGTGTGGCATCTGATTGGTTTCGATCTTTACCGGCAGAATCTATTCACAATTGGCAACAATATAGTCGGGATTTCTGTGCGAAGTTCGTGGGCTGTAAAGCGGCAGATGTGACAGATAGGCAGCTGAAGGAGATCAAACAGAGAAACTATAATTCCTTAAGGGAATTTGTTGTCGCCTTTAACGATATCCTGGTGCGATTGCAGAACCCAGATATCGTGGGTATTCGCAACATTATTGCGGATGGAACCACAGATTGGAGCATGCGGGAAGAAATCATCCGTAACAAACAACGCACTGTAGCCGAGCTCATGAAGATAGCAAAGGAATTCATGGAAGTGGATGATGTCAACAGGGAACATAGGGCTCAAACCCGGCGAGAAAGAGATGCCGCTAGATCCACTTCGGACAATCGACGCCAGACCCAGTCCAAAAGTAATTTTGCTCGAAGAGGCGATCGCCCCTTTCAAAGTGGCGGATATCAGACACCATTAAACACGACTCGCCAGGAGGTGTTACTTTGGATCGAAAAGAGCCCCCTGAAGAAGGATGTGCGGTTCCCCGAGGTAAAAGGTCGAACCAGTTTGGGGCGACATCCTAACAAATATTGCAGGTTCCACAGATTGAACGGACACGACACGAACGATTGCTATGAATTGAAGAAGGAGATTAAAAGGCTGATCAAAAGGGGCAAGCTGAATCAGTTTGTACGAAAGGAGACTAGTGACGAGAAAGCAACGTTACCACGTGAAGAAGAGGCAAGGCCCGAAAAGAAGCAGAAAAAAGGAGTGATAAACGTGATAGCCGGCGGGATCTATGAGCCTCCAACAAAAAGAGCTCGCCGTGAACAGCGAAAAAGCAACACTCATAGGGGGGATGCCCTCAATTACTCATTCGCGCGAATCACGGAGCCGCATGCGGATGCTTTGGTGATTACAATGGCTGTAGAATGATGGGACGTCAAGCGGGTCCTTATTGATACTGACAGTTCTTGTAATGTTATTACTCGGACTGCATTCAACAAGTTGGGAATTAATGACGAGCGAGTGGAACATACATTCATGGATGTAACAGGTTTTGGGGGTCAATCCTCTCAAACAAGTGGACAGGTGGTGTTGGAGGCAGAAATGGGCGATAAAAAGCTAAAATGGCGAGGTGATTTAGAATTCGCAATTGTTGATCTCCCATTGGCCTACAACATAATTCTGGGACGCCCATTCCTGTCAGAAACGGAGTCGCTCATCTCAATGAAGCATTTAACATTACATTTACCAACACACCAAGGGCGAGTCATAGTTGAAGGTGATCAACTTGTATCTCAACAGGCCTATACATTGTCACTCGAACCAAAGCCAGACGAAGAGGATAAAGTCGAAGAGAAGTTGCCAGCGGAAGCATTGGGAGAAACGGAACTATTCGCCATCTCAAGCGACAAAAATGTGCGAATAGCGATGGGCCTCCCCGAAGAAACGAAGAAAGCCATCGCCGAGGTGCTGGTCCAATGTGAGTCGGCATTTGCCGCCCCAAATGAAATACTGAAAGGAATAAGTCCAGACGTAGCAACCCATTGTTTGAATGTAGACAAAGGTGCAACCCCAGTGCGACAGAAAAAGAGAGGACATGCTCCTGAGCGGCAAAAGGCGATTGAAAACGCAGTGGCGGATTTGCTAAAGTTAGATGCAATTCGAGAAGTCACCTATCCGGAGTGGTTAGCCAATGTGGTGCTAGTCAAAAAGCCAAATGGAACGTACAGAATGTGCGTCGACTTCAAAGATCTGAACAAGGCATGTCCGAAGGATATGTATCCGCTTCCTAACATTGATATATTGGTAGATGGAACTGCAGGATATGAAGCTTTATCATTCACCGACGTGAAGTCCAGTTACCATCAGATACCCATGGAGAAGGCGGATGAAATCAAAACATCGTTCATAACTCACCAGGCGACTTATTGCTTCAAGGTGATGCCCTTTGGATTGAAAAACGCGGGAGCAACATACCAGAGGATGATGAACAAGATATTTTCAGACAAATCCGACGAGAACTTCTCGATCTACGTTGATGACATGATCATCAAAAGCAAGAAAATGCAAGACCACCCGCAGGATATCAAAGAAATCCTGGAAGTGCTAATCAAATATGGCCTCAAATTGAACCCAGAGAAATGCACATTCGGAGCAAGAGCGGGAAAGTTCCTGGGTTTCATTGTTAGCGGCAAGGGAGTTGAGGCGAATCCCGAGAAGGTTAAAGCAGTAATGGAGATGAAAACGCCGAGGAGCATAAGAGAAGTACAGAGACTAAATGGGCGGTTGGTGGCATTAGGGCGATTCATATCATGCTCAGCTAGGAGATGTCTACCTTTCTACAATGCCATTAAAAAATCCAAGTCCTTTGAATGGACGCCGGATTGTCAAGAAGCATTCGAGGGGATAAAGCGATTACTGTGTTATCCGCCCTTAATGAGTAGGCCGGAGGATGGAGAAGATTTATTTCTCTACGTATCCGTCACCAATATGGCGATATGCACTGTGATGGTGCGAGAAGAAGAAGGGAAACAATATCCAGTGTACTACGTGAGCAAAGTCCTGAAGGATGCAGAACTCCGGTATTCGAAGTTGGACAAAATGGCCCTCGCAGTGATAACCACGGCGGCTAGATTGAAACCATACTTTCAGGCGCATACTATCATTGTGAGAACTGGCATCCCAATGCGAAAGGTATTACAGAAACCTGACGCATCCGGCCGGTTGATGGAATGGTCAATTCGCCTGGGAGAATTCGATATTCGCTATGAAGGGAGACCAGCGCTAAAGAGCCAAGTACTCGCCGATTTCGTGAACGAATTCACCTGGGATGACGATGAATGTCCGAAGGCACAAAAAGAAGAGTGGAGCATGTACACAGATGGGGCACTATCTACAGATGGAGCTGGGCTGGGAGTCGTCATCAAGGGCCCGGAGGTTATTCGCCTGTGCTATGCAGCAAAATTAACTTTCAAGACTACCAATAATGCCGCAGAGTACGAGGCTATGATATGTGGATTGAGGTTGCTCAATGAACTCACCCCAGAAAGAGTGGTAATCTACAGCGATTCCAAACTCATGATAAACCAGATCACAAAAAATTATCTGGTGAAACAGGAGGAGCTAGTAAAATACCATCAGGTGGTCAGCCGATTGACACAAGAGTTAACACACAAGGGAGTCGTTTGGGAGATGGTGCATGTTCCACGAGGCCAAAATGCAAAAGCTGACGAATTGGCAAAAGCAGAGGCAAGTAGAGAACCATGGAGTCAAAAAGCATGCAGCTTGGAAATAAAATCAGCACCAGCATTCGAGGTTGATCAGATTATGATCATCGAGGAACTGGAAGACGATGAAGATTGGCGGATGCCAATCCGTCAATATCTGGAGCAGGGAGATTTACCGGTTGATAAGAGCTTAGCTAGAAAAATAATTGGGCAGTCGGCACGATACTCAATGCGGGATGGAACTTTGTATCGGAAATCGTACATATGTCCATGGTTGAAATGCGTTAGTCGCAATGAAGGAGACTATGTGCTGCGAGAACTACACGAAGGAATTTGTGGCGCGCACGAAGCTTCGGCGGCACTGGCAAGAAAGGTCAAACTGATGGGATACTACTGGCCCAAGGTGGTGGAAGATTCCCAGAAGATGGTTGCGGAATGTCACAACTGTCAAATCCATGCGAATGAAAAGCATGTTCCCGGAGCTGAACAAATCACTATAATGACGGCGTGGCCATTCGCAACATAGGGAATTGATATAGTGGGTCCATTCCCAGAAACAACAAAGAAAAGGAGGTATTTGATAGTCGCAGTGGACCACTTCAGTAAATGGGTAGAAGCGGAGGCAGTAACCGCACAAACACCTGAGCGAATGATCGAGTTCTTACGAGAGAACATTATCATGCGATTTGGGATCCCGCAGAAGCTTATAACCGACAATGGCACCCAGTTCAATTGTGCCAAGTTCAAAGCATACTGCGAAAGCATGGGAATCAAGAATCATTTTTCTTCTGTAAACCATCCCCAATCAAATGGTATGACGGAGGTTACCAACAGGGCCATGATTCAAGGCATCAAGAAGCGGCTAGGAGACAAAAAAACAGGTTGGGCGGATGAGATACCCCATATGTTGTGGGCATACAGAACCTCTGTAAAGGCAGCAACAGGCGAAACACCTTTCTCGCTAGTTTATGGAGCCGAAGCAGTACTACCTGTTGAAATCAAGTCGCCCACAGATCGAATAATTTATTATTGTGACACACAAAATCCTATCAACATTAGAGATGCTTTGGATTCTGTGGAGGAACGAAGAGAAAAAGCTTACATGCGAATGGCAGTATACCGCAATAGAATCAAGAAATATCATGACAGAAGAATGCGAAAAGTAATAATCAACGAGAACGACTTGGTCTTGAAAAAAGCGGATAAAATACAATCCAGAGATGGCAAAGGCAAGCTGGGCGTCAACTGGATCAGACCATACAAAGTATCCAAGAAGATGGGACCAGCCACTTTTGAAATAGAAGAAATAAGCGGAAAGAAGCTCCCGCGCACCTGGAATCTAGAGAATCTACGCCTATATAAAAAGGCCGAGTAGTTCGAGGAAATGACGAGTACTCTTTTTCCTTTTATGAGTTTTTCCCATTGGGTTTTCTGATAAAAGGTTTTAATGAGGCTTTGATCCCACACAGTTGGTGTACCTATGTAATAAACCTTTTCTCTTTATCAATAAAGGTATTCAATTATTACATTTATTCAATATGTTACGCCCGAATGCGGATTGTTCTTAAAAACACATAAATGTGTTGCCTATTAAAGAAAGGTGGATGCATGATTACGCATCACTCGCAAAACCCTTAGGGTTAAACTCAAAAAATACATAAATGTGTTGCCTATTAAAGAAAGGCGGATGCATGATTACGCATCACTCGCAAAACCTTATGATTAACCTTATGATTATATTATTTTCGAAAGAAAAATAATAGAGTAAGACATAAAATTAAGCGAATAAACGAGTACTCAAAAATTACAAAAAGGGTTTGGCCACCCTAGCGAAAGCAAAAATTACTATGAAGAATTACAAGTATGAAGTCGGTAAAAGACAAGGATCATACATGAAAATAAAGTGACAATAATCACACACATATGAAAAGCAACAACCGAAAGAAAATATATATATCAGAGCGGTTTGTTACATGGTTTTTACATACAAAAGTCCAAATATAAGTTAATCTATGCTACAGCTTCATCTCCTTCGCCCCTAATGCCCTCCTGGACTGCGGCGACTCCCTCATCTCCTCCGGTTGGAGGATCTACTTCAAGCGAATCCTCAACCCTCGAATCAATAACTGCTTTAGAGGGCGGTACCTCTTGCTCAGGCTGAGAGATGTCCTGCGGTGCCCCTTCTTTCGCATTCTGGGTAGGGATCTCGCCGATAATTGGAGATTCCTGAAAACTCTTCCAATCTAAGAGGAGTACCTCATCCATATCAGCATCCTCGGCTTCCAGCTTGTCCCACTTCTCAGTTAAATCCTTTTCAGGGAAAGGAACCTTGGGGCAGTTAAGTACGAGACCCTGATGTCCATGATCATAAGCGGCATGAATCCGCTCCCCATACCAGTAGATGCGGGCACCGTCTTCAGCCAGAATTTCCTCAGCCCTCTTCTTTTGTGTCTCCTTGGAATCAGCTAGATCATCGAGGGCCTTTCGCAGCTTATCGGACTTAGCCTGAAGAGATTTAAGAGCCTCCTCCTTCTCGCTCACAGCCTTCTGAAGGGCGCCTTCTAGGACCTTCACCTTCCTTTGGACATCATCATAAAGCGACTTTTGAGTCGCCAACTCAGTACCAAGACCTTCCAACTCCTTGGCTCGCTCGGCATCCCTTCGGTGAATGCCCTCAGCGAAATTGATAATCTGCATATAAGACGGCTCACGAATAAAAAAGGGCGAATAGAAATAGGCGGTTACAATGGACGCAAGATCCTTGAAAGAGAATGACAAGCAAACAATATACCTCTACAGAACGCTTCTCGATCCCCTCCACAGCGGTAGGGAGCGGTACTTGTTCGCGCACACGGGAAGCAGAGGGAAGCCGCCCGAGGACATTGCATATGGAAGAGACAATGTCCTTGCAAGAAAAACTCACGGCCATGCCAAAGGTCCTAGTCCACCATCCGCTGATGTCGGGAATTGGCTGCAAAGGCGTAAAGAAAAATATCAAGAGAACAACAGATAGCTCATGAGGAAAAAAGTAGCAATATAGAAAGAGGGAATAGATCAAGATACCTCATGAATTGGGGTACTGCTCTTTCCTTTGGATGAGGCGGATATGGGTGTACCGCCAGCAGTAAGGGACACGGAGGTGTTCTTCTTCTTGGGACGAGAAGACTCTGTATCCGCACTTATCTTCCGCTTCCTCGTCAAAGGAAGATCCTCGGAGGCAGAAGCGGGACCTTGTGAAACGGAGGCCCTTACAGGAGAAGCCGCCTCAATGGAAGGAATCGTTCCTCCAGAAGAATCCGCCCCTACAACGGAAGCGGTTTCCGCCATTCGCTTCTTCCTTCTCGCTAAGGCTTTAGCCTCCCGATCTGCAGCGATTTGAGATAAAGGATCACCCCTGTAAAGGGTTAAAAGAAATCATCAACTTGGAAATAAAAAGTACCTTGTACAAAAACGCGATAAGGGATATAGACCACGCGATCCCCCTCGCGGTAGGCAATCGCTACTCGGCTCCTTAGCATATGGAAGGCCTGATCATATGTCCATACAAAAGGAGGGGTACTCTTCAGGAACTTGATGACGGCGGATTCTTCCTCGCTGGGATAACCGAAGTTCAAACTCTTCACATTGGGCCGGCCCCAATGGCGAAGGAAGTTCGGATTTCCCTCATTAAACTTGATAAAAAAGTAAGAGCGATCCCACTCGCGGATCTTGTTCAGTTTCTCGTCAAAACCATAGTATCCGCTCTGGCGGATGAAAGTGAAATACCCCGCTGAACTCTTGAAATGATGAAGCTTGGAGAAAATTTTAAGCAAGAAAGGAACCTCCAAACAATCCGCCAGAAATTTATCCAGGGTCAAGTCGGCCCATCCATTTGGATGTAACTGCCCGGGTGCGATTCTGTAACCGCCGAGGATGGAAGCAATCTCATCCGCCAGCGGATAAGTGAAGCCGCAGATAATCTGGGCGACGAAAATGGTGAAATACCCCTTTGGGTAATCGTCCGGTCCTCTATCCTCCCCAGGAATGATGGTCTCGAGACCTTGGAGCCAAGGATATTGCACCCGCAAATCCTCAATGGTCTCGCGACAAACTAGGCTTCCTGACATGTCCCTCTTCGGTAACAAACGGGGGGTTGGGACAGGTGGCGGAATCAACTTCTTAGGGTCAAAACCTAGACCCTCGTCGGTTGTATTCGCCAGGTGGAGGAAGTCAGCGGGGTGGGAATCAGACCCATGAGAACTGGTTGAAACTTCATTAACCATCTCATCAACTTCATGAGAAACCTCGCGGACGTAGCTCTCATCGAACGATGCGAAGTCAAGGTCGGGGTTCGACATGTTGAGGAAAAGAAATAAACAGAAGTAAAAGGCCGAACGAGATACAAATTATGAAGAGGAAAACTTACATGGGAAAGACAACACAGAGAAATGACGGAAATAAGAGGTCAACGCCGGAAAAGATGACGCCGGAAAAGAAATAACGAAAGAGGAAAAATTCACAGGTTTTTGAATTTTGAATAGACAAGCGAAAACGAAGCGTCCCCTATGAACAGACCCTAAAGGGCTCTTGTATCAAACTAAAGGGGAGGCATGTGATGACCCGCGAGGCTAAACCGGGTCATACTCATTTCGCAGGCCCAGCCCATACTTAGACCCATGGTCTAAGATCGGATGGGACCCGAATAAAGGAAGCGGGCGCAGCGAGTAACCGCCCCGAATGGGATCCGAATAAGCGGAAACGGGTGAAGCGAATAACCGCCCCGAATTCCTAAACGGAGCATCAAGACTCCCACTCAGAACCACGTTCGTTGCCATGAAAGCCACGAAAGGGACATGGCCTAAAAAGGGGGAACCGCCCTCAGAACGTGGCCCACTAAGGAGTAACCGCCCTCAGCGGTTACCTAAAAAAAACACCTATAAAAGGTCTTAAGAAGGAGGGAAAAGGGTACGTTCACATTTTTCCCACAATACTATTGTCAATTTACCAACCCTCCTACAAAAACTGACTTGATCGTCGGAGAGTTTTCCCGGAGATCCGGTCTCTGGTTCTGTTTTGCAAGTAACTACGGCGGAGATCATCAAATCGGATCCGGCAAGTTATCAACATTTAATTTTAATGAGAATTCTGAATATTCAAGGAATTTTTACCTCATTCAATTAATATGGTCCCATTGTGGATTTTGTAAGGTTTTTTACCTTTTTCATTTCTTGTTGTAATTGTTGTTTTCGTATCTAATGAAGTTATAAGCATTTTTATAAATAAATAAAAAAAAAATCATCTTTTCGTATATAGTGATATATATAAAAATAAAAAATCATTAATTGAATGCATTATTTCGAAATACACTAAAATTTAGCTCTTCTCTTAAGAAAAGAAAAAGAAAAACAAAAATTAGCCTTCCGTAATTATATCCATTTATGTAAAGAGTTTTGTTAGAGCTAAGGGTATTTACACTGCATATTATTAAATGAAAATTGAATCTGAAATTTTATCCAATTATAACTCAAAATGGAATCTTATTCAATTTCAATTTACTGTTATTTATTCTATACAATAATGGGTTCCCAAGTAATTAACAATCCACTTGTAGATATTAATTATAATTAATATTTATCCTACTTATAAATTATTTATTGTATTTATACAATTTATTAAGATGAAAAATCGTTGGTAAAAAAGAATTAAGATGAAATATCATGATAAAGGGTTAATTGCACCAATCGTGCTAAAAGAATATAATTGAAGTTTGGAATTAACTTAAAACATTTTATTGAATTTTATTTTGTTTTAATAAAATAATTTTTTTTAATTGAAAGTGGAGGACGGAATGAAGAATTCATGATGAGGACAGGGCATCTTTTCAGCAAGTTCCAATTCAAGATTAGGGAAGTAGTAAGGTAACAGATTCCGTTAGATATGTGGAGGAAGTGGTTCAGAATAGGAGAAAGACACACATAAAAGCTCTAGTCTATCTTTTCTTCTGAGCGGATCTACCTGGGCGAATCTACTCGACGTATCTACTTTGATGTATCTCTTTCAGGTATCTAGTTGGGCGTATCTACCTTGGCGTATCTACTTCTAGTATCTACCTGGGTGGATCTACCTTGGCCTATCTATTCGTTGTATCTCCGTCGATGTATCTACTCCGATGGATCTACCCATTATATCTACTTCGATCCAGTTTGGCGGATCTTACTCTACCTTGAATCTTGGCAGATCATCTTCAGATGTAGACAAGACGAACAACACGTGCACCTGATGGCGTATATTGGATGAATAACTAAGGCGAATCCTAGAGATTACTTTCTTTAAGGAATGAGCTCTCCTTCCTTCACAAGGAAGAATATATAATCTGCCTATTTTACAAGATTTCTTTCCTTCACAAGGAAGGATATAATTCTGCCTAATTTAGCTTAATTTACCCTTTATTTTCTTTCTTTAGAGCATCTCCAACACTAACTAGCTATTTGACTCTCTAAAATAATATAAAATATTAGTTTAGCCAAATTTAGTTAGCCAAATTTATGTTTTGCTCCAACCATGTTAGCTATTTGACTCTCTATTTGATTATTTTATCATTAAAAGAGATTAAATTTAAAGAAAAAAAAAGAAAAAGTAGAAAAAAAGATACAAAGAAGAAAGAGAAAGAATGAATAAAAAATAGAAATAGCTAGACAAAGAGACTAGCCAAATTTAGCTAGTGAAAATGACTAGCTATTTATTTTAGAGAGCCATGTCACCTTATTGGAGTGGTCACTCTCTAAATGACTAGCTAAATTTGACAATTTAGAGAGCCATGTCACCCTATTGGAGATGCTCTTAGTTGTAACTCTAGTAAGGGTAATTATGTCTTTTAGTTTTCTTTAGGGGAAGTATTTAAACCCCATCTTTGTAAGGAATATGAACTTTTTGATCAATTTAAAACTTTCTCTTTGAGAATTCAAGGTTTATATATTTATCTTGGGATTCACTCCTTCTAGTTTAGCTAGAGAAGAACATCTTTGTTGGTTTACGATTAAAACCTTCACTTTATCGCTTTCAATCTGTATCAGTTGGTATCAGAGCCAATCGTTTCCTAATCCGAAACTTCTTTTGGAAATGGTTCTGTTGGTCCCTTATAACGTGACAAGTTAGTTCCAAGGGGGGGGATAGGAACTATTTAAAATTTTGTCCGTTAAGGCTGACTTCTTTTTTTAATGAAAAGGTTTACACAGCGTCACTAAGTAGTTTCAAGACACAAGCTTAGTCAACTTGTGACTAAGTCTGCTTCTTTACTTGAGTCAGGAAATAGCACTTAGAGTATTCCTGAACTCAGCTTCTTAGTAAACTTAACTCAGCGTGAGTTCTTTACTTAGTCAGTTTTATAGCAAGCAATATATATTAAGGGAGTTTAAGGGTTAGAAAGATATTACTCAGCAGACTTATCCTGGTTCGGCCTCTCCGCCTACATCCAGTCCCCGGAACTCGTTCCGAGCTTTTTGAATTCTCTACTGAGCTCTTTAAAGGTAGAGCACAAAACCTTTTACAATTAGAAGCTGGGTATAACAAGAGTACCTTCCTCTATACATCTACTCACTCCTATATCTACCGCTGAGTACTATAACCGAGTAGTCAGCCTCTCCTTTCTATTCTTCTAGAAATGATAAAGTGTTTGTCCTAAACAACAATTGCTAAGACACTTTAGATGATTGAAATCACTCTAGACTTTTACACAAAGATTGGAAATTGGTGTAAGGTATTTGCTTTGCTTTTCTCACAGAAACTTCAAGTATGAATTTGGTCAGCGTTTCGACTAATTGAAGATCTGCATGGATTGAAGCAAATGGATGGCCTTTATATAGTGACACTTGACGCACCTGGTTATTTCGAATTTCGAAATAACCGTTGGAGGGAAATGGCTTCCTGTCGTTGTCACTCTGGGTGTGCTCAGCGTCATTGGCCAATAGGATTCTTGCATCTTCTGTCTTCGTCAGTCCTCGGCAGAATGTTTCGACATTTAAGGAAAAGTCCATGAGACAGCTTCCTGCGCCTTCTGAACTTTTCCCAAAGTAGAAATACTTTGTCTAGAAGTTGATCGTTGTCTGCCGATGTCCAGACTGCATTGTCGTCCAACTCAGCAGCTTCCACTTGAAGCTTTTACTTCGAAGGCTTCTCGATCCTTCTTTCGCTGAGTCGTCGTTTTACTTGATACGGCTTCGTTTTGAACTCTTGGGCCGAATGGTCTTGATGTGTTGACTTGGGCTTGACTTCCACTTTAAGGGCCTTTTGGGCTTTTTAATCTTAATGTCTTGTAAACAATTAAACTCAACATTGAACAAACACATTAGTGTAACTAAATCAAGGCATTTAAATTTAATGTGTTAGAATATTTTTATCATTACTTAAATAATTTTGTCAAATCAAAATCATGTGGAAAGGTGTTTCAACAAACTCCCCCATTTTGATGTTGGCAAAAATATTCAGTTGAAGAACTCAGTGTTGAGTTCCCCCATAATAGTTGACCTTATTTTATCAAATAACTCCCCCGTAAGGGTTGAGCTACTGACTTAGTTTTACTCTAAATATTTCAAGGTTTAATCAAGTAAGTTTAAGGTCAGTTTTCAGAAATAGGTCAGCTCATCGAACATATTCTATTTAACTCAATTTTACACGGAAGGTTTAAATATCAGAGAGCGCTGAGTATGCTTTGTTCAATGAGTTTTAGTTAAGTGGACATATTAAGTAGTGGTCAACATATTTGATCAACACAGCAGACATATCATTAATCAATATAGACAGTGTAGCACAGTTGATTTAATGAAGATGCGTTTTAACAAATTATAACAATCACTTAAGTAAGCATCACATAAGAGTAGACAGTATGAAAAGAGATGCATATAATTCGTTTTAAATTTAAAGTCAGCACAACAAAGTTCACAAAAAGAATACAGATATGAAGGGGCTAAAAGGCTGGCTATTCTAGTCAATACAAGTGAAGCTATTTCTTCTTGTAATTAATTTGAGCAGCATGTTCTATAGCTTTGCCTTTACCCTTGAATGTCTGCTGACTAACTGAAGCTTCTTCAGTTCGCTGAGTTCTTGGGGCTTGTTCTTTCTCCCCCATTTTGCCAGCATCTTGTTTGGGAATGAAGGTTTCTTCAATGGCAGCTTGAGTTAGGCATCTAGAGAATGCCTTTAGCTTTCTTGTGCTTTCATTTACTCCGTTAAAGATTGGAACACCCTCATCTACAATAGTTCGAGGAATCCTGACATCAGCAGCACTCAGCATACTCAGAACATATGCTTGAGACTTTCCAACCTAGTGTATGGTGTCAGAGAGCATTGCAAAAGCTTGATGAAACATATTTAGCAAAGATGAATCAAAATACTCACGCTGAGCGTTGGTGTGGTGAACGTGGTTGAAAGTAACTCGAGAGTACTTCAGGATCTCGTTTGTTTTGAGCTGGTCAGTATCCATCTCTTGCTTGCTTAAGTTCAGCAGACACACAGCCTTGCTAATTTGCTCAATGGAGCATTGGGAGGAGGAAGAGAGTTGGTGATTTGTTTTCTCTTGCTCAGTATGAAGCTGGCTGAAGAGATTATGAACTTTGGCAGAAGTGGCATATGCGGAGTTCGCAACTGACAATTGATGAATCTGCCCTTGTAGTGAGTTCATGTGTTTACCATGGTCAGCTGGAGTTCGGCCAGCTTTGTTATAGAGTCCTGCCTAGGCTGTTGAGATTGTAATGATGTCATGACACTCAGAAGATCCTTCAGACCTTTGATCTCAGTAAGAAGCTGAGTGACAGACGAAAGCTGAGTTGGCTCAACAGTAACTGACCCAGCGGCATTGGTACTTGTTTGGTGGATGTCCTGGATAAGAGCTTGAGCTGAGTCAACGATTCTACGACCAGACTTAGAGGCATTGAGATAGCTAAAGGATCCATCATTTGTTGGCCCAGATGCCGGAGGAGGAGTAGAACCGAATGAAAGTGGTGTTTGGTTCTGCTCAACATTAGAAGTGCCAGCATTATCAGCGGCTGGTCTTGAATTTGGATTTCCAGTAGAAACTGACTGGATTGAATTCTGCACTTGAAGTTGTGAAAGAGGAGGATCGGCAGAAAGTGTTACTTGCTTAGGGTCAGGCTGAAGCTGACTAGATTGCGGAAGCTGAGGAAGTTCAGTGTTCACTTGAGCAGGTAATTCCTTAGCTTGCTCAACGTGTTGAGGAGCAGGATCTTTGAGCACTTGCTCGGCATCATTTTGGCTGAGAGTAGCAGTTAGGTCGGCATGTTCCTTCGGCTGAGAAACAGAGGCTTGATTTTCTTGTTGCTCTGGTTGAGACTCAGGAGGGTTAGAGAAGAACTTAAGATGTACATCTGTAAGGTTAGAGATCTCATCCCTCAGCGGTGAGTCACCCATGAGGTCAATGACAGGTGCTCGAAATGCCTTTTTCTTTCTCAGTCTCTTTAGCTTTGAAGGAGTAGGGTCAGCAGGAATGGACTCAATAGAGTCAGTAGGTGAAGCTTCCCCTTGAACAGCGGGATGATTTTTCGTTGGCTCATCGTCTTCTTCGTCAACCAACTCAGTGTTGATCGGTTCATATTGCTCATCATCAGCTGTCTCCTCAGTGTCATCCTGACCACTTTCTTCTTCATCAGACTCATCATCTAGTTCTTCTTCCTCAAACTGTTCACCCAGTTCTTCCTCGATAAACTGACCACCCAATTGGTCTTGTTCTTCTTGGTCATCTAACTGTTGCTCAGCGTTAATGTCTTGACTTTGTACATAGTGTGAGTTAGGAGGAACGACAACGTTAGTTGGGAGAGCATCAATGGGTCTTAACTCAGAGGAGAGTTTCTTTTTCTTCCTTAGTGGTTGCTCATCAGCGTCCACTCTTTCTTCTTCCTCAGGCTCAGCTTGCCTTGGTCTTTTCTCAGCTGACCTCGGTCCACCCTGACCTTGCTGAATTTGAGGCTTGGTTCCTCCGCATACAAATTTGAGCTTCTTTGGTGTAGAGGCAGCTCCTTTAGAGGTGCTTTGCACAGCATTCCTCTTTCTTTGCGTTCTGCCCTTTCGAGTCACCGCCCCCTCAGCGTTCTGGACAGCTTCCCCTTTTCCTTTCTTCGGCACAATTGGTTGATCATATGCCAAACCGAATAGGGCAGCAGCTGTAATCTCGGTTCCCCAAGTGTGGATTTCCGCAACCATGTCCACATTGTGATCCTTGAGGATTCGGGTGATAAAGGAGCCTAGCCTAAGGGTTCCTGTACTTCGTAGAAACCCACCGATTATGAAGACGGGCATGTTTATCGGCGTGTAGGTCAGCATGTGCCATATAAAACACTGCTCAAAGTTGGTTGTTGAGTTGGTGCAGTTGATTTTTGGGAAGAGGAAATTTGTCAGAATGTAATGAGCCATCTTTTGATGCCGACCCATGGAGGTACTCGAGATTTCACCTGCATGTCCAGCAGGTTTACAGAAACTGTGAACGTAGTTGGTTTTATCTGTTGGAAATTAGGCTAAGGTATAGCATCGGAAATATAAAATGTTAACCTATTTCCACTTAACCACAAGATCCGTTAACCGTTATTTCATATAAAGAAAGATAAGAAGAAATACCTTTTAGAAGTTCTATCTACCGTTGCAAACGAAGTGCCCACAACTTCAAAAGAGATAGAAACTGTCTACCAATCTGCCCCTATCCGAAACAGACCTTCCAGACCTCCGAACGACAATCCCTTCGATGGAAACGTGGAAGAATATATCTAGAAGCTCTTGTCCAAAAATCGCAACGATCCGACGGTTCAATCTCCGGGAATCCGTGAAATCGTGAACTGACCTGATGTAGGAATAGTAAAACGAATTTCTCCCTTTTGTTTGTTTTTCTTCTTCGAGTTCCCAAACACGAAATAAAACACGAGAAGATTAATTTGGAATCAACCGTTGAATACCAACTAAAGTAGATTGCCTCTAATTATATCAACACAAGATCAAGGATAAAAGAAATAGATGAAAATCAATTGATCAAACGAAGCCATATAGAAATCTCGTCCTCGAACTAGGGGTGTCGAATTTTCTCTCTCTTGGACTAGGTGATTTTCGAAAATCACAGTAGGGTATGGCTTTCTTGGATTTCGAAAATCTCAAGGGAAGGGGTATTTATAATCTCTTATATCTATTCATTAGTTAGATAGAATTAGGTTACTGAATAGGAATTCCATTCAGAATAGAATTTCTAATTATTATCTCACTATATATCTAATATATTAAGGATAATAATAATAACTTTATTGGATAATAGTAGGAGTATATTAATCTAATTAAAATTCCTAACTTAATTATCTCTTAATTAATTTAATTCATATTCCTAATCTAATTAGGATTAACAAAATCAAATTAATTATTCATGTATATTACTACATGAATTTCGACCCCCTTATGTCCATGGGCCTTATTGGGCTCAATTGGGCTTCTATCAATTAATTAACATCTATCTCTCTTTTAGGTTCCAAGTCTTATGTGTGATCCGTTAGGTTCTTATTGCTTCTAGCCGTATGCAACGTTATTAAATTAATTTTCAAAGAATTATATTTAATCTTTGCATAACGGAATGATGTACAGAGTATGTGATTAGCAAGTCCGTAATCATTCCCCCAGAGCTATAAGAAGATAGGTTGATTCCGTCGTTAACCTTTTCGTATTAGTTCCAGTATAATTTGATCCTTTATCAACTACATCCTTGAACTGAATCTTATGACTATGGGTGATGTCAAGTCACATATAGCGAGACGTTCGTTTTACTTGTACAGGCCGAGTCAACTCAAAAAGATAGGTTAAGTGAAATCTGTATTTCTTACTCTTAAGCTATCACCTTGCAAGGATTTAGAGTCGAGTCTTCCACAAGCGATCCATGGATGTATCTCCCATTTATCGGGAGTGATAAATGCTCAATCCAATATATAACGACTCCGCAATTACTTCCTGTGATACCCAACGTCTACTGTTCACACCCCAGAGTCATCTCTGTTAAGGATCGTGTTACACCAGAGTCAAAGCATCACATTCCATAATCCAGAATACCAATTAATATTCCTTTGAGTCTGAGCATTAGTTATACCTATTAATACCAATGAGATGAATAGGTGACAAGGATGAATCTACCCATCCTGTTATCTCAAATCGGATCCCCAATCCTAATGAACAACGTTTCATCGGATCTATGTAACTGTCCAGATATCTGTATATATGAAGCTTGTGAGATCAGCTTTCTATCGGACAAAAGACATTATTACATACAAGTCTCAACAGTGATATGTCAATCCCAAACATATCACTTGACTTGGGGTGGTTTTAATTTTATCAGTTTACTATAAAGTTTTGTCTCACTTCATGCTTGTATGAACACTTTATAATCACTTTAAATAAACTTACGGATTTCCTTTTATTAGACTTTATTAAGTGCTTAAAAGGGATTGCCTTTATATAGTTATAAAACATATATCTCATTAAACAAATGATATAAAGAACAATTCATTTACATTAAGTTTGTATCCTAGAACAATTGTCTATAGGACACTAAACCCCAACATACTCCCACTTGGACTAAGGCCAATTGTTTCTAAAACTTATCCCAGTAGAAGTTAAATGACGATCATGTATTCTCTGGGTTAAAGGCTTTGTCAACGGATCTGCAACGTTGTCCTCTGTAGGTACTCTTTCTATTCTCACATCTCCTCTAGCCACAATCTCTCTAATGATGTGGTATCGCTTAAGGTAATTCTTGGATGCATTATGAGACCATGGTTCCTTTGCTTGCACAATGGCTCCATTGTTATCACAGTATAGTGTAATGGGATTGACAATGTCAGGCACCACACCTAGTTTTGTAATGAACTTTCTAATCGAAACCACTTCCTTTGCTGCTTCCGCAGCTGCGATATACTCTGACTCGGTCGTAGAGAAAGCTACGCTTCCCTGCTTGGAACTCTTCCAACTGACCGCCTGTGAAAGACCAATGAGTCTTCTCGATCTATCTCTATAGATCTTTATACCAAGTATATAAGCTGCTTCACCAAGGTCTTTCATTGAGAAGTTACCAGATAACCATACTTTCACTGACTGTAAGAGAGCAACGTCATTTCCCATTAATAATATATCGTCCACATATAGTATGAGAAATGCTATAGAGCTCCCACTTGCTTTCTTGTAAATGCAAGCTTCTTCGCAATTTTGTTCGAAACCAAATTGTTTTATGGTTTCGTCAAAACGCTTATTCCAACTTCTAGATGCTTGCTTGAGTCTGTAAATGGATCTCTGAAGTTTGCAAACTTTATTTGCATCATTCGATATGAAACCTTCAGGCTGCATCATATATACATCCTCAAGCAGGTTTCCGTTTAGGAAAGCTGTTTTCACATCCATTTGCCAAATCTCATAATCGTAGTGAGCGGCAATTGCAATCATGATTCTGATTGATTTGGACATAGCCACAGGAGAGAAAGTTTCGTCATAATCAATTCCTTGCTTCTGATGATATCCTTTCGCTACTAACCTAGCTTTGTAGGTGCTAACCTTTCCATCCATGTCAGTCTTCTTTTTGAAGATCCATCTGCACCCAATGGGTTTTATCCATGGCTTGGTATATATGGAATCCATTTCAGAATCCATGGCTTCAAGCCATGCTTTAGAATCTGGACTGTTAAGAGCCTCTTCGTAGTTTTCGGGTTCATCATCTAACACGGGAACCTCATTATCATCTCCCACTAGAAAACCATATCTAACTGGGAGTTCACGAACTCTTTGTGATCTACGAATAGGTGGCACTGGAGTCTCATCTAATGGGACTCCTTCGGGTACCTCGACCGCCTCTGTTGTTTCAGTCGGTGTTTCTTCTTCTTGAACTTCGTCAAGTTTAATCATGCTTCCCTTTTGTGTTTCTTCGAGAAACTCTTTCTCTAAGAAGGTTGCGTGCTTGGATATGATTACTTTCTGATCATCTGGATGATAGAAGTAATATCCCATAGTTTCTTTAGGGTATCCAATGAAGAAACATTTATCAGATTTCGAATCTAGTTTGTCGGACGCAATGCGTTTGACAAAGGCTGAACAACCCCATACTCTCATAAATGAAAACACGGGTTTCCTACCAACGAACAATTCATATGGTGTGGAACTAGCGGATTTAGTTGGTACTCGATTTAGGGTGAAGAGGGCAGTTACTAAGGCATAGCCCCAGAACGTCTTTGGAAGCAAGGGCATGCTCATCATGGATCGTACCATATCTAATAGGGTACGGTTTCTCCTCTCGAACACACCATTGTGTTGTGGTGTATAGGGAGGTGTCCATTGTGAGCATATCCCATATTCAGTTAGATAATTCAGAAAATCATCTGAAAGATATTCGCCACCTCGATCAGATCGAAGCGTCTTTATTTTCTTTCCTAATTGATTTTCTACTTCATTCTTGAAGCATTTGAATTTCTCAAAAGCTTTTGATTTGTACTTCATCAAGTAGATGTAACCATATCGGGTATGGTCATCTATGAAGCTTATGAAGAATCTGAATCCTCCTCTTGCTTGGACTGACATAGGACCGCATACATCTGAATGAATGAGTCCTAGAGTGTCTGATACACGCTCACCTTTATTGCTAAAGGGTGTCTTTGTCATTTTACCTTTTAAACATGATTCGTATGTTTCCAATGATTCGGGATCGATTGGATCTATAAGCCCATCTGAATGTAGCTTTAGCATCCGTCTCTTGTTTATATGGCCTAAACGACAATGCCACAAGTAAGTTGAATTATCTAGCTTATGTCTTTTGGTATCAATTGCAAAAGCAGGAATTTTGTTATCTAACACATAAATCCCATTTTGTGAAATTCCTGAAAAATAAAAGATCGAATCTTTATAAAAATTGCAACTCTTGTCTTTTATTGAAATATGAAAACCATCGTCAACAAGACGGCTAATAGAAATAATGTTGCGAGACATTTGAGGAACCTATAAACAATTCCTTAATTCTATTACAAGCCCAGAGGGCAAATTTAAAACATAATCTCCAATTGCGAGGGCGGCAACTCTTGCTCCATTTCCTACTCACAAGCTTATGCTTTCTTTCTTTAGTTCCCTAGTCTGATTTAGCTCCTGCATATTTGTACAAATATGAGATCCACATCCGGTATCTAATACCCAAGATTCAGACAGTGAAACTGTATTTATTTCAATATAAAATATACCAGATGTTGAAGCACCGCCATTTCTCTTCTTGAGGGAGGCTAGGTACTCCTTGCAGTTCCTCTTCCAATGCCCGTCTTTACCACAAAAGTGGCACTCTCCTTTGGGCTTCTTCACTTCCTTTCCCTTAGCTTTGTAGGGCACGGCTTTCTTACCTTTCTTGGGATAATTAGGATTGGGATAGCTCCCTTTCCTTTTCTTTGATCCCTCAATGACAAGAGCCGGTATGGCTTTGTCTTTCTTCATATTGGGCTCAACTGACTTGAGCATATTTGCAAGCTCTTCAAGAGAGGTTTGCAAGTCATTCATCTGATAGTTCATAATGAACTGTGAATAACTTTCTGGGAGGGATTGAAGAATTAAGTCTATACTTAATTCGTTATCCATCGCAAATCCAATACTAGAAAGTTTGGTAATGTAGCCAATCATCTTGACACAATGTGTCATGACAGATGTGCCCTCTTGCATCCTACTACGATATAACAACTTGGATATCTCGTAGCGTTCGCACCTGGTTTGTTTCCCAAATAATTCCTTTAGGTGCATGATGATGGAATAGGCATCCATTTCCTCATGTTGCCTTTGTAATTCTGGTGTCATCGATGCAAGTATGATGCATCCGGCATGATCATCATCAGCCTTATGCTTCTGGTAAGCATCAATTTCCTCAATGGGAGCATCATCAGCAGGGAGAGGGGGTATCGATGTATCAAGTACATACCCTATTTTATCGAACTTCAAAATAATTTTGAGGTTACGAAACCAGTCGGTGAAGTTTGAACCATTCAATTTGTTATCAGTAAGAATGTTTTGCAGATTGGTTTTAGTCATGATTATAAGAGTGGGTTTAATTAAACCTGAGAGTGAGAAAGAGTAAACGTATGTCATTCATTTGCTTAAAGTATATCAATCTAAAATTATAGGCCTTTTAGTTTATTTTAGATTGCTCCCACTATTTTGCCAAATTAATAGCCCTCCATATTAATTCGAAGAATTTCACAAATCCTTTAGTGAGCTAGGATCCTAACTCCTGAGATTTCGCCTTAAGTTTACTCAACAATCTAGTCTCATTCATTAGGTAGATTCATGTAATCAATCACATCTTTAATGTGATTCCTAGGTTATTTGGGTTACTAACCACATTAGTAACTAATATGCTATTCATATTAATCCCAACCGTGTTGCCCATTAGTTTATGACAACATGAGTTTACTCATCCAATCATCATAATCTAATTTAAGTATAACCCCATATTCATGAAAAATGATTTTCGATAATTCAGGTGTTACCGAAAGGACCCCGAGCTTGAGTTTACTCAACAACCCAAAGGCCCTCAGCACTGCCGGCTGAATTATAATATTAGGGAGGGGCAACCGATTTTAATAACTTGTTTATTTACTTACCTTTTTAATGAGGGATTTTATTTTAGGTCTCATAATCTAACTTAGTCTTGATTTGCTTTAGCATACATCAAACACATACATTCACATACATTGGCGTTATGGACATATCATCTAAATTATTCCATCGAGCCAGAAACGGAATAAAAGGGCAAACCTAAGGAAATACTAACTATTACATATTTCTCTTTAGGTCATCCGTCTTCTCCACGGCGCCTTGAAATTACATATTAATTTCTATACTACTAAAGAAAACTTCAATTGAATTGAAGGGAATCAGATGAGAGGAGAAATTACAATAGATAGTAGAAAGGCAGGACTCGCAGGCCCTATTTCAAAAATACCAAAAGACTAAAGAGGGTCCAAATATGTCCATAACTCCAAACATGCATAGACTCAATTAAATAAATTTAATTGGTTGATTACATAATTATCTTATGTAATATTTATGTTAATCACATTAACATATCAAATTAATTTCATCCAATTTTACTTCTAATAGTTTCGTATCTTTTATATTAATCTTTAGATTAATATAACTATACAAAACTTTAATTATGCACATCCCAATTATTTTGATTTTAATTCATTTAACATTTTGGTTTACAAATTGGTAAAACAAACTTTTAAACGAATTTTTTATTCGATAATCAAAACAGAAAACTATCAATTTCTGAAACATATATATTTAAAATATATAAAAACGATTTTAAATATATATATCAGTTCTAAAACGGTTTTAAAACGATTTTTAGAAAATAGAAAAAACTACTATAGATTTCCGTTTTATCTTTAGAATTAATAAAACTGATTTTATCAATCTAACTATAAAACTAATAGATTTTGTTATGATGATTATCAACCAAAATAATTAGGAACATACGCACAATCTATTTTAATTAACAATTAATTAAAACTTATTTATCTTTAGAATTAATTAATCAAAATAATTTGTTAATTAATCCTAACTATAAATATTTATTCAATCCTATTGAAAACTTCTAAATTTCCATATATGAAATAACGGATTTAACGATGGCTCTGATACCACTGTTGGAAATATAAAATTTTAACCTATTTCCATTTAACCACAAGATCTGTTAACCGTTATTTCATATAAAGAAGGATAAGAAGAAATACCTTTTAGAAGTTCTATCTACCGTTGCAAACGAAGTGCCCACAACTTCAAAAGAGATAGAAACTGTCTACCAATCTGCCCCTATCCAAAACAGACCTTTCAGACCTCCGAACGACAATCCCTCCGGTGGAAACGTAGAAGCATATGTCTAGAAGCTCCTGTCCAAAAATCGCGACGATCCGACGGTTCAATCTCCGGGAATCCGTGAAATCGTGAACTGACCTGATGTAGGAATAGTAAAACGAATTTCTCCCTTTTGTTTGTTTTTCTTCTTCGAGTTCCCAAACACGAAATAAAACACGGGAAGATTAATTTGGAATCAACTGTTGAATACCAACCAAAGTAGATTGCCTCTAATTAATCAACACAAGATCAAGGATAAAAGAAATAGATGAAAATCAATTGATCAAACGAAGCCGTAGAGAAATCTCGTCCTCGAACTAGGGTGTCGAATTTTCTCTCTCTTGGACTAGGTGATTTTCGAAAATCACAGTAGCGTATGGCTTTCTTGGATTTCGAAAATCTCAAGGGAAGGGGTATTTATAATCTCTTGTATCTAATCCCTAATTAGATAGAATTAGGTTACTGAATAGGAATTCCATTCGGAATAGAATTCCTAATTATTATCTCACTATATATCTAATATATTAAGGATAATAATAATAACCTTATTGGATAATAATAGGAGTATATTAATCTAATTAAAACTCCTAACTTAATTATCTCTTAATTAATTTAATTCATATTCCTAATCTAATTAGGATTAACAAAATCAAATTAATTATTCATGTATATTACTACATGAATTTCGACCCTCTTATGTCCATGGGCCTTATTGGGCTCAATTGGGCTTCTATCAATTAATTAACATCTATCTCTCTTTTAGGTTCCAAGTCTTATGTGTGATCCATTAGGTGCTTATTGCTTCTAGCCGTATGCAATGTTATTAAATTAATTTTCAAAGAATTATATTTAATCTTTGCATAACGGAATGATGTACAGAGTATGTGATTAGCAAGTCCGTAATCATTCCCCCAGAGCTATAAGAAGACAGGTTGATTCCGTCGTTAACCTTTCCGTATTAGTTACAGTATAATTTGATCCTTTATCAACTACATCCTTGAACTGAATCTTATGACTATGGGTGATGTCAAGTCACATATAGCGAGACGTTCGTTTTACTTGTACAGGCTGAGTCAACTCAAAAAGATAGGTTAAGTGAAATCTGTATTTCTTACTCTTAAGCTATCACCTTGCAAGGATTTAGAGTCGAGTCTTCCACAAGCGATCCATGGATGTATCTCCCATTTATCGGGAGTGATAAATGCTCAATCCAATATATAACGACTCCACAATTACTTCATGTGATACCCAACATCTACTGTTCACACCCCAGAGTCATCTCTATTAAGGATCGTGTTACACCAGAGTCAAAGCATCACATTCCGTAATCCAGAATACCAATTAATATTCCTTTGAGTCTGAGGATTAGTTATACCTATTAATACCAATGAGATGAATAGGTGACAAGGATGAATCTACCCATCCTGTTATCTCAAATCGGATCCCCAATCTTAATGAACAATGTTTCATCGGATCTATGTAACTGTCCATATATCTGTATATATGAAGCTTGTGAGATCAGCTTTCTGTCGGACAGAAGACATTGTTACATACAAGTCTCAACAGTGAGATGTCAATCCCAAACATATCACTTGACTTGGGGTGGTTTTAAGTTTATCAGTTTACTATAAAGTTTTGTCTCACTTCATGCTTGTATGAACACTTTATAATCACTTTAAATAAACTTACGGATTTCCTTTTATTAGACTTTATTTAGTGCTTAAAAGGGATTGCCTTTATATAGTTATAAAACATATATCTCATTAAACAAATGATATAAAGAACAATTCATTTACATTAAGTTTGTATCCTAGAACAATTGTCTATAGGACACTAAACCCCAACATTATCTTGGTCACCTGATTTACGAAGTATAGCTCCTTCGTTTTTTAGTTTGAATAGTGAGGCAAGATACGCAGGGTTGATGAAGATGTTCTTCCCTCGAACATAAGAAGCCAGGTAGTTGCTGTTATCATCGGCGACCTTTAGGTTGGCGTAGAATTCTCTTACCAGCTCAGGGTCAGTAGCATCATGAACTGAGAACAGCTCGGTCCAACCATTATTCTTGATCCACTCACAAAAGGGTTGCTCGGCGTCCACGAATCCCTTTGAAAACCATCGCGAGTGATCAATCTTACACCCCTTCACACTCTCGAAAACCTAAGAGTAGGTGCGTTCCACTACTTTCTTGCCTTTGTCCTTTTGCTGTTGTTTTCCCTTCGAAGAGGAAACTTGGACAGCTTGAGCTTTCTTGCTCGGCGTAGTGACTTTAGTGTGGTCACGCTGGGTAGAAGATTTGGGATTTTCATCGGAGCGGTTGTCGGATAAACCAGCACCGGAGATATTCAGTGAAACGTTCGTCATATTCTCAAAGAAGTTTTGGGAAGTTTGGGAATTTTTTAGAGAGAGTAATTGGAATGCCAAAGTTTTCTAAGCGTAAAGAGATAAAAGTGGGAATTCGTCCACTATTTATAGAGGTATTGAGTTTATCTAAAGCGTTGGGTTGTCAATTTGACCTTGAGATTCTCAATCGACAAAGATTCTGGCATTTATGACACATACGGCGCATGTGTTTTCTAATTATAGCGCATACGTCATCTTAGGTGGCTATTTAATTCGCGTGCTTGCATTAAATTTTGCAACGGATCCTTACTCAGTGTTAAGAATTTCAAGCGTTTAAAATTCTGAGTAGTCAGTGTTATGCAAAGAAGCGGTTCTTATGCTTAGTAGCTCAGCTTAAGATAAACACTCAGCATACATACTATACTTGGAATTTATTGAAGAGGATTAAACATACCAATGGCTTCTCTAAGTATGTTGAATTGCTCACGAGCCAGTGGCTTTGTGAAGATATTAGCAAGCTGCTCATCCGTTGGGACATAGGTCAGTTTGATCTCTCCCTTGAGTACGTGATCTCTGATGAAGTGATGTCTTATGCTGACATGCTTCATCCTGCTGTGCTGGATTGGGTTCTTTGATAAGTCAATGGCACTTTTGTTGTCACATTTGACTTCAATTGTTTTGGTCCGAACACCATAATCTTCAAGCTATTGCTTAATCCATAGGACTTGAGCAACACAGCTTCCAGTAGCAATGTACTCAACTTCAGTGGTTGACAGAGCTGCTGACGCCTCCTTCTTACTGAACTAGGACACAAGACAACTCCCAAGGAAGTGGCATCCTCCTGAGGTGCTTTTTCGTCCAAGCTTGTCTCGTCCGTAGTCAGCGTCAGTGTATCCAATGAGTGTGAAATCATGAGTATTGGGATACCACAAACATGCATTCATTGAGCCTTGCAAATATCTAAGGATTCTTTTTACAACTATGTAATGAGATTCCTTAGGGTTAGATTGATATCTAGCATAATAACATACAGAGAACTGAATGTCCGGCCTACTAGCAATTAAGTAAAGTAGAGAACCAATCATACCTCGGTACAATCTGCTGTCTACTAACTTACCATTCTCATCAGCGGAGAGGACAGTGTCAGTGCCCATTGGGGTAGATATTGACTTACAATTCTCAAGTTCATAATTCTTCAATATCTCCTTAGCATACTTAGTTTGACTGATGAAGATGCCATTTTTCCCTTGTTTGATTTGAAGTCCAAGGAAGAAATTGAGTTCTCCCATCATTGACATTTCAAACTCAGTCTGCATCTGCTTACTAAATTCCTTGCATATTGACTCATTAGTGGCACCAAAAATAATGTCATCAACATATATTTGAGCCAGCAGGGTATCTTTACCCTTTATCTTAATGAATAAGGTTGTATCAGCTTTACCTCTGACATAATTTCTAGTCAGCAAGAAACTGGTCAGCCTCTCATACCAAGCACGTGGTGCTTTCTTGAGACCATACAAAGCCTTTTTGAGCTTATAAACGTGGTTTGGGAATTTAGGATCCTCAAACCCTGGAGGCTGATTAACATAAACTTCCTCGTTTATAACTCCATTAAGGAATGCACTCTTAACATCCATTTGAAACAATTTAAAGTTCATATAGCTTGCATATGCACATAAAATTCTAATAGCCTCTAGCCTTGCCACTAGGGCAAAGGTCTCACCGTAGTCAATACCTTCTTGCTGACTGTAGCCCTGAGCTACAAGTCTTTCTTTGTTTCTGACCACGTTCCCTTGTTCATCCAGCTTGTTGCGGAAGACCCGTCTTATTCCTATGGTCTTCTGGCTTCTTGGTTTTGGCACTAGCTCCCATACTTCATTTCGTCTGAACTGATCAAGTTCTTCTTGCATTGCATTCATCCAGAATTCATCATACTCAGCTTCAGCGAAATTCTTTGGTTCCTGGATTGAGACGAATGCTACGTTGCTGAGGTATCTCCTAAGTTGATTCCTCGTCATCAGGGTGTTCTCAGCGGCATCAAGAATGACACTCTCTAAGTGACCTCTTGGTATCCTAATCTCCTTTGGTAGATTGATGTCTTGTGCTGGTTGTGTTTCAACAATCTCTATAGGTGTAGTTTGGTCAGTGAAGGTAATTTGAGTTTCACTTTTACCTTTTATCTCTGCTGGTTTTGTCTTCGTCAGTCCTTGGCAGAATGTTTCGATATTTAAGGAAAAGTCCACGAGACAGCTTCCTGCGCCTTCTGAACTTTTCCCAAAGTAGAATTACTTTGTCTAGAAGTTGATCGTTGTCTGCCGCTGTCCAGACTGCATTGTCGTCCAACTCAGCAGCTTCCACTTGAAGCTTTTGCTTCGAAGGCTTCTCGATCCTTCTTTCGCTGAGTCATCGTTTTACTTGATACGGCTTCGTTTTGAACTCTTGGGCCGAATGGTCTTGATGTGTTGACTTGGGCTTGACTTCCACTTTAAGGGCCTTTAGGCTTTTTAATCTTAATGTCTTGTAAACAATTAAACTCAACATTGAACAAACACATTAGTGTAACTAAATCAAGGCATTTAAATTTAATGTGTTAGAATATTTTTACCATTACTTAAATAATTTTATCAAATCAAAATCATGTGGAAAGGTGTTTCAACAGGTTCAACCTCGACAATCGCAAGATTCTATAGAGGCCAGTGACCGAAAATATGAAAAGCTGAGGGAGCGCCTCGCGGAACAGATCCAAGCCAGTATTGAGCGGTAGAGGCAAATCGACCAACGGTTCCAAGAGTTATCAACCTCCTGGGAAAACTTCTAGCTGGAGGTTCTGGCCTTGATCTGACCCGCCACCGGAGATCCAAATCAGAGGAATGAAGGAGTCCCTTGAACAACAGCCCCAAGGGCAACCCACACCACCACAATCACCCCCACCCAGACTACCCCTGGCGAATCTACCACCTCCACAGATGGGTCCTAGAGATCATGATGCAAGAAGGCCTAACTATGTCCTTGTTCATAACGCTGATAGTGATAGTGATGCTTTTGATGATATTGGGATGATGGCTTTAGGAATATGAGGGGTATTGGTCCCGTAGGCAACCATGTGGATGTTGCTGGGGCAGAGCCAGATCTAAGAAACTTTGACAGAGATGATGCTTTTAAGCTAAAAAAAGATCTACCATCCTTTGGAGGCGAGTTAGATATAGAAGGGTTCCTAGACTGGTAATCTGAAGTTGAACGTTTCTTTGAATACGCTGGAATTCCTGATGAGAGGAAAGTGAGGCTGGTGGCGTATCGTTTGAAGGGGGGCACATCAGTTTGGTGGGATACGTTGAGGGAAGAAAGGAGAAGAGGGGGCAGAGATCCTATTAGATATTGGCTATGGATAAAGGCGATGCTTAGGGAGTGGTTCCTACCGTCGGATTATGAGCAGTATATTTATAGTTCTTACAGAGGATGTTCTCAAGGGAACCGAAGTGTCCATGAATATACCTCAGATTTCTTGAGACTTTCGGCTAACTTATCAGAAACCGGAAGTCAAAAGACTTCTAGGTATCTAGAATGGTTGAGATACAACATCCAGGATCGTATGGGCACACAGATGGTGATTTAAGTGCAGGATGCCAAGAATTTAGCTCTTAAGGCCGAATCCCAACTGACTGTGAGATCCAGGAGATCCGCCACTGCTGAACATATACCTGGGGGAAGAGGTAGTGTGAAGTACTATGACAAGGGCAAACAGGTAGCAAGTGCTAGTGGGACAAATGTCAGCAATGTGGGAAGGGGATCTGGAGGAGATACCCAACCTTACAAAGAGGGACCCGAAGTAGACGCAATAGCCGGAGATGCCAATGTCGAGCTCAATAAAAACGAGATAGCGAGACCTCCATCTTACCCGTTATTAGTGAGGATTTGGTTGTTTGTGATGTCATTAGTGATTTAAGTTCTCATTATGGAGTTGTTGATAATGACTTTGTGAATGAGGATTTAAATGTATCTGTGAACGAGGAGGAAGGGGGGTTAGCATGTGGGAACTTTGAAGAAGTTCAATTAGAAAAGGGTGTGTACTATGTGTTTGATGAAATGTCCGTTAGGCAAAACTTCACTTGTATGCTTAATGAGGTGATAACCTTACTCCTAAAGAAGTGGATGGTGACTTTGGGCTGGAGAATATCTTTAAGGCGGATGATGAATTCATTTTATATGTGGAGGTTGATGGCTATGGTGATGGGAGAGATGTTGGCGGATCAATGATGCTCGGATGTAGAACGTTGTTTAAGTCGGACCACTTGGCGAATGGAGTGATCGGCTTGAACTATAAGAAGGAGCGGATGGAAGCAAGAGGTCATGGGAAAGATTGGGTGGAGGAAGAGGAGCTGTACGAATTTGAAAATAATCATGAAGGAGATGAACTTGAGTGGAATATTGATAAAGAGGAGGACCATTATGAGAATGAGCTAGATAACAACAATGAACTTGAGTATGATGATAATGGGTCCATGAATGGGATTGAAGGGGAAGAGAGTGATTTTGATAGTGAGTTATATGATGATGGTAGATTTCGTCATCATGAGGATGAACTTAATTATGATGAAGATGATGAAACCTATTATGATGAAGATGAGCATCATATCACTGAGTGGAACCAAAGTGAGGCTACTTATGAAGATGAGGAGAATAGATTTCATTGTGATGATGAGTTGGAGGATGGTGAGTGGCGCCAAAATTAATATACTTATGAAGCTGATGAAGGTAGGTTTTATGAAGATGAGTCGAGGAACATTGAGTGGAACCAAAAAGAAGCTCCTAATTATGAAGATAATGAAGAAAGTTTATGTTGGACAAACGTAATTCTGTCTTAAGATTGTTAGACAAACAATTACGTCTGTCTTAAAAATGTTAGATGTGATTAACCAAAAAACAAAACGAACACAGAAAAATATACTGACAGTAAAACTGGAAATTAAAAGGAAAGAGTTAGACAAATCTGAGGCCTATATTAGCAGTTTGCTTAAGATAGATGTCGTCGCTATTGACGATCGTCTCCCAGGATACAACAGATTACACAAGCGAACTCAAACCGTGTGTAGCCTAGTTATCACCGGAGTAGGAAAACGAGATATTATGAACAGACTGATAGTTGGAAAAATTCCAGAGAATATATTTTCTAACCGTATTTGAACAACTTCAGCAACAGCTTTTAGCCACTTTCAACTAACTGTGAATTTGACAATCCATTCTATATAAATAGAACTCGAAAGGATATGTCTTTTCACGAAAGAACACGACTATACACGGACAGACACAACTATTCATATACGAATATGACTGTTCACGACGGACAAGACTATTCATAAAAGGATATGTTTGTTGGTATATAAATTAATATATAATTTTATTCGATTTTTCCAACAGTTTATACTATGATGATAAGTTGGAGGACGTTGGATGGAGCCAAAATAAGTACACCTACGATGATGACGACGATGAGCTTCATGGAACATTTGACGAATGGGAAGGGCACTCCGGGTGATAAAGAGAAGATGGTTTGCTGGTGTTTAAAGGCGAGTCTGAGCCTATTTCTTTTTTTTTTAAAGAAGGGAAGTATGATGAGGACATCTTTTCAGCAAGTTCCAATTCGAGATTAGGGAAGTAGTAAAGGTAACAGATTCCGTCAGTTATATGGGGGAAGTGGTTTAGAATAGGAGAAAGACACACATACAAGTTCTAGTCTATATTTTCTTCTGAGCGGATCTACCTGGACGAATCTACTCGATGTATCTACTTTGATGTATCTCTTTCAGGTATCTAGTTGGGCGGATCTACTTCGACGTATCTACCTTGGCGTATCTACTCATCGACATATCTACTTCCAGTATCTACCTGGGTGGATCTATTTTGGCCTATCTATTCGTTGTATCTTTGTCGATGTATCTACCCATTATATCTACTTCGACCCAGTTTAGCGGATCTTGCTCTACCTTGAATCCTGGAAGATCATCTTCAGATGTAGACAAGACGAACAACACGTGCACCTGATGGCGTATGTTGGATGAATAACTAAGGCGAATCCTAGAGATTACTTCCTTTCCAAGGAATGAGCTCTCCTTCCTTCACAAGGAAGGATATAAGTCTTACCTATTCTACAAATCTTACTTCCTTCACAAAGAATGATATATAATCTGCCTATTTTACAAGATTTTTTTTCCTTCACAATTGTTAAGCCCAAAATATATCTAAAATATCATCAATATTTACATCAGTTTTACTACAAATTTGCGTTGTTTATATCTATTTAGCGTACTTTTACGTCCGAATATGTTTCTTTCATGCAAGGTACCTAAATATTTGGTAAAATCCAAATAGGAACGAAAAGAGGTCAAAAACGAAGAAAAACCCCTACAAAAGGAGTCAAAGACGACTGTAGACACCAAGTCGGAGGACCTGTGACGAAAACCTGAAACAAGACGGCTGAAGTGGTTGGTTCCGGGAGTTTTTAACGCAAAAATATATAATAAAAAAAACGAGAGGTCAGTAGGAGTCGCTATCGCCGAGTGGACGGCTCGCGAGTGCTCAGTAACGTGGTGCGAACGCCTAGCGGCAGCCGACGCGTGTCCGACGACAGTTGGACGCGCGCCCGGCAGCACGGGGCACAAGCTTGACGTCCGCTGGGCGCGCGCGCCCGACAGCGCGGGGCGCACGCCCGACGGCCGCTGGGCGCGCACGCCCGACAGCCTCTAGGCAAGCGCCCAACGGGCGTTGGGCGAACGCCCAACGGGCGTTGGGCGAACGCCCAACCTTCGTTGGGCGGACGCCCAACTCAAGTTGGGCGTTCGCCCAACCTACTTTGGGCGACGCCCAACTTTAGCCGGGCGTCGCCCAAAGTTTCCGGGGATCTATGCCTATATAAGGCACGGATCCCCATGCATTTAAGGGGGGAAAGGAGAGAGAGATTTTGGAGCTTTCTCACTCTAAACATTTTTAGAGAGAGAAAGTCAATTTTTTGGAGAAAAATATTTTTTTTTCCAAAAAAATCCAAATTTTCAAAAGTTGAATATTTTATCGAAAACACAAAAAACACCGGAAAATCACGGTTGGTGGAATCAACCGACTTCAACTGTCAATACCGAACTTGAGGTATTATCTGAGGACTAGACTCGTTTTATTTTATTTTATTTATTTCCTTTATTTATTTATTTTTATATTATAATTTTATTTATTTAGTTATTTATTTATTTATCACGTTTTACTTAATTTTTCGTATTTATTTAATTTTCGTCTCGTATTAAATAAACGTTCGGTTTTATTTTAAAATAAAAACCTCGTTTTAATATCCCAACACGAACCGTGATCCGATTCAAAGGTAGTTCGGGATTAATAAAAACGTTGTAATTATAAGTTTTGAAGATATTTCGAAATAACGTTTTAAAATAAAACATTGTTTTAGGATTCTCCATTATAGACTATGATCCTATTTGGGTAGTTCGGAGATCCAAAACGATAGAATAGATCTAATTTAAAGTCTTTGAACAAATCTGGAAACTATTGGAGCAGTTCTGTAATTTTCTGTTTTCTGTCACTAAAGGCTGTTTACCGACGGATTTTCCGTCGGTAAAGCTGCTGAAATGTAAAAAATGCTGTTTTGGTCCCTCTTTCTCAACTTTTAGGCTTTTGGTCCTTTATATATATATGTATATTTATGTAACATATACTTTCAAGCTATTTTTAAATACTTTGTACATATATTTATTTAATGTGTTTATATATCATTTCTTTTCATCAATTTGATTTAGAGTTTATTCTCTATATATTATTATGTACCAAACTATTTTGATTTAGAGTTGATTTTCTTATTTATGAATTTTATTCTCTATCTTTACATTATTTCTTAAATAAAAATCAAAGTGTATTTTAATTAGCCTTATCCTTATTTTCACTTATATATATGTATTATTACTTTTCTTATCATATATTTGATCTACATATATTATTTCTATTTTACCATTCTTACATATAAGTATAAATATGTATATTTATTCTCCATTTGGATTTCCTATAAGTATATATTCTTTAAATATATTTGGGTTGGGTGAGTTTGAGATTCAATTTATTATTTGTTGATTATTGTATTCAAGTAAGGTTCAATTGAGTGAAAAATGGGAAAATAAATCACAAAAAGAGAGTTTAATTTGTTGGTTTAAATTAAAGCTTTTCTAGATATTCCTAAAGTGTAAATAACGTTTTCTTGACGTTTTTTTTAAACCATTTCCTAAAAAATCACGTGTTAAAACCTTAATTCGTTCCAACGACGGATTAAACGAACCTTGTAATTAAAATCGTTTTCGTTGTAAATAATAGAGCTTTTGAATTGTTTTCCTAATTAAATGGTTTTTGTACAAAATAAATTGACTTGTATGCTTAATCACGTTTTCTTGTTAAAGCTTTTACCTCAACATTTTCAAACGCTCGAGTCGTTCCAATGGCGATTCGAGTGAACGTCATTAAACGGGGTTTTGAAACGTACCTAAATCGTTCCAATGGCGATTAAGGTACAAACCATGTAAATAAACTCGTTTTTGGGAAGTGACCTTAGTTTAGAGTTAGTATGTAATACGAAGCATAAATTACATTGTAAACAAATCAATTCTTTCTTCTCTCCCTCTCTCTCCTATTATTTTGAACTGATGTAAATGGGTGATTCTTTACCAAAATGGCTTTCCATAATATATGCTCAAAACGGTTTTCAAAACGAGAAAGAAAAGGTTTCAAATGAATTTTAAACTTAAAGAAATATGCGATTAGTCCGTTATCGCCTAACACGCTGAGTAGGAGGCCGGTAGTTCATAACCGGGCGATGTCGGGGTGCCTAGTAGCCTTTCTCCGGAAAGGAGCTAGCCTTCTCGGCTCGTACCTAAGTTTCCCGAACCCTCACCGGTCTCCCGCAAGGGATCAGTGTTCATTTTCCCATTCGTGGGTGGCGACTCTTCCATACTCCGAGCTCCGGTCCTGCCGAGCAGCTTGATTCCACGATTGGTTGCTTTCGGCGCCAATCACCGCTTACGTCGCCATGAGGTGTCCACCCCCCGGTCCGCCCGGGAGATTAGGCCGCGGCACCTCGTCTAACAAGTGGCGACTCTGCTGGGGAAGCGAGAAATTTGTTGGTTTAAATTAAAGCTTTTCTAGATATTCCTAAAGTGTAAATAACGTTTTCTTGACGTTTTTTTTAAACCATTTCCTAAAAAATCACGTGTTAAAACCTTAATTCGTTCCAACGACGGATTAAGCGAACCTTGTAATTAAAATCGTTTTCGTTGTAAATAATAGAGCTTTTGAATTGTTTTCCTAATTAAATGGTTTTTGTACAAAATAAATTGACTTGTATGCTTAATCACGTTTTCTTGTTAAAGCTTTTATCTCAACATTTTCAAACGCTCGATTCGTTCCAATGGCGATTCGAGTGAACGTCATTAAACGGGGTTTTGAAACGTACCTAAATCGTTCCAATGGCGATTAAGGTACGAACCATGTAAATAAACTCGTTTTTGGGAAGTGAGCTTAGTTTAGAGTTAGTATGTAATACGAAGCATAAATCCCATTGTAAACAAATCAATTCTTTCTTCTCTCCCTCTCTCTCCTATGTATTTTGAACTGATGTAAATGGGTGATTCTTTACCAAAATGGCTTTCCATAATATATGCTCAAAACGGTTTTCAAAACGAGAAAGAAAAGGTTTCAAATGAATTTTAAACTTAAAGAAATATGCGATTAGTCCGTTATCGCCTAACACGCTGAGTAGGAGGCCGGTAGTTCATAACCGGGCGATGTCGGGGTGTCTAGTAGCCTTTCTTCGAAAAGGAGCTAGCCTTCTCGGCTCGTACCTAAGTTTCCCGAACCCTCACCGGTCTCCCGCAAGGGATCAGTGTTCATTTTCCCATTCGTGGGTGGCGAATCTTCCATACTCCGAGCTCTGGTCCTGCCGAGCAGCTTGATTCCACGATTGGTTGCTTTCGGCGCCAATCACCGCTTACGTCGCCATGAGGTGTCCACCCCCCGGTCCGCCAGGGAGATTAGGCCGCGACACCTCGTCTAACAAGTGGCGACTCTGCTGGGGAAGCGAGAAATTTGATTCCGGAAGGCGTGTATTAAGCCCTTAACGGGGACGGATCATATTATTTCTTTTCGTATGCATTCATAAGCATTATTGCAAACCTTTTGGATAATTTCCGCGAAACCTCTAGCGAGAGTCCATTCGTTGCTCGAAAGAGGCTAGCGTAAGTTCCCCCTTACAGTAAGGCGCCAAAGGGTCCCCATCCATTCGTTAGGGGCGAATTTGTGCGGTCCTGTGAGGTCCCGCGATCAGCCGTGTCAGCATATAGTAGCCTTAGAAGTTTCCATAGGATTACCCGTTACTATTTTTGATATGATAAATGAATCAGTTCGTGTTTTCAAATTGCCATGATACGTGTCTAATCCTAAAATATATAAAGAAAATGGAACGATACGTTAATATATACTCTTAAACCGATATACAAACTACCCCAAAACATCGAAACGATTCGAACTAAAGACGACTTAGTCATCTCGTATGAATGAACTTGTGCGACCCGCCTGGTCCCTTTCCGTGTCCCGAAGAAGGCACATGTTCAGGAAATGCGTTGTGACGTAAGCACGTATTAGTTCAAATTGGTTTGATATTAAGGATAGTTATATCTCGATTCAAAAGACTATATTAACAGTAGTCGTTATTCACATTCTTTAAATACGTTGGGATGAAACGAGATTATGACAAAACGAAAACAAAGAACATTTCTGTTTCGAACGACCTTGTTGTAATGTAAAGAGTTTTGCAAACGTGGTCCGTCCATTCCGAATAAAAGACGAGCTCTTACGTTATGCCTTGTGTTGTTCTTAAGAGAAATGGACGTGTCCGCAAAAGTGACTAAGAAAATAAAAGAAAAGCAAATAAACAAACGACCAAAGTCATTCTGTATCTACGATGTATATCCATCCCGAGGGTAGTTAAAGAAAATGAACCAATACCGTTGAATACGTGCCTCGAATGAGTGTATACGCCGTTTAAAATCACAAAGCCGAATTAAGCTAAACCGCATAATTGCGCCATATGGACGAGACTGTGGGTTTTGACTAATGACTCGATCATTTCGACCGTTACCAAAACTACAAGAAATATGGCCCGATATGCGCATGCCTAACTGAAAAAGAACGGTGATATCCCTGCTTCGAATAAGCACGTGATTCAACAAAACGTTGATTTTCTATAACCACGCTAAGGTGATATATCCCGTAGATTGGAAGGAATAAAGAACTGTTGCTAGCCGAAAGATTACCGTGCGCTCAAATAAGACTCGCCGTCTTTTTACGTAGCCAAAACGAGCAAACAGATTCTTAACGCTAAAAACAAACACGTTACGCGATGAGTCCGTTCCTTAAAATAAAAAGTGCTTTCATCACTGAATGAACACGTGGTTACGTCTCTCGATAGATCCAAAAGATCCCGTCGTAATCCAAAAATCGAGACACGAACCCACGTGAATAAAGGGGAACGAGTCATTGTCAATAACGAATGATTGGACTGAAAGAACAACTTGTACCACGTCTAAAAAAATCGAGATGCGCTCAAAGGGAGTCAAAACCCGAACTAATGCGTCTCGCAAAATGACAAAAGATGAGTTATTCCGAAAGGACAATCCAATTTGGTCGATACCTTAGTCACTAGATGTTGATACGTCAAAACGAACTGTATTGTCTGATGGATGATTTACTTTTTCCTCAATAATCGACGGCATCACGCGTCCTCTGGACCTCGATGTGAGCTCATACCAAAATCCTAGGAAAGAGACTTGGACCAATGAGTGTGTGGAGGAATAAGGATGGAAGAGAGATAATGTGATAATTGTGATTGATATCTAACATTTTCTTTCTCTTGTTACGATCTGATTACGCGTTATGTACGATTTTCGCTAACTAGTTTGTTTGTATAGATTTATATCTCGTTGTACATCAGTCGAGTCAGATTTAAGTTATAATGCATTCTATGCTTAACGAATCATGGTAGTCATGCCATATAGAGCGTTGCATTCTAACCAAATTGCGTGCAGCCATTCTAGGTTTCGTAGACTTAGGACGTGTTTATTAGGAATGTGAGAAAGAGTCGACCCCAGCGTCACATGTCATTCAGGAGGCATACCAGTTATGTCGTGACGTATCCCATACGTCTTTGCCTTGTCATACCTATGTGTTGGGACGCATCCTATGCGTCCTTGGCATGTCTCGTGTGTCTTCACCGTGTCATTTGTATGCTAGCTAGGAGGCATGTCCATTATGTCGTGACGTATCCTATGCGTCTTCACCTTAGCATACTATGCGTATAGTAGCGTACCTCGTACGTTTTTCCAGTATCGTAGGCACTAGTCAGAAGGTATAACCATTATGTCATGGCGTATCCCCTACGCCTTGGTTTTGGCATACCCCGTATGTCGCGTCATCTCCTGTATATCCTTGCCCTGTTAAGAGGCATACCGTTCTCTCATGACGAATCCCCTATGGCCTTGCTGCATCGTGTCATCATGCATCCACCCGTCAGGAGTCCCACCTGTCATGTGGTGACATATTCCTTGTATCTTCACTTTGTTGTACCCCGTAGGACGTAACGCGCCCCATGCATCTTCCAGGCACCAATCAAGAGGCATACCCGTTATGCTATGACGTATACCACATGTTCTTTCCCTGTCGTGCCTCGTATATTATGATCCATTCCTTGTGTCTCTACCACGTCATTAAACACCGGTCAGAAGGGGTACTATGTGTGTCATAACGCATCATGTACATCTCCGCCTCATTCCTTGCGCCAAGCAAGGGGCATGAGTTGCATGCCCCATATGTCAGGGCATATCAGGCGCTTTTTCACCATGTTATATATGTTTGACGAAAGACATACCAGTTGGGTCGTGACGTATCCCATACGTCCTTGCCTCGTCCCACCTTCCATATCATGAAGTGTCCCGTGCGTCTCCATCGCGTCAGCTATACACTAGTCAGGATATGTACTCGATGCACCGCCATGCATCACGTGCATCCGGGTATTGTTAAGGTCGTACATCACGATAGGTCGCATAAGCGTCTTCCATATCGGGTACACTAGTCTAGAGCCATGCCCTGTATGTCACGACTTGAGTTCTCGCCTTGCTAGGTGCCTAATAGAAGACATACCCCATATATCGCAATGTATCTCGTGCGTCTTTACCATGTCTCGCATACCCGTCGAGAGGTCTACCCCGCATGTTATGATGTGTCTCATATATTAGTCCGGAGGAGTACTTTTAGGACCTAAGGTATTCCCTACGTCTTCGCCATGTTATACTTTGTGGGGGATACACCGCACATGTCTTTATCATCCTGTTCATACCATTAGAGAGTGTACCTGGTGCGTCGGGACATGTCACATGCGCCTTCACCGTGGTGTTTACGTCATCCGGAGACATATCCCATATGTCGTAATGTATCCCGTATCCCTCTATCATGGTTAGGCTTGTTTGGTGGTCATACCCCGCTCATCCTGATATTCGTATCGTGGGGCAGGTCCCATATACTGTCCGCACGGTCAACTAAAGACATACTAGGTGTGTCATGTCACCGACAACATATCGGTTGTTCAAAAAAAAAAATTATCACGACGTCGGTTCCCTCGAGACTCAAATTAACCATTCATCACATGTCTCATACACGTCCTACTTACGCCTCAAGACATACCATGTATGTCGCTACGCCTTAGCCAACACATCTCAAGATTATGACTGGTACCTTGATCTCAAATAGAACCATAATCTCACGGGTCGTCGTCACCTCCCATTCGTATCTCAAGACATACCCATGGATGTCGCCACGCTATACACAATGACCAGGTGATTCCAAATTACGTTGTTGTATTATCCATGCCCCTCACCTCATAGGTTGCTATCATGACCTTCGCACGCTAAGACATGCCACGTGTGTCGGAGCGCCGTGCACCTATACTCCAAAGTTACGTGGTTGCAAGATCGAAACCTTAGGGTCGAGTGAACTGTTTCACACGAATCTCGTTTACCTATCATCATTCGCATCTGGGGAGGTAGTCCATACGTAGCACCTCCGTATTTCAGAATTATGGGCAATACCCTGAGCTTCGAAACAAACCCTTGACTGGTGTGTTGTCCACGCTTCCTATTTGTACCTTTAGGTGCGGCATGTGAGTCATCATAGTGCCCCCTCATATTTACATCATCCCACTATCCGGACCCCAGATTCACATTGACCCTCTGACGCATGCTTCACACGAAGTCATGGCGTCACATCTGCGCTTTAACTGGCGCCTTATATGTCGCCTCATCACATCTAATGAATCTATGCGTCATTGTACTAACCTCTTGGCTAGTAGGTCATCGTCACACCCCATTGGTACCCTCGGTCGTACCTTGTATGTCGACAGGTCATTGTACTAGGGTAACCCGCGCATCCTTGGCCTTCTTGAGACACCCCGTCGCATCTTCAAAACAGCCAAATCGATATGAGATGTACCAGGTGTGTCACCGTATATCGTAACACGTCAGTATTCCAAAACATGTGACACTAGTGCTTCGAACACATATCAGTTTTCGGTGCATATCCCGTATGTCACCGCTTGCGCTTTAGTCATACGTTGGGCCTTGTCAAAACGTGCCCCACATGTCGCCTTGTCATCGGCAATATTTGCAGTCCATGAATAGATCATTAGGCTATCCAATTCTGGACCGACCTTTGACGCGCGTTCCGTATGTCATCCCTCGCACCTTACTCACATGTCAAAGACTGAGTCGTTTATACCATCCAGTCAGGGTTAAGCTTGTGGCACACACCCCTATACGCGGTTCGGTACGTCCTGTTCGCATGTCAAATGTCGAGTCACTCATATCATTGAGTTCAAGTCGAATCTGGGACAAGTTCATATATGTCATCATGTGCATCTTGCTTACATCTCCAATGTCGAGTCATTTGTATCGACAAGTTCAAGTTGAACTTTTGGCACGTACCTATCATATAGAGTGATTCATGTCATCGAGTCCGAGTCATACCCTTAGGCACGTACCCTATAGGCCGTCTCGAGCATCCCGCTCACACCTTGACACACTGAGTCGTTCATCTCGTGAGGTTCCTATCAAACTCTTGACGTACGCCCTATAAATTGTCACTCATATCTTGAGTACGCCTCAAACAGCGGTTTGTTTATATTGTCAAATCCTCGACACGCTCCCCTTACACCATTGGTATTATTGTCTATGCGCCCCAAACTCTGAATTGCCTTATTTACGAGTCTGAGACATATGCCCTATGTGTCGTTATTTGGGTCTCGCTCGTATCAGTAGTATCAAGTTGTTTATACCGCGGCTAAGTCCAACATTTGGCACTTACCTCGAAGGTCTTGGTTTGCATCCTCGTTGCTCCTCGAGTTGTTCATAGTAATAGGTTCCAGTCATCTCAAATATCGGTGATGGACCCAATACGTCGTAAATATCCACATAAGATCGTTAGGGATTCTCATAAAACATATCGTCGTCAGGTTTGCGCTATGAAACAAATTGACCTTCAACACGTACCAGGTAAGTCGTCGTTTCCGTCTCGTTTATACCTCGATCGGATTAGGACACCTCTCATTCTACCAGACGCACCGATGTCCGCAAATTCATCGAGGTATTTGGGGTCTCTAGCTTAAGTTAATCCTTGAACCGTACCCTGCGTGTCGGTATCGTGTCTAGCTGACACTTCCAATGTTGTTAGAAGGTACCTCTTGAGTCATCTCTGTGCTTCATCTATACCCAAAGTTGGTCAGATAATACGTGTGTCGTATGCGTACCCTATTCGTGTCTCGTACCTAGCATGTTGGATTTCCCCCACGATGGTTGAAATCCCAAAATCAAGCCATCACACCGTTCGTGAGTTGCGTATAAGTCAATCGTGGGGGCACATCAAGTGGGACTCCCATCCTGCCGTTTGGCTACCTCTAAGGCATACCACGTACGTCACCGTATTTCCTAAATGCACCATGTTTCAAACCACTCTGCCCAGGCACTAGTGAGCCAAGTAGGAGTTAATAATTGGCACATACCTCGTATGTTGACATATGCATCCTATTCGAACCTCGAGTATCAGGTATTCCGTGTGCATTATCCCGTCAAATAATACCCATCATCGTAATAGTTGCTTTCCAGGAGAAGCTGACAATTGGCGCACATCACGTATGTCACTCGAGTCTCCCCTATGCCTTAACCTGTTTAGGGCATGTCCCGTGCGTCACCACTTTCTGCATAACACGCCAAGGTTCCGTTGGTACGTCTATGTATTCGTGTCTTGGGTTTAAACTAACCATTGACCCACACCCCATATGTGGTGGTCTCGTCCCACTTGCTTCTAGTTTAGGACACACCCTCTATGTCGCCCTGTTTCAGGAAAGTTGTGTTTCCTAGAAAGACGGTTCCCTGCTATCAGTATCGATACCAAGTAAACTATGGGCAAGTGCCCCACATGTCTCCGTCACGGTCTGTTTGAGTCTCGGACGTACCGTGAGCGTCACATCAGTCCATGTAACACCGCATATCTTCGAAGTACGTCATTACTACCAAGGATGACAATCCCTCACATACACCTCATGCATAGTCACTTATGTTGTTGATTTTGGATCGTGAGTCATGTTGATGTACCAAGTATGTCATTCCCCCCACTCATGTCGCTACCCCTCGAATGTATCTACACGTCACGGATATTATCGGGGTACACTCTCATCTACCTAGCGTCCTAGGGAATTTTACTCATCAGGAGGGTCGTCTCAATCTCACAAGTCTCAGTCGTGTCGAGCGTCATTTAAACATTATACAGCTTGCGAAACATTACGAGGTAAACTCGTAGGGTTCATACTAATGTGTGCATAACAGTTGAAATGGTTTCAGGCATTCGCACTTCCAAACAGGTAAGTTAGCACAGACGATCGAAGTGCTACTGACGACTCAGGTAAAAAAAGAAAAAGAAAAAAGAAGGGGTTTAGCTCCAGTCAAATCGTGTTTATGTTGTAAGAAATAAAGCGCAGACCACGAATCATGCATAAAACATACATCCATCTATAGGAGGCACAAGTAGATAGCTTTAGCATTCGCATCGCACGTGCATCATCAAAATTCATAATGCCTAAAAAGCTCCACTCACCGATCCTTTCTCTTTCCTTGTTAGAAACCCAACTCATGGCCCAGTCCAGCAATTCAAACCACAATCTTGAGAGCCGTGTGCAAGGGGCTTTAGCCAAATACATCTTTTCTGATGAGTTCAAACGTGCTCTTAATGATCCGGAGAATACTAAGCATGAGGGGGTTGAAAATTCCCAAGAGATGATAGGAGATTTCAATCTCAGAGAAGAAATCGAGCGAGTTCTTCCCGATATCCTTGCTTCAGATGAATTCAAGATAGAGCTGAAAAGGTTGGTCAGGGAGGTCCTGAGCGAGTCACTGGTTGCGGAGATCCCGAAAGCTGCTATGGAGAAACCTATGTTCCAACTCGCGTCACAAGTTAATCCACAAACATTCACTCCACCAAGGGTAGTCTCACACCATATTTCACGAACACAACAAGATCCACACCATCGGGGACATGAGATTACCAGGGTTGTTCGCCCTCCATCGCCCACTCAGTATAGAAGGGAGGGAAGGGAATTCTCCACTTTCACTCAACCCTTGTTTGAAGTGTTGGAGAGTCTACGAATGCATGACATACTTCACCCTCTACCAGCCACGGGAGGTCAAACCACTGAATTAGTCAAACGCAGGGGCTACTGCCACTTCCACCAGAAATATGGTCACGAAACAAGCACTTGCATGAGGTTGAAGCATGAAATCCAAGATCTTATCGAAGCGGGAAAGATAAGTGATCCAGATCCTTCTCAACAGATGAAGCCTTCGACTTGTTCCTTGAATGGCGAAGTCTACAACGGATCAGGATAATCTAAAGAAGAAGTTCTCGAGATTGGGGACACTTATGAAGTGGGAGAATCTGAAGCTTCTTGAAGTAGCATGAGAGAGAGGAGTGCACTTGTAGTCTTTATCCTTATCTTTTATTTATCTTCTATTCCACAAGATGTTATTAACCTCCTTTTGAATTCAATGAAATTTCGTTTCCGCAAATTTATCCTAAACATACGTACTTACATTTGATATCTACTCAATTGAGATATTCCCGCTTCTATCATGGCACGGACGTAAGCTCTAGAATATACTTATTACTCAGTACCTAACCACTGAAGAGAGAAAATTAAGAGAGTAAAAAAAAAATCATGAGAAACGATTCCCTGGCTCTACAATGATAAGTCAGGCATAGACCCATCAAATGAGGGGTCCTCACCGGCTTGTACCAAAAAGAAGACTCAGCGACAATCAACAAAGTCCGAAAAGAGAGAAAAAGAAGAGGAAAGAAGGAGCAAGCAACGAGCCCTCAGAGCCATACTTACACTGAGGCACCGACAAAGATTTCTCCCCCCCAAAGGGGGACACAAGTACAGGAGTGCGCCATTCAGAATGAGGCAGGGGCAACTAACCTATCAGCGATAAAGTATTTTGTTCCAGGATCAAGAAAGGGTTTAGACCTATGATGACTCAAAGTTAAACAAGGGAAGAAGAAAAAAAAAAGAAAAAAAATGATGCTAAAAAGGCCCAGGGGCAAAGTCAAGTCAATCGGAATTAAAAGAAAATAAATCAAAAGCTGACGTGATCAGCCAAGAGGCGTCAAGGTGGCAAGAGCGGTTGACATTGTCCAACAAATGTGTAATCAAATGTACGAGAGAAGCTCATTGTAACGAAGAAAGATCAAATGCGTAGTCAAGTGAAGCCGAAGGCGGCGACAAAGTTCAGAACTTTAATCAATCTCGAGGGAACGAATCCTTCTCATGAAAATTAAAAAAAAAAGAAAGAAAATCCCGATAGGTTGAAAATCCGCAAAAGGCGGCCTATGCAACAATAAGGGACACCCCAATAAGTGAAAACCCCACGGGGCGCTTGTTTGAAAATTCCGGGGTAAAAGGAGAGAGTTAAAATAACTGAAGTGTGAAAACCCGAAAGGGCATGCTTTGGTGACAGTGGTTAATAAACTGAGCAGTAAACAATTCAATGTATCTTTGCCAGGTGCTTTATTTAAGCTAGACGGTTGCATTTGTAATGAAAACACCCGCATCAATAGACACCCCATCTCAACTGAAATCACCCCAACACCCATAAACCGATCCAAAATCTATAAAAAAAGAAAAACTAAAAAAAAAAAACTATTCCTCTCTCTCATGCTCCATGAAGTCTGGTTCCTCTGCTCCTATGTGGTCCTCTCAAGGGTCAAATTTCGACCAAAGCGTCTCTCCTCTATAGCTACTCCCAACGGCAGTATCCCTAGTTTGGCGCACATGAAATCTCACCTCGAGTTGGCAGGGGCATACGCCCGCATCAACTTCTAACCTACACCAAAACGGTAACTTTAATCGGGGGCACGGCCCTACAATCAGATCAACGTCCATCTCACTCCGGAAGCTTCTCCATTAACGAAGGCATCGGGCATGAACTCATCGTCAAATGATTAGCATAGAAATGGCCCGTGGATATAAACCCTATGTGCTATCCGGTATCATTCATAATCAAGAAAGAAAGAAAAAGAGAAGAAAAATTGAACAAAAAGGTTGGATTGAAAACCTCAAAAGAGGCGATCCAAGCAAAAGGAGAGATAGAGAAAATCAGTGAGATATAGAAAAGATGAATTGAAAACCCCTAGGGGCAGTTCATGCAAAAGGAGAGATAGAGAATATCGGAGAGATCCCGTTGAGTCGAAAACCCGAAAAGGGCAGCTCAGGCAAAAATTAGGGAAAAAATGAATACGTCAAACTCTGGTTAAAAGCGAGAGCCCCTTTGACACGAGCTCATCAAGACCAAATCCTCATCCTTACAACCCTTGGTTTCAAACTTAACCTCGCCCTCATCCTCGCACTCCTTGGGGACGGCCCGAAACATCATTTCTCGATCTGAAGCTACAAAAATCCTCCAAGCCTATGAAAAGGGAATCCATTCGAGCATCTCATCCACATGTACATAGTTTGCATTCCCACATGTCCATACATCCATATAAAGCAAAACACATAGGCCACACGTATGCACATTCAAACACACGCACGGTCACCTGCATACGCACATATAAGTGTTTACATACATCCATAGATTAGGCTACATCCGCCCATCTATATGCATCACTACATACCTCCCCTTGACACAAGATCATCAAAACCAAATCCTCATCCTTACAACCCTTGGTTTCAAACTTATCCTCACCCTCATCCTTGCACACTTTGAGGATGGCCTGAAGCATCATTTCTCGATCTAAAGCTACTGAAATCCTCCAGCCTATGAAAAGGGAATCCATTCGACCATCTCATCCACACATACATAGTTTGCATACACACATGTCCATACATCCGCATAAAGCGAAACGCACAGGCCTCACTTATGCACATTCAAACGCACGCACGGTCACCTGCACACACACACATAGGTGTTTACATGCATCCATAGACTAGGCTACATTCACCCATCTATATGCATCACTACACGCCTGCGGTCGATTTAGAGACTAGGGTCGCTAGAAAGAGCCATTTTACCTGCAGTCGATTTAGAGACCAGGGTTGCTATTGAGCCATTTTGCCTGCGGTCGATTTAGAGACCAGGGTTGCTTTTGAGCCATTTTACCCGCGGTCGTGGACCAGGGTTGCTTTTGAGCCATTTTACCCACGGTCATGGACCAGGGTTGCTTTTGAGCCATTTTACCCGCGGTCGTGGACCAGGGTTGCTTTTGAGCCATTTTACCCGCGGTCGTGGACCAGGGTTGCTTTTGAGCCATTTTTACCCGCGGTCGTGGACCAGGGTTGCTTTTGAGCCATTTTTACCCACGGTCGATTTAGAGATCGGGGTTGCTTTTGAGCCATTTTACATGCGGTCGATTTAGAGACCAGGGTTGCTATTGAGCCGCTTTACTTACAGTCGATTTAGAGACTCGGTTCCCAGAAAGAGCGTCCGTCCGCGGCCGATTTAGAGGCAAGGACAGATCGAAAATGAGGAAGGAACTTGCGACATGGAGATCAGGTATTTCTTCCTCCTACTCTTTACGTGTATTTTACTTTAATATATTTACATTGCATATGTTGCGTTAGCGAAAAACGTTTTCAAAACACACACATCACTGTCAAAATAGGAAAGTAGGGGCAACTGTAGACACCGAGTCGGAGGACCTGTGATGAAAACCTGAAACAAGACGGTTGAAGTGGTTGGTTCCGGGAGTTTTTAACGCAAAAATATATAATAAAAAAAAACGAGAGGTCAGTAGGAGTCGTTATCGCCGAGTGGACGGCTCGCGAGTGCTCAGTAACGTGGTGCGAACGCCTAGCGGCAGCCGACGCGTGTCCGATGACAGTTGGACGCGCGCCCGGTAGCGCGGGGCGCAAGCTTGACGTCCGCTGGGCGCGCGCGCCCGACAGCGTGGGGCGCACGCCCGACGGTCGCTGGGCGCGCACGCCTGGCAGCCTCTAGGCGAGCGCCCAACGACATTGGGCGAACGCCCAACGGGCGTTGGGCGAACGCCCAACGGGCGTTGGGCGAACGCCCAACTTATGTTTGGCGAACGCCCAACATAAGTTGGGCGTCCGCCCAACTCAAGTTGGGCGTCCGCCCAACATAAGTTGGGCGTTCGCCCAACTAGGTTGGGCATTCGCCCAACCTACTTTGGGCGACGCCCAACTTTAGCCGGGCGTCGCCCAAAGTTTCCAGGGATCCATGCCTATATAAGGCACGGATCCCCATGTATTTAAGGGGGGAAAGGAGAGAGAGATTTTGGAGCTTTCTCACTCTAAACATTTTTAGAGAGAGAAAGTCAATTTTTTGGAGAAAAATATTTTTTTCCCAAAAAAATCCAAATTTTCAAAAGTTGAATATTTTATCGAGAACACAAAAAACACCGAAAAATCACGGTTGGTGGAATCAACCGACTTCAACTGTCAATACTGAACTTGAGGTATTATCCGAGGACTAGACTCGTTTTATTTTATTTTATTTATTTCCTTTATTTATTTATTTTTATATTATAATTTTATTTATTTAGTTATTTATTTATTTATCACGTTTTACTTAATTTTTCGTATTTATTTAATTTTCGTCTCGTATTAAATAAACGTTCGATTTTGTTTTAAAATAAAAACTTCGTTTTAATATCCCAACACGAACCGTGATCCGATTCAAAGGTAGTTCGGGATTAATAAAAACGTTGTAATTATAAGTTTTGAAGATATTTCGAAATAACGTTTTAAAATAAAACATTGTTTTAGGATTCTCCATTATAGACTATGATCTCATTTGGGTAGTTCGGAGATCCAAAACGATAGAATAGATCTAATTTAAAGTGTTTGAACAAATCTGGAAACTGTTGGAGCAGTTCTGTAATTTTCCGTTTTCTGTCACTAAAGGCTGTTTACCGACGGAGTTTCCGTCAGTAAAGCTGCTGAAATGTAAAAAATGCTGTTTTGGTCCAGTTTTTAAGTTTCGGCAGTGTTTGGAGGGCAATGGCTTAGACAGAGTTTAGAGGCGAATTGAACGGGTTTGTGGTCTTTAATTAGTGACCAAGGTAAGTAACTATCACCTATATTTTGAGTTTTATGTATACAGATATATATATAATCAAAGAAGTTTTAGAAATTAATATTTTAGGGTTATGTAGGAATTTAAAATTGGGGTTTTTTATGATTTTGCTTTTTATTATGAAATTACGATTCAAATGGAGCTATTGACTATGCTTCTATGTGAATTTCAGATTTTACTTGATTATGTTGATTTAAGGCTTAATTTGGTTGATTTATTTTGGTTTCAATATATATCTATATTGAACAAAATGAATTTGATGATTTCTTACGAATTGTTTTTGGATTGAGAAATCCGTTGCGGTTATTGTTGTTATTATTTTGGATTGAAGTCCAAATATGATTTTTATGATACAAAAGGGCTATTTGAAGCCAAATGATTTTTGGCTATTAAATAGTTTGGAATTTGATTGTGAAAGGATATTTGATCACGTTATGATTTTATGATTTTATGATTTTATATCCATCGAGAGTTATCCGGATCGGTGGTTTTATATTTGAAGACCATGTTCAGTGAGGGATATGGCCTGTGTACACAGTGTGAAAGACCTATTGGGTATGGCAAAGAAGTGTCGGGTAAGACCATATGGGATCGGCAATGTTAAGAGACGTCTCGATTATATATGTGGTTATGGATTGATACTTAAGGGGAGAAACTCGAGGATGGATACAATGTTTTAAGTTCATTTGGATTATGTTTTCGGTTATTATTGATTTTGATATAAGGTTTTACGTTTGATTAAATACGAGTTGGTTTGATAAAACACTTATTTGATTACAATATTTTATAAGGTTTTGAACTCAAGAATGGATACAATATTATATATTTTAAGTTTTGAGTATATTTTATAAGGTTTTGATTAAATCCCTTTATAAACGTATATATGTAGCTATGTTAAGTAAAGTTGGGTTTTATAGCTGATAGTTTCTTACTGAGATTTTTGTCTCACCTTTTTAAATGTTTTAATGTTTTTAGGTGAGAAAGTCCAGGATATAGAGAAGGTTACCGATCGATTAGGCGAGGTTTGGAAGTTGGCTGCTTATTGTTAGAATTAAGGTTAGAACTTTGGTATTGCAATTGTAATATAATGATATTTGGATAAATTGGAGACTCTTAAGTATTGATTATGATCTTTCTATTTCACGCCCGATGCCGATTGAGGTTGTTTAGGGTCGGGTGTGACATTTAGGCTTTTGGTCCTTTATATATATATGTATATTTATGTAACATATACTTTCAAGCTATTTTTAAATACTTTGTACATATATTTATTTAATGTGTTTATATATCATTTCTTTTCATCAATTTGATTTAGAGTTTATTCTCTATATATTATTATGTACCAAACTATTTTGATTTAGAGTTGATTTTTTTATTTATGAATTTTATTCTCTATCTTTACATTATTTCTTAAATAAAAATCAAACTGTATTTTAATTAGCCTTATCCTTATTTTCACTTATATATGTATTATTACTTTTCTTATCATATATTTGATCTACATATATTATTTCTATTTTACCATTCTTACATATAAGTATAAATATGTATATTTATTCTCCATTTGGATTTCCTATAAGTATATATTCTTTAAATATATTTGGGTTGGGTGAGTTTGAGATTCAATTTATTAATTGTTGATTATTGTATTCAAGTAAGGTTCAATTGAGTGAAAAAGGGGAAAATAAATCACAAAAAGTGAGTTTAATTTATTGGTTTAAATTAAAGCTTTTCTAGATATTCCTAAAGTGTAAATAACGTTTTCTTGACGTTTTTTTTAAACCATTTCCTAAAAAATCACGTGTTAAAACCTTAATTCGTTCCAACGACGGATTAAGCGAACCTTGTAATTAAAATCGTTTTCGTTGTAAATAATAGAGCTTTTGAATTGTTTTCCTAATTAAATAGTTTTTGTACAAAATAAATTGACTTGTATGCTTAATCACGTTTTCTTGTTAAAGCTTTTACCTCAACATTTTCAAACGCTCGAGTCGTTCCAATGGCGATTCGAGTGAACGTCATTAAACGGGGTTTTGAAACGTACCTAAATCGTTCCAATGGCGATTAAGGTACGAACCATGTAAATAAACTCGTTTTTGGGAAGTGAGCTTAGTTTAGAGTTAGTATGTAATACGAAGCATAAATCACATTGTAAACAAATCAATTCTTTCTTCTCTCCCTCTCTCTCCTATGTATTTTGAACTGATGTAAATGGGTGATTCTTTACCAAAATGGCTTTCCATAATATATGCTCAAAACGGTTTTCAAAACGAGAAAGAAAAGGTTTCAAATGAATTTTAAACTTAAAGAAATATGCGATTAGTCCGTTATCGCCTAACACGCTGAGTGGGAGGCCGGTAGTTCATAACCGGGCGATGTCGGGGTGCCTAGTAGCCTTTCTCCAGAAAGGAGCTAGCCTTCTCGGCTCGTACCTAAGTTTCCCGAACCCTCACCGGTCTCCCGCAAGGGATCAGTGTTCATTTTCCCATTCGTGGGTGGCGACTCTTCCATACTCCGAGCTCCGGTCCTGCCGAGCAGCTTGATTCCACGATTGGTTGCTTTCGGCGCCAATCACCGCTTACGTCGCCATGAGGTGTCCACCCCCCGGTCCGTCCGGGAGATTAGGCCGCGGCACCTCGTCTAACAAGTGGCGACTCTGCTGGGGAAGCGAGAAATTTGTTGGTTTAAATTAAAGCTTTTCTAGATATTCCTAAAGTGTAAATAACGTTTTCTTGACGTTTTTTTAAACCATTTCCTAAAAAATCACGTGTTAAAACCTTAATTCGTTCCAACGACGGATTAAGCGAACCTTGTAATTAAAATCGTTTTCGTTGTAAATAATAGAGCTTTTGAATTGTTTTCCTAATTAAATGGTTTTTGTACAAAATAAATTGACTTGTATGCTTAATCACGTTTTCTTGTTAAAGCTTTTATCTCAACATTTTCAAACGCTCGATTCGTTCCAATGGCGATTCGAGTGAACGTCATTAAACGGGGTTTTGAAACGTACCTAAATCGTTCCAATGGCGATTAAGGTACGAACCATGTAAATAAACTCGTTTTTGGGAAGTGAGCTTAGTTTAGAGTTAGTATGTAATACGAAGCATAAATCACATTGTAAACAAATCAATTCTTTCTTCTCTCCCTCTCTCTCCTATGTATTTTGAACTGATGTAAATGGGTGATTCTTTACCAAAATGGCTTTCCATAAGATATGCTCAAAACGGTTTTCAAAACGAGAAAGAAAAGGTTTCAAATGAATTTTAAACTTAAAGAAATATGCGATTAGTCCGTTATCGCCTAACACGCTGAGTAGGAGGCCGGTAGTTCATAACCGGGCGATGTCGGGGTGCCTAGTAGCCTTTCTCCGAAAAGGAGCTAGCCTTCTCGGCTCGTACCTAAGTTTCCCGAACCCTCACCGGTCTCCCGCAAGGGATCAGTGTTCATTTTCCCATTCGTGGGTGGCGAATCTTCCATACTCCGAGCTCTGGTCCTGCCGAGCAGCTTGATTCCACGATTGGTTGCTTTCGGCGCCAATCACCGCTTACGTCGCCATGAGGTGTCCACCCCCCGGTCCGCCCGGGAGATTAGGCCGCGACACCTCGTCTAACAAGTGGCGACTCTGCTGGGGAAGCGAGAAATTTGATTCCGGAAGGCGTGTATTAAGCCCTTAACGGGGACGGATCATATTATTTCTTTTCGTATGCATTCATAAGCATTATTGCAAACCTTTTGGATAATTTCCGCGAAACCTCTAGCGAGAGTCCATTCGTTGCTCGAAAGAGGCTAGCGTAAGTTCCCCCTTACAGTAAGGCGCCAAAGGGTCCCCATCCATTCGTTAGGGGCGAATTTGTGCGGTCCTGTGAGGTCCCGCGATCAGCCGTGTCAGCATATAGTAGCCTTAGAAGTTTCCATAGGATTACCCGTTACTATTTTTGATATGATAAATGAATCAGTTCGTGTTTTCAAATTGCCATGATACGTGTCTAATCCTAAAATATATAAAGAAAATGGAACGATACGTTAATATATACTCTTAAACCGATATACAAACTACCCCAAAACATCGAAACGATTCGAACTAAAGACGACTTAGTCATCTCGTATGAATGAACTTGTGCGACCCGCCTGGTCCCTTTCCGTGTCCCGAAGAAGGCACATGTTCAGGAAATGCGTTGTGACGTAAGCACGTATTAGTTCAAATTGGTTTGATATTAAGGATAGTTATATCTCGATTCAAAAGACTATATTAACAGTAGTCGTTATTCACATTCTTTAAATACGTTGGGATGAAACGAGATTATGACAAAACGAAAACAAAGAACATTTCTGTTTCGAACGACCTTGTTGTAATGTAAAGAGTTTTGCAAACGTGGTCCGTCCATTCCGAATAAAAGACGAGCTCTTACGTTATGCCTTGTGTTGTTCTTAAGAGAAATGGACGTGTCCGCAAAAGTGACTAAGAAAATAAAAGAAAAGCAAATAAACAAACGACCAAAGTCATTCTGTATCTACGATGTATATCCATCCCGAGGGTAGTTAAAGAAAATGAACCAATACCGTTGAATACGTGCCTCGAATGAGTGTATACGCCGTTTAAAATCACAAAGCCGAATTAAGCTAAACCGCATAATTGCGCCATATGGACGAGACTGTGGGTTTTGACTAATGACTCGATCATTTCGACCGTTACCAAAACTACAAGAAATATGGCCCGATATGCGCATGCCTAACTGAAAAAGAACGGTGATATCCCTGCTTCGAATAAGCACGTGATTCAACAAAACGTTGATTTTCTATAACCACGCTAAGGTGATATATCCCGTAGATTGGAAGGAATAAAGAACTGTTGCTAGCCGAAAGATTACCGTGCGCTCAAATAAGACTCGCCGTCTTTTTACGTAGCCAAAACGAGCAAACAGATTCTTAACGCTAAAAACAAACACGTTACGCGATGAGTCCGTTCCTTAAAATAAAAAGTGCTTTCATCACTGAATGAACACGTGGTTACGTCTCTCGATAGATCCAAAAGATCCCGTCGTAATCCAAAAATCGAGACACGAACCCACGTGAATAAAGGGGAACGAGTCATTGTCAATAACGAATGATTGGACTGAAAGAACAACTTGTACCACGTCTAAAAAAACCGAGATGCGCTCAAAGGGAGTCAAAACCCGAACTAATGCGTCTCGCAAAATGACAAAAGATGAGTTATTCCGAAAGGACAATCCAATTTGGTCGATACCTTAGTCACTGGATGTTGATACGTCAAAACGAACTGTATTGTCTGATGGATGATTTACTTTTTCCTCAATAATCGACGGCATCACGCGTCCTCTGGACCTCGATGTGAGCCCATACCAAAATCCTAGGAAAGAGACTTGGACCAATGAGTGTGTGGAGGAATAAGGATGGAAGAGAGATAATGTGATAATTGTGATTGATATCTAACATTTTCTTTCTCTTGTTACGATCTGATTACGCGTTATGTACGATTTTCGCTAACTAGTTTGTTTGTATAGATTTATATCTCGTTGTACATCAGTCGAGTCAGATTTAAGTTATAATGCATTCTATGCTTAACGAATCATGGTAGTCATGCCATATAGAGCGTTGCATTCTAACCAAATTGCGTGCAGCCATTCTAGGTTTCGTAGACTTAGGACGTGTTTATTAGGAATGTGAGAAAGAGTCGACCCCAGCGTCACATGTCATTCAGGAGGCATACCAGTTATGTCGTGACGTATCCCATACGTCTTTGCCTTGTCATACCTATGTGTTGGGACGCATCCTATGCGTCCTTGGCATGTCTCGTGTGTCTTCACCGTGTCATTTGTATGCTAGCTAGGAGGCATGTCCATTATGTCGTGACGTATCCTATGCGTCTTCACCTTAGCATACTATGCGTATAGTAGCGTACCTCGTACGTTTTTCCAGTATCGTAGGCACTAGTCAGAAGGTATAACCATTATGTCATGGCGTATCCCCTACGCCTTGGTTTTGGCATACCCCGTATGTCGCGTCATCTCCTGTATATCCTTGCCCTGTTAAGAGGCATACCGTTCTCTCATGACGAATCCCCTATGGCCTTGCTGCATCGTGTCATCATGCGTCCACCCGTCAGGAGTCCCACCTGTCATGTGGTGACATATTCCTTGTATCTTCACTTTGTTGTACCCCGTAGGACGTAACGCGCCCCATGCATCTTCCAGGCACCAATCAAGAGGCATACCCGTTATGCTATGACGTATACCACATGTTCTTTCCCTGTCGTGCCTCGTATATTATGATCCATTCCTTGTGTCTCTACCACGTCATTAAACACCGGTCAGAAGGGGTACTATGTGTGTCATAACGCATCATGTACATCTCCGCCTCATTCCTTACGCCAAGCAAGGGGCATGAGTTGCATGCCCCATATGTCAGGGCATATCAGGCGCTTTTTCACCATGTTATATATGTTTGACGAAAGACATACCAGTTGGGTCGTGACGTATCCCATACGTCCTTGCCTCGTCCCACCTTCCATATCATGAAGTGTCTCGTGCGTCTCCATCGCGTCAGCTATACACTAGTCAGGATATGTACTCGATGCACCGCCATGCATCACGTGCATCCGGGTATTGTTAAGGTCGTACATCACGATAGGTCGCATAAGCGTCTTCCATATCGGGTACACTAGTCTAGAGCCATGCCCTGTATGTCACGACTTGAGTTCTCGCCTTGCTAGGTGCCTAATAGAAGACATACCCCATATATCGCAATGTATCTCGTGCGTCTTTACCATGTCTCGCATACCCGTCGAGAGGTCTACCCCGCATGTTATGATGTGTCTCATATATTAGTCCGGAGGAGTACTTTTAGGCCCTAAGGTATTCCCTACGTCTTCGCCATGTTATACTTTGTGGGGGATACACCGCACATGTCTTTATCATCCTGTTCATACCATTAGAGAGTGTACCTGGTGCGTCGGGACATGTCACATGCGCCTTCACCGTGGTGTTTACGTCATCCAGAGACATATCCCATATGTCGTAATGTATCCCGTATCCCTCTATCATGGTTAGGCTTGTTTGGTGGTCATACCCCGCTCATCCTGATATTCGTATCGTGGGGCAGGTCCCATATACTGTCCGCACGGTCAACTCAAGACATACTAGGTGTGTCATGTCACCGACAACATATCGGTTGTTCAAAAAAAAAATTATCACGACGTCGGTTCCCTCGAGACTCAAATTAACCATTCATCACATGTCTCATACACGTCCTACTTACGCCTCAAGACATACCATGTATGTCGCTACGCCTTAGCCAACACATCTCAAGATTATGACTGGTACCTTGATCTCAAATAGACCCATAATCTCACGGGTCGTCGTCACCTCCCATTCGTATCTCAAGACATACCCATGGATGTCGCCACGCTATACACAATGCCCAGGTGATTCCAAATTACGTTGTTGTATTATCCATGCCCCTCACCTCATAGGTTGCTATCATGACCTTCGCACGCTAAGACATGCCACGTGTGTCGGAGCGCCGTGCACCTATACTCCAAAGTTACGTGGTTGCAAGATCGAAACCTTAGGGTCGAGTGAACTGTTTCACACGAATCTCGTTTACCTATCATCATTCGCATCTGGGGAGGTAGTCCATACGTAGCACCTCCGTATTTCAGAATTATGGGCAATACCCTGAGCTTCGAAACAAACCCTTGACTGGTGTGTTGTCCACGCTTCCTATTTGTACCTTTAGGCGCGGCATGTGAGTCATCATAGTGCCCCCTCATATTTACATCATCCCACTGTCCGGACCCCAGATTCACATTGACCCTCTGACGCATGCTTCACACGAAGTCATGGCGTCACATCTGCGCTTTAACTGGCGCCTTATATGTCGCCTCATCACATCTAATGAATCTATGCGTCATTGTACTAACCTCTTGGCTAGTAGGTCATCGTCACACCCCATTGGTACCCTCGGTCGTACCTTGTATGTCGACAGGTCATTGTACTAGGGTAACCCGCGCATCCTTGGCCTTCTTGAGACACCCCGTCGCATCTTCAAAACAGCCAAATCGATATGAGACGTACCAGGTGTGTCACCGTATATCGTAACACGTCAGTATTCCAAAACATGTGACACTAGTGCTTCGAACACATATCAGTTTTCGATGCATATCCCGTATGTCACCGCTTGCGCTTTAGTCATACGTTGGGCCTTGTCAAAACGTGCCCCACATGTCGCCTTGTCATCGGCAATATTTGCAGTCCATGAATAGATCATTAGGCTATCCAATTCCGGACCGACCTTTGACGCGCGTTCCGTATGTCATCCCTCGCACCTTACTCACATGTCAAAGACTGAGTCGTTTATACCATCCAGTCAGGGTTAAGCTTGTGGCACACACCCCTATACGCGGTTCGGTACGTCCTGTTCGCATGTCAAATGTCGAGTCACTCATATCATTGAGTTCAAGTCGAATCTGGGACAAGTTCATATATGTCATCACGTGCATCTTGCTTACATCTCCAATGTCGAGTCATTTGTATCGACAAGTTCAAGTTGAACTTTTGGCACGTACCTATCATATAGAGTGATTCATGTCATCGAGTCCGAGTCATACCCTTAGGCACGTACCCTATAGGCCGTCTCGAGCATCCCGCTCACACCTTGACACACTGAGTCGTTCATCTCGTGAGGTTCCTATCAAACTCTTGACGTACGCCCTATAAATTGTCACTCATATCTTGAGTACGCCTCAAACAGCGGTTTGTTTATATTGTCAAATCCTCGACACGCTCCCCTTACACCATTAGTATTATTGTCTATGCGCCCCAAACTCTGAATTGCCTTATTTACGAGTCTGAGACATATGCCCTATGTGTCGTTATTTGGGTCTCGCTCGTATCAGTAGTATCAAGTTGTTTATACCGCGGCTAAGTCCAACATTTGGCACTTACCTCGAAGGTCTTGGTTTGCATCCTCGTTGCTCCTCGAGTTGTTCATAGTAATAGGTTCCAGTCATCTCAAATATCGGTGATGGACCCAATACGTCGTAAATATCCACATAAGATCGTTAGGGATTCTCATAAAACATATCGTCGTCAGGTTTGCGCTATGAAACAAATTGACCTTCGACACGTACCAGGTAAGTCGTCGTTTCCGTCTCGTTTATACCTCGATCGGATTAGGACACCTCTTATTCTACCAGACGCACCGATGTCCGCAAATTCATCGAGGTATTTGGGGTCTCTAGCTTAAGTTAATCCTTGAACCGCACCCTGCGTGTCGGTATCGTGTCTAGCTGACACTTCCAATGTTGTTAGAAGGTACCTCTTGAGTCATCTCTGTGCTTCATCTATACCCAAAGTTGGTCAGATAATACGTGTGTCGTATGCGTACCCTATTCGTGTCTCGTACCTAGCATGTTGGATTTCCCCCACGATGGTTGAAATCCCAAAATCAAGCCATCACACCGTTCGTGAGTTGCGTATAAGTCAATCGTGGGGGCACATCAAGTGGGACTCCCATCCTGCCGTTTGGCTACCTCTAAGGCATACCACGTACGTCACCGTATTTCCTAAATGCACCATGTTTCAAACCACTCTGCCCAGGCACTAGTGAGCCAAGTAGGAGTTAATAATTGGCACATACCTCGTATGTTGACATATGCATCCTATTCGAACCTCGAGTATCAGGTATTCCGTGTGCATTATCCCGTCAAATAATACCCATCATCGTAATAGTTGCTTTCCAGGAGAAGCTGACAATTGGCGCACATCACGTATGTCACTCGAGTCTCCCCTATGCCTTAACCTGTTTAGGGCATGTCCCGTGCGTCACCACTTTCTGCATAACACGCCAAGGTTCCGTTGGTACGTCTATGTATTCATGTCTTGGGTTTAAACTAACCATTGACCCACACCCCATATGTGGTGGTCTCGTCCCACTTGCTTCTAGTTTAGGACACACCCTCTATGTCGCCCTGTTTCAGGAAAGTTGTGTTTCCTAGAAAGACGGTTCCCTGCTATCAGTATCGATACCAAGTAAACTATGGGCAAGTGCCCCACATGTCTCCGTCACGGTCTGTTTGAGTCTCGGACGTACCGTGAGCGTCACATCAGTCCATGTAACACCGCATATCTTCGAAGTACGTCATTACTACCAAGGATGACAATCCCTCACATACACCTCATGCATAGTCACTTATGTTGTTGATTTTGGATCGTGAGTCATGTTGATGTACCAAGTATGTCATTCCCCCCACTCATGTCGCTACCCCTCGAATGTATCTACACGTCACGGATATTATCGGGGTACACTCTCATCTACCTAGCGTCCTAGGGAATTTTACTCATCAGGAGGGTCGTCTCAATCTCACAAGTCTCAGTCGTGTCGAGCGTCATTTAAACATTATACAGCTTGCGAAACATTACGAGGTAAACTCGTAGGGTTCATACTAATGTGTGCATAACAGTTGAAATGGTTTCAGGCATTCGCACTTCCAAACAGGTAAGTTAGCACAGACGATCGAAGTGCTACTGACGACTCAGGTAAAAAAAGAAAAAGAAAAAAGAAGGGGTTTAGCTCCAGTCAAATCGTGTTTATGTTGTAAGAAATAAAGCGCAGACCACGAATCATGCATAAAACATACATCCATCTATAGGAGGCACAAGTAGATAGCTTTAGCATTCGCATCGCACGTGCATCATCAAAATTCATAATGCCTAAAAAGCTCCACTCACCGATCCTTTCTCTTTCCTTGTTAGAAACCCAACTCATGGCCCAGTCCAGCAATTCAAACCACAATCTTGAGAGCCGTGTGCAAGGGGCTTTAGCCAAATACATCTTTTCTGATGAGTTCAAACGTGCTCTTAATGATCCGGAGAATACTAAGCATGAGGGGGTTGAAAATTCCCAAGAGATGATAGGAGATTTCAATCTCAGAGAAGAAATCGAGCGAGTTCTTCCCGATATCCTTGCTTCAGATGAATTCAAGATAGAGCTGAAAAGGTTGGTCAGGGAGGTCCTGAGCGAGTCACTGGTTGCGGAGATCCCGAAAGCTGCTATGGAGAAACCTATGTTCCAACTCGCGTCACAAGTTAATCCACAAACATTCACTCCACCAAGGGTAGTCTCACACCATATTTCACGAACACAACAAGATCCACACCATCGGGGACATGAGATTACCAGGGTTGTTCGCCCTCCATCGCCCACTCAGTATAGAAGGGAGGGAAGGGAATTCTCCACTTTCACTCAACCCTTGTTTGAAGTGTTGGAGAGTCTACGAATGCATGACATACTTCACCCTCTACCAGCCACGGGAGGTCAAACCACTGAATTAGTCAAACGCAGGGGCTACTGCCACTTCCACCAGAAATATGGTCACGAAACAAGCACTTGCATGAGGTTGAAGCATGAAATCCAAGATCTTATCGAAGCGGGAAAGATAAGTGATCCAGATCCTTCTCAACAGATGAAGCCTTCGACTTGTTCCTTGAATGGCGAAGTCTACAACGGATCAGGATAATCTAAAGAAGAAGTTCTCGAGATTGGGGACACTTATGAAGTGGGAGAATCTGAAGCTTCTTGAAGTAGCATGAGAGAGAGGAGTGCACTTGTAGTCTTTATCCTTATCTTTTATTTATCTTCTATTCCACAAGATGTTATTAACCTCCTTTTGAATTCAATGAAATTTCGTTTCCGCAAATTTATCCTAAACATACGTACTTACATTTGATATCTACTCAATTGAGATATTCCCACTTCTATCATGGCACGGACGTAAGCTCTAGAATATACTTATTACTCAGTACCTAACCACTGAAGAGAGAAAATTAAGAGAGTAAAAAAAAAATCATGAGAAACGATTCCCTGGCTCTACAATGATAAGTCAGGCATAGACCCATCAAATGAGGGGTCCTCACCGGCTTGTACCAAAAAGAAGACTCAGCGACAATCAACAAAGTCCGAAAAGAGAGAAAAAGAAGAGGAAAGAAGGAGCAAGCAACGAGCCCTCAGAGCCATACTTACACTGAGGCACCGACAAAGATTTCTCCCCCCCAAAGGGGGACACAAGTACAGGAGTGCGCCATTCAGAATGAGGCAGGGGCAACTAACCTATCAGCGATAAAGTATTTTGTTCCAGGATCAAGAAAGGGTTTAGACCTATGATGACTCAAAGTTAAACAAGGGAAGAAGAAAAAAAAAAGAAAAAAAATGATGCTAAAAAGGCCCAGGGGCAAAGTCAAGTCAATCGGAATTAAAAGAAAATAAATCAAAAGCTGACGTGATCAGCCAAGAGGCGTCAAGGTGGCAAGAGCGGTTGACATTGTCCAACAAATGTGTAATCAAATGTACGAGAGAAGCTCATTGTAACGAAGAAAGATCAAATGCGTAGTCAAGTGAAGCCGAAGGCGGCGACAAAGTTCAGAACTTTAATCAATCTCGAGGGAACGAATCCTTCTCATGAAAATTAAAAAAAAAAGAAAGAAAATCCCGATAGGTTGAAAATCCACAAAAGGCGGCCTATGCAACAATAAGGGACACCCCAATAAGTGAAAACCCCACGGGGCGCTTGTTTGAAAATTCCGGGGTAAAAGGAGAGAGTTAAAATAACTGAAGTGTGAAAACCCGAAAGGGCATGCTTTGGTGACAGTGGTTAATAAACTGAGCAGTAAACAATTCAATGTATCTTTGCCAAGTGCTTTATTTAAGCTAGACGGTTGCATTTGTAATGAAAACACCCGCATCAATAGACACCCCATCTCAACTGAAATCACCCCAACACCCATAAACCGATCCAAAATCTATAAAAAAAGAAAAACTAAAAAAAAAAACTATTCCTCTCTCTCATGCTCCATGAAGTCTGGTTCCTCTGCTCCTATGTGGTCCTCTCAAGGGTCAAATTTCGACCAAAGCGTCTCTCCTCTATAGCTACTCCCAACGGCAGTATCCCTAGTTTGGCGCACATGAAATCTCACCTCGAGTTGGCAGGGGCATACGCCCGCATCAACTTCTAACCTACACCAAAACGGTAACTTTAATCGGGGGCACGGCCCTACAATCAGATCAACGTCCATCTCACTCCGGAAGCTTCTCCATTAACGAAGGCATCGGGCATGAACTCATCGTCAAATGATTAGCATAGAAATGGCCCGTGGATATAAACCCTCTGTGCTATCCGGTATCATTCATAATCAAGAAAGAAAGAAAAAGAGAAGAAAAATTGAACAAAAAGGTTGGATTGAAAACCTCAAAAGAGGCGATCCAAGCAAAAGGAGAGATAGAGAAAATCAGTGAGATATAGAAAAGATGAATTGAAAACCCCTAGGGGCAGTTCATGCAAAAGGAGAGATAGAGAATATCGGAGAGATCCCGTTGAGTCGAAAACCCGAAAAGGGCAGCTCAGGCAAAAATTAGGGAAAAAATGAATACGTCAAACTCTGGTTAAAAGCGAGAGCCCCTTTGACACGAGCTCATCAAGACCAAATCCTCATCCTTACAACCCTTGGTTTCAAACTTAACCTCGCCCTCATCCTCGCACTCCTTGGGGACGGCCCGAAACATCATTTCTCGATCTGAAGCTACAAAAATCCTCCAAGCCTATGAAAAGGGAATCCATCCGAGCATCTCATCCACATGTACATAGTTTGCATTCCCACATGTCCATACATCCATATAAAGCAAAACACATAGGCCACACGTATGCACATTCAAACACACGCACGGTCACCTGCATACGCACATATAAGTGTTTACATGCATCCATAGATTAGGCTACATCCGCCCATCTATATGCATCACTACATACCTCCCCTTGACACAAGATCATCAAAACCAAATCCTCATCCTTACAACCCTTGGTTTCAAACTTATCCTCACCCTCATCCTTGCACACTTTGAGGATGGCCTGAAGCATCATTTCTCGATCTAAAGCTACTGAAATCCTCCAGCCTATGAAAAGGGAATCCATTCGACCATCTCATCCACACATACATAGTTTGCATACACACATGTCCATACATCCGCATAAAGCGAAACGCACAGGCCTCACTTATGCACATTCAAACACACGCACGGTCACCTGCACACACACACATAGGTGTTTACATGCATCCATAGACTAGGCTACATTCACCCATCTATATGCATCACTACACGCCTGCGGTCGATTTAGAGACTAGGGTCGCTAGAAAGAGCCATTTTACCTGCAGTCGATTTAGAGACCAGGGTTGCTATTGAGCCATTTTGCCTGCGGTCGATTTAGAGACCAGGGTTGCTTTTGAGCCATTTTACCCGCGGTCGTGGACCAGGGTTGCTTTTGAGCCATTTTACCCGCGGTCATGGACCAGGGTTGCTTTTGAGCCATTTTACCCGCGGTCGTGGACCAGGGTTGCTTTTGAGCCATTTTACCCGCGGTCGTGGACCAGGGTTGCTTTTGAGCCATTTTTACCCGCGGTCGTGGACCAGGGTTGCTTTTGAGCCATTTTTACCCACGGTCGATTTAGAGATCGGGGTTGCTTTTGAGCCATTTTACCTGCGGTCGATTTAGAGACCAGGGTTGCTATTGAGCCGCTTTACTTACAGTCGATTTAGAGACTCGGTTCCCAGAAAGAGCGTCCGTCCGCGGCCGATTTAGAGGCAAGGACAGATCGAAAATGAGGAAGGAACTTGCGACATGGAGATCAGGTATTTCTTCCTCCTACTCTTTACGTGTATTTTACTTTAATATATTTACATTGCATGTGTTGCGTTAGCGAAAAACGTTTTCAAAACACACACATCACTGTCAAAATAGGAAAGTAGGGGCAACTGTAGACACCGAGTCGGAGGACCTGTGATGAAAACCTGAAACAAGACGGTTGAAGTGGTTGGTTCCGGGAGTTTTTAACGCAAAAATATATAATAAAAAAAAACGAGAGGTCAGTAGGAGTCGTTATCGCCGAGTGGACGGCTCGCGAGTGCTCAGTAACGTGGTGCGAACGCCTAGCGGCAGCCGACGCGTGTCCGACGACAGTTGGACACGCGCCCGGTAGCGCGGGGCGCAAGCTTGACGTCCGCTGGGCGCGCGCGCCCGACAGCGTGGGGCGCACGCCCGACGGTCGCTGGGCGCGCACGCCTGGCAGCCTCTAGGCGAGCGCCCAACGACATTGGGCGAACGCCCAACGGGCGTTGGGCGAACGCCCAACTTATGTTTGGCGAACGCCCAACATAAGTTGGGCGTCCGCCCAACTCAAGTTGGGCGTCCGCCCAACTCAAGTTGGGCGTCCGCCCAACATAAGTTGGGCGTTCGCCCAACTAGGTTGGGCATTCGCCCAACCTACTTTGGGCGACGCCCAACTTTAGCCGGGCGTCGCCCAAAGTTTCCAGGGATCCATGCCTATATAAGGCACGGATCCCCATGTATTTAAGGGGGGAAAGGAGAGAGAGATTTTGGAGCTTTCTCACTCTAAACATTTTTAGAGAGAGAAAGTCAATTTTTTGGAGAAAAATATTTTTTTCCCAAAAAAATCCAAATTTTCAAAAGTTGAATATTTTATCGAAAACACAAAAAACACCGGAAAATCACGGTTGGTGGAATCAACCGACTTCAACTGTCAATACTGAACTTGAGGTATTATCCGAGGACTAGACTCGTTTTATTTTATTTTATTTATTTCCTTTATTTATTTATTTTTATATTATAATTTTATTTATTTAGTTATTTATTTATTTATCACGTTTTACTTAATTTTTCGTATTTATTTAATTTTCGTCTCGTATTAAATAAACGTTCGGTTTTGTTTTAAAATAAAAACTTCGTTTTAATATCCCAACACGAACCGTGATCCGATTCAAAGGTAGTTCGGGATTAATAAAAACGTTGTAATTATAAGTTTTGAAGATATTTCGAAATAACATTTTAAAATAAAACATTGTTTTAGGATTCTCCATTATAGACTATGATCCCATTTGGGTAGTTCGGAGATCCAAAACGATAGAATAGATCTAATTTAAAGTGTTTGAACAAATCTGGAAACTGTTGGAGCAGTTCTGTAATTTTCCGTTTTCTGTCACTAAAGGCTGTTTACCGACGGAGTTTCCGTCAGTAAAGCTGCTGAAATGTAAAAAATGCTGTTTTGGTCCAGTTTTTAAGTTTCGGCAGTGTTTGGAGGGCAATGGCTTAGACAGAGTTTAGAGGCGAATTGAACGGGTTTGTGGTCTTTAATTAGTGACCAAGGTAAGTAACTATCACCTATATTTTGAGTTTTATGTATACAGATATATATATAATCAAAGAAGTTTTAGAAATTAATATTTTAGGGTTATGTAGGAATTTAAAATTGGGGTTTTTTATGATTTTGCTTTTTATTATGAAATTACGATTCAAATGGAGCTATTGACTATGCTTCTATGTGAATTTCAGATTTTACTTGATTATGTTGATTTAAGGCTTAATTTGGTTGATTTATTTTGGTTTCAATATATATCTATATTGAACAAAATGAATTTGATGATTTCTTACGAATTGTTTTTAGATTGAGAAATCCGTTGCGGTTATTGTTGTTATTATTTTGGATTGAAGTCCAAATATGATTTTTATGATACAAAAGGGCTATTTGAAGCCAAATGATTTTTGGCTATTAAATAGTTTGGAATTTGATTGTGAAAGGATATTTGATCACGTTATGATTTTATGATTTTATGATTTTATGATTTTATATCCATCAAGAGTTATCCGGATCGGTGGTTTTATATTTGAAGACCATGTTCAGTGAGGGATATGGCCTGTGTACACAGTGTGAAAGACCTATTGGGTATGGCAAAGAAGTGTCGGGTAAGACCATATGGGATCGGCAATGTTAAGAGACGTCTCGATTATATATGTGGTTATGGATTGATACTTAAGGGGAGAAACTCGAGGATGGATACAATGTTTTAAGTTCATTTGGATTATGTTTTCGGTTATTATTGATTTTGATATAAGGTTTTACGTTTGATTAAATACGAGTTGGTTTGATAAAACACTTATTTGATTACAATATTTTATAAGGTTTTGAACTCAAGAATGGATACAATATTATATATTTTAAGTTTTGAGTATATTTTATAAGGTTTTGATTAAATCCCTTTATAAACGTATATATGTAGCTATGTTAAGTAAAGTTGGGTTTTATAGCTGATAGTTTCTTACTGAGATTTTTGTCTCACCTTTTTAAATGTTTTAATGTTTTTAGGTGAGAAAGTCCAGGATATAGAGAAGGTTACCGATCGATTAGGCGAGGTTTGGAAGTTGGCTGCTTATTGTTAGAATTAAGGTTAGAACTTTGGTATTGCAATTGTAATATAATGATATTTGGATAAATTGGAGACTCTTAAGTATTGATTATGATCTTTCTATTTCACGCCCGATGCCGATTGAGGTTGTTTAGGGTCGGGTGTGACATTTAGGCTTTTGGTCCTTTATATATATATGTATATTTATGTAACATATACTTTCAAGCTATTTTTAAATACTTTGTACATATATTTATTTAATGTGTTTATATATCATTTCTTTTCATCAATTTGATTTAGAGTTTATTCTCTATATATTATTATGTACCAAACTATTTTGATTTAGAGTTGATTTTCTTATTTATGAATTTTATTCTCTATCTTTACATTATTTCTTAAATAAAAATCAAAGTGTATTTTAATTAGCCTTATCCTTATTTTCACTTATATATGTATTATTACTTTTCTTATCATATATTTGATCTACATATATTATTTCTATTTTACCATTCTTACATATAAATATAAATATGTATATTTATTCTCCATTTGGATTTCCTATAAGTATATATTCTTTAAATATATTTGGGTTGGGTGAGTTTGAGATTCAATTTATTATTTGTTGATTATTGTATTCAAGTAAGGTTCAATTGAGTGAAAAAGGGGAAAATAAATCACAAAAAGTGAGTTTAATTTATTGGTTTAAATTAAAGCTTTTCTAGATATTCCTAAAGTGTAAATAACGTTTTCTTGACGTTTTTTTTAAACCATTTCCTAAAAAATCACGTGTTAAAACCTTAATTCGTTCCAACGACGGATTAAGCGAACCTTGTAATTAAAATCGTTTTCGTTGTAAATAATAGAGCTTTTGAATTGTTTTCCTAATTAAATAGTTTTTGTACAAAATAAATTGACTTGTATGCTTAATCACGTTTTCTTGTTAAAGCTTTTACCTCAACATTTTCAAACGCTCGAGTCGTTCCAATGGCGATTCGAGTGAACGTCATTAAACGGGGTTTTGAAACGTACCTAAATCGTTCCAATGGCGATTAAGGTACGAACCATGTAAATAAACTCATTTTTGGGAAGTGAGCTTAGTTTAGAGTTAGTATGTAATACGAAGCATAAATCACATTGTAAACAAATCAATTCTTTCTTCTCTCCCTCTCTCTCCTATGTATTTTGAACTGATGTAAATGGGTGATTCTTTACCAAAATGGCTTTCCATAATATATGCTCAAAACGGTTTTCAAAACGAGAAAGAAAAGGTTTCAAATGAATTTTAAACTTAAAGAAATATGCGATTAGTCCGTTATCGCCTAACACGCTGAGTGGGAGGCCGGTAGTTCATAACCGGGCGATGTCGGGGTGCCTAGTAGCCTTTCTCCAGAAAGGAGCTAGCCTTCTCGGCTCGTACCTAAGTTTCCCGAACCCTCACCGGTCTCCCGCAAGGGATCAGTGTTCATTTTCCCATTCGTGGGTGGCGACTCTTCCATACTCCGAGCTCCGGTCCTGCCGAGCAGTTTGATTCCACGATTGGTTGCTTTCGGCGCCAATCACCGCTTACGTCGCCATGAGGTGTCCACCCCCCGGTCCGCCCGGGAGATTAGGCTGCGGCACCTCGTCTAACAAGTGGCGACTCTGCTGGGGAAGCGAGAAATTTGTTGGTTTAAATTAAAGCTTTTCTAGATATTCCTAAAGTGTAAATAACGTTTTCTTGACGTTTTTTTTAAACCATTTCCTAAAAAATCACGTGTTAAAACCTTAATTCGTTCCAACGACGGATTAAGCGAACCTTGTAATTAAAATCGTTTTCGTTGTAAATAATAGAGCTTTTGAATTGTTTTCCTAATTAAATGGTTTTTGTACAAAATAAATTGACTTGTATGCTTAATCACGTTTTCTTGTTAAAGCTTTTATCTCAACATTTTCAAACGCTCGAGTCGTTCCAATGGCGATTCGAGTGAACGTCATTAACGGGGTTTTAAAACGTTCCTAAATCGTTCCAACGGCGATTAAGGTACGAACCATGTAAATAAACTCATTTTTGGGAAGTGAGCTTAGTTTAGAGATAGTGTAAAGCATAAATCGCACTGTAAATAAATCAATTCTTTCTTCTCCCCCTCTCTCTCCTACACACTTTAAATTTATGCAAAATGGGTGATTCTTTACTAAAATGGCTTTCAAATAACATGCTCAAAACGGTTTTCAAAGCGACAAAGAAAAGGTTTCAAATGAATTTTAAACTTAAAGAAATATGCGATTAGTCCGTTATCGCCTAACACGCTGAGTAGGAGGCCGGTGGTTCATAACCGGGCGATGTCGGGGTGCCTAGTAGCCTTTCTCCGGAAAGGAGCTAGCCTTCTCGGCTCGTACCTAAGTTTCCCGAACCCTCACCGGTCTCCCGCAAGGGATCGGTGTTCATTTTCCCATTCGTGGGTGGTGACTCTTCCATACTCCGAGCTCCGGTCCTGCCGAGTAACTTGATTCCACGATTGGTTGCTTTCGGCGCCAATCACCGCTTACGTCGCCATGAGGTGTCCACCCCCGGTCCGCCCGGGAGATTAGGCCGCGGCACCTCGTCTAACAACGACGAAAATCAAACGCACCGAAACGAAGACGAGGAACGAATTCAGAGATGGAGAAAAATTCATGTGTCGCGACCGAGATTCCCCATTCTCGGTCACGACACGCGTCACCCAAGCACTTCCTCCTTTACGTTCTGAACACTTAAAACTGTTTCCCCTCGTAGCTCATAAACTAGTAGGTTTACATCCAGATATATAAGCTACGGACCTGAAAGTATAATTAACTAAACACACAAAAATATAACATAATAATGTGACCCTCCAACCTGGATCTTAACATCCAACACATGGTACTGGAGGGGTACTAGGAATGCATTCAACCGGCGGAGCTGCATATGCGTATCGTAATGGGGGCGCCATAAATCCTGCTTGGACACCACATACTATCTCTACCACAACAAGAGAAAATGTATAATTAATTAATAAAAGTTCTAAATAAAATAAAAATTCATGTTCTATTTTGAATATAAAATATCATATTTGTGATTGATTTTAGTGAATTCAGTTTCATTTTATGTTATATTATTATTATTATTATTATTATTATTATTATTATTATTATTATTATTATTATTATCAAGAAGTTGTTTTTTTCCAATTTTCTAGACAATGAGATTGTAAGCGTCCAATACGCTTGATAAGATGTTTATTCTTGAAGAATGTGGATTATGCTAGATACAAATTCAAAATCAAGGTAAATAAAAATAAATTTTGATGCTCAAAATCCTAAAAATGTACATTAATTATGGATATTAAGATAATTACTTTTGCAACATTGGCTTATATAATTTTTAACTATTATATTATGGTTCGTACAAAATTGTTAGTATTTCAAGAGTTTTTAACATATGAAAATGAAATATGATCATACGACAAATTATTGAAAAATATTAATTAAGAAAATATTATTATTTGAATCTCTTCAAATTCTCAAATGTTGAGCGTAATGATTCTAATTAATATAATTAATTTCACATATTAATTATAAAACGTTTTTTTTGTACTGAGTGGTTACAATTGCGATTTAATTCTATTTAACTAAAATTAATTTATGGACTTAATAATTCATTAAGAAAAAATAAAATGTTTAATTAATGGGCAAAAAATATTTTCACTCTCCTCTTTATACGCGTATGTCTCGACATTCTCTCTTATTTCAAAAAAAAAAAAAACCCCGAGAGGAAGATGATTCTCTCCTAATTATCTTTTTCGTCCCTTCATTTTTTTTTTCAATTCTTTTGTTTGTTTTTCTTACTTACAAAATTTAAGAATATATAATTATTAGAAAATATTAATAAAGCCAAATAAGTGATATCTGCGAGTATGGTTGATATTCTATATAGTGAAAGAATGAAGAACAAATTGATCGAATGTCTTGATGAGATATTACGAGATGAAAATGGGAGAAATCATCATCTTAAACTGATTCAATTAGATATATTGAGTTATTGTAGCAGAATGAATAGTTGAATTCGAATACTTGGTGATCATGAAATTCCATCAACCAAAATAATTATCATCAAGATGAATTTGTGACTAATTCTTACGAATTTTATTTTTTTATATGTAACATATTGAATTGATAAAGTTTCTTCATATGCAACATTAGAAAAGTATTGATTGTAATAGTTTATAGAATAATATAGTGATGTTGCTTCCATTTTAACATAGATTGTAATTATTTTGTATCGTAGATATAATATTTAATTTTAATTGTAGTTTAATTCAATTTTTGTTTAACCTATATTATAATTCTTTTGTATCGTAAATATAATATTGAATTTTAATTATAGTTTAATTCAATATTTGTTTTTTTATTATATTCTAATATGTTTCTTAATTAATCTGCTATTTTATTATTATTGTTTCACAGAATATTTGGAATATGAAAATGTATTAAAATTTCTAGAAAGTACAAATCATTGAATTTTGTAAAAATAAATAAATCATTTATCTTTAGTTAAAATTCTATAAAAAATAGTCAATTATTTTTAAAATTAATTTAATTTGAATTATTATTAAAATATATATATTAATTTAAAATATACATAATATAAATTTTTTTCATAGCATGATATAAAATTATGTAAAAATAAATATGTCAATTTATTTATTTATCTAAATTATATAAAAGTTTCATACCCCGTGCATCGCACATGTTTTCGACTAATATTATAATAAAAAGATTATACACTACTTAATAAGCTGCAAATGAAGTTAATATAAACATTAAACATAATATTGCGAAGAACGGTAGCCTCAGGAGTATTATCAACGACATCGCTTTGAAAATCTATTGATTTATGAGACGAAATCGATTGAGACAAAAACGATTAAACCTTCTAATTTGAAAGCTTTAGAACATTTCTGGATACGATCAAACTAGAAGAAAAGAAAGCAAATAATCTTGAAGAAGAAAGAGTAGAGATCCTTAATAAAACGATGCTTAGAAACTTATAAAATACATAGACTTCTTAATAACAAACATTAAACCCAATTAACTAAACTCAAACTAACTTATATACTGTTAAAGAAATAGAGTTTATTTTCTTTTTGGAATCCCAACTTACAAACTTCTAAAATACATAAATACTCCATAGTAGTAATAAGACCATAAATGAAAACAGTTTCTGGAGTTAGAATTTTCAGACACTTAAACCAGAACCACTAAACTTTTCCTCGATGATTTGGTCTAACTTTTCTGCCATTTCAACTGTAAGATAGTTCTTCCAGTCACCAACTTCACCTTTCCTAAAGAATACATTGTTTTCCATTTTGATAGGATAATGTTTGGGGGTGTTTTTGCTCTTATTCACCTCCAAATTGCTCAAACTCTCAAAACTACAAAGCTTAACAATCTTCTCCACTATACCTTGTTCCTCTTCATCAACAGAGAATGGACAGCCCATGAAATCAGCCATTTTCTTCACATAGAGACAACCATCATTTTTCAGATCTTCATACTTCAGAAACAATATTCTGTCAGGAAATTCCAGACTTGCTTTCCAATATCCTAACACATGATCCCAATACGGTCCATAATTCAAAACTCCATTGCAGAACATTTCATACGCCTCCCCGAATGTGATTGTCTCTGCTTGCTTATTACACGAAAAATGCCATAGAGAAACAAGAACATCCTTGGGATTCCTACACACATAGATGATTTTAGTGTTGGAATTGAGAATGGATTTAGGCAAGGAATCGAAAGGAACATGAGTCGAAATTAAGGGATTTTGAATGTCCCTTTCATGGCCAAGGCGATGAAACAATTCCTGATTAAGCACAATTTCATGTGGAAGCTTAGTGAGTAAAGGATTTGCTGTGGAATTTGGATCACTGCCAGGAAATTTAGATCTAGTTGAAATGGCAACAGAGAGGGATTTAACCCAAGTTGTGCCTGATTTTGGAATGCTACACAGAAGAATATCATTGGGTTGAGGAATGAAATTTTTCTGGAATAATATGATTCCTTTGATAAAATCTGAATAACACCAAAATCCTTGGTATTTGTACAGATTTAGTGAAGGACGCCAGCTTGGTTGTTGAGGGAGGCTTGAAATGTACATTTCAATATCTTGAGCTGATGATTCATCTGTAACTGAAGTATTCGCAATCATTTTGGACATGGAAGAAGAACAAGTATCCATGACGAGAAAGTTGAACAAGTTTTAGGGACTATACTGTATAATACGGAGCAAAACTGAAAGATCAAGAACAAAGTTTTGCTCCCGGAAAATAACGAAGAACAAATTTTGAAGAAGAAAAGAGAAGCACCGCATGAAGAAGAAAATGAAGAGTCGAGAAGAAAGAGATTGAAGTACACGTAACAATTTAAGACTTAAAGTCTTTCACCGTCTTCCACGCAAGAGTCCTTTCAAATTCCCAAAAGGGTATTGCAGACATTTCCCGTCAATAGATAATTCTACAAGTAGCCCATTATGTTATGGTGTACCATATCATAGAGTAGTAAGGCTCAAGCTCATCTTTATCAAGCCACTTGTTTTTGTCTTGTTTCCTTAATTAGTCTTTTACTTTTTGAGCAAACCTAGCAATAATATAAATAGGTAAATATTATTTCATAAAGTTTTAGTGAGAAATTAAAAAGTTTGAGCTTTACCTCATTCAATCTTTAGATGCTATTAGAGAGAATCTTACTTTAAAGGTTTATTCTTTAAGCAACTATAACGGCTCCTCTAATTACCTATATCAATCTCTGTCACTTTCCCAAAAATGAAACACCGGCCCTAACTTTGGTTTTCCAGGTCCTCACCGGACCAAACTATCACCAATGGTCACGGGCAGTCAAAGTTGCTTTGATGTCGAAGAATAAATATTCTTTCGTGGATGGCACCATCAAAGCTCATGCGTTAGACAATAACATGTACAATCGGTGGGAGAGGTGTAACAATATGGTAATGTTGTGGATTCATCACACATTATCACCTTCTATTTCTCGGAGCATTATATGGCTTGATAAGGCAGATCAAGTCTGGGCACACTTGAAGGAAGGGATTGCTCAAACAGACTCGTTACGAATATTGGAGTTGTGAAGAGAGATCCACAACCTGAAACAGGGAAATGGAAACATGACTGAGTATTACACAAGCTTGAAGATACTCTATGATGAACTTGAGACCTATGCCTAAATGTACATGTAGGCATGCTTGCAGCTACAACGCATTCAAAATCCTACGGGATCAATAAGATGAAGATCAAGTCATCACCTTTCTAGAGGGACTCAATGAGTCTTAGTCCACCATTTGTTTACAGATCCTTTGCATCGAGCCTTTACCTTCACTCAAGAATGCTTTTGCTTTATCAATCCAACACGAATGGCAAATGGGCCTTGCGCCTGTAAAAATGGAGAAGGGAGTGAAAGCACCTCATTCGCAGGATTCACCAACACACAAGGAAGACAAAATAACAATCGCAACAATCCAAGGTATACAAATCGTAAAAACAACAACAAAAGCTTATCCTTGTGAAGCTTCTGTGGAAATACAGGGCACACTAAAGACATTTGCATCAAAAAGCATGGCTCTCCCCCAAGTTATGGTAATCGAAACAAAGGAAGCAATATTAGAACTACACAAGCCAAGGCAAATGCACAACCAATCAAAACAGAGAAGGTGAAGAAGACAACAGGCAGACCAACCTAGAACCTTTTTCTCTTACCAAGGAGCAGTATCAGACACTCGTTGCATTACTACCGCAAAATTGCTCAAGAAAATCCAGCAAAAACATGTTAAGGAATTTCCGTTAATGCATGGTTTCTTTGTGATAATAAAGTTATCGATTTTTTCTCACTATCACTTGATCATTTTTTCTTGTTTACAGAATTCAATATTTGTTTACACTGAAATTTAGTTTTTCAAAATTGTTTTTAGCTTTTTCTTTTTTGATACGGATCGGTTTCGAACGAGTTGATTTTAATCCTAAATCAATAAAGAATATTTTTCTGTAGCTAAACTAGAAAGAGTTATAGTTCCGGATTTTCCGGACTAAATCGTAAGAAATCATAGATCCAAGGTTGAAAACCTTAACAAAACTTTACAAAGAAGAAGATAACTTTGTATTGATCAAAAGTTAAGCATCCTTACAAACAAGAGGCTCTATATCGCTCTTTTTAATAAAATGTAAAAGAAATAACTAATCTAGTTAGGGTTATAAATAATAAAGAGTGATAGGGCAGAGTAGGAATGAAATGCCAAAATGACACTAAAAGGAAAAACAAAAATGTCAAAATGACATAATTGTAAATAAGAGATGTAAGGAATTGGGACAACCTTAGAGCATCTCCAATAGCCTCTTAAGTTGGCTCTTAAGTTAAAATTTGAGGAGGGAGAATGAAAAATCAGTTCCAACAGTCTCTTAGTGGCTCCTCAAATCACTAAGAGCCTTCACATCCTCTCTATTAATAGAGAGTCTCTCTCCACCTCTTAGTGTCTCTTAATTCATTTTTTATTAATATTTTATTTTGGAGGAGTCTCTCTCTTCACACTATTGGTAAATATAATAACAATTGATAATTTTAATGATAAAATAATAAATAAGGAGTGAATATAAAGAGTATTGTTGGAGTTGATATGTCTCACTCTTAAATTACTAAGGGCTCGTTTGGTTCGCGGAATAGAGGGGGAATAGAATAGCCTATTCCTAAAGAATAGCTATTCCCACCTTTGATTGATTTTTTTTATGGAATAGCTATTCCATGGAATCCTTATTCCTTGATTTCATGGAATAGCTATTCTTCAATTTAGGTTAGGAATAGCCTATTCCTAATATTATATTTTTGTAATTTACAAAATTATCCTCCATTAAATCCTCAATCTTCTCTTTAATCACTTTTCCAAATCTTATAAATTTTGGTCAATCCATAATTTATATCATATAAAACGTGAAAAATGGAAAAATGACGAAAACGTTAAAAAATGTAAAAATACGAAAAATATGAAACACGAAAAATGTGAAAATGTTACAAACACGAGAATATGCAAAAAATAAAATACGCGAAAAACATGAAAGCGTGAACAAATGCGAAAAACACGAAGACGCAAAAAAAAAGCAAACACACGAAAAACACAAAATAGGAATAGCGCGAAAAAGTGACAAAACACGAAATATTAAAAAACGTGAAAAATAAAAACACGAAAATGCGAAAAAATACGAAAAATGCTAAAACACAAAAACGCGACAATATGTGAAAAACATGAAAATGCGAAAAACGCAAACAAAACACGAAAACGTTAAAAACAAAAAAATATGAAAAAATACGAAAAACATGGAAAAACGTGAATAACACGAAAAAGTAACAAAATACGAAAAATAGAAAAACGCGAAAAAAAACAAAAAGGGGAAAAACCGAAAAACTAAAATGTGAAAAATCGAAAAAATGCAAAATAAAACACAATAAAATGACAAAACGTGAAAAATACGAAAACGTGAACAAACGGAAAAAACAAGAAAACTTGGGAAATACGGAAAAACATAAAAAGACGTTACAAACGCATTTTTCGTGTTTTTAACACTTTTTCATGTTTTCGTGTTTTTCGATTTTTTCACGTTTTTCTTTTTTTTTCACATTTTCGTGTTTTCCACTTTTTTCATGTTTTTGTGTTTTTTACGGTTTGCACATTTTTTTGTGTTTTTTCATATTTTGCGTGTGTGTTTTTTTTTGTGTTAACACGTTTATATAAATGTTTTCGCGTTTTCACCTTTTTCCACTTTTATCTCATTTTTTTCTTTTGTTTTTGTTTTTTTACCTCTCTTTTTTCGTGTTTTTACAATTTTTCCGTTTTCATGTTCTTATTGTTTTTTCGTTTTTAACGTATTTTTCGTGTTTTTTTCGTCTTTCGTGTTTCCCATTTTTCTATTTTTTATATATTTTTTAAAATAATATATATTAAATATTTGAACAATTTATAGTAAAAAATTAAAATTTTAAAATAAATAAGAAATTACATTTGAGGATAATATTGTCTTTTTAATAAAAAAATTATCTATTACATTCTACCTTATTCCATCAACCAAACATAGGAATAGTAATTCCTAAGAATTTCTATTCCATTCTTTGTTATTCTATTCCTTTGGAATAACCATTCTATTTCATTCCATTCTATTCCGCGAACCAAACGGCACCTAAGAGTCTCTTGGAGATGCTCTTAGTCCCCTTGTCTCCTAGCCATGTGCGTCTTCTTCTTGGGCAGAAAACTGATTGACCGTCGCTAAAAGTCAATGGTTCGTCGCTGAAAGTGAATTTGTCGTCGCTGAAAAGAAATTCCCCGTCGCTAACGATGCTTATTTGAAATTTTTTACAAGCCAACGATGATATGCAACACAAATATAATGTTATATGTCAACAACAGATGTAAAAAATATATACATTTTATTAAATTTTTAGCATATTATTCTATCGCATAATATTTTATTACTATTTGTTCTGATAAAAAAAAAGATTATTTTATTGTCATGAAAGCATACAAGAGTTTTAAAAATAAAATATAAAAATTTATTCACCTTTTATTAATAATAATGCTGAACTTCATATGGATGTTATGTCATTCACATAATAAAACAATACTAAATGGAATAATAATTAGAAAACCATCTATTGACCATAGCAAAGCATTCCTTAGGCCTTGTTTCTTGAGCTGAGTGACCCCCACCCTGGACATAAAACATAATTAGAAAAAAAAAAAACAAATTACTCTATTTTGTATTAACTTAATATATATATTTACACCCTTAAACTTGATATGTTTTATTTATTAGTACCCTGAACTTTTAAAATAACTTATCACACACTTATAGTTGGCTTTAATAACTTATCACGCATCTATAGTTGACTTTAAAAACCTATCACACACCTATAATTTGCTCATTCGGACCTCCTAGATACAAAATCACTGACAGGTGAGGTGGCATACAGGACGAACCCATACGATTTTCTTTTTTTCTACAGCATGCACATGCTACTTCATCTGTCAAAGATGACAGATCAGTGATTTTGGATGCAGAAGGTCTGAATGAGTCAACTATAAGTGTGTGATAAAATTTTAAAACCAACTATATGTGATATGTTATTTTAAAAGTTCAAGATGCCAATAAACAAAACGTGTCAAATTTAAAGGTATAAATATACATTAAGTCATTCTGTATTCATATTCATATTCAAATACAAATACAATATGTAAAATGTACTAATAATGACAAAAAGGAAATGTCAATTCTTGCCTTAACAGTTACAAATGTCAAATTGTATTTCTTCTTGGAATATGAAATTGCATATCTGCATAATTTTTGGAAACAATATACATAATTAAATTCCAACGGTATTTTAGCGACGAAAAGGTTTTGGTTACTACTGTTGCTAATTACATTTAGTGAGGGATTAATGAACAAATTTTCTATTTATCTCTTGTTTTTACTTGTAGTGATATCTAATAAGAATTTAGATAGAATAAAGATGGAAACTAACCCGACGACTTGATGATCAACAAACCATGGATGCCAATTCTTTTTAATTGGCAAATGTAGGGATTGAATCCATTGATAGGTGCCCAAATATGGAATGACGGAGTCAGCATCCCCGCTGCATAATGTTACTATAAGCTCAAGTATCAAAGTGTAAAACATGCTACAATTTAGATATAATATTGTAATTTACTTCTACTAAATGATGACAAATTAGTATTTTAAATAGAAAGATGTAAATTTTTTTAGTAAAAGAAAACGGGGCGCAGAATCCCATCCTCTTTACATCCCTAATAGGAGATCACACAGGTTTGTCAATCAAGACTCTCAAAATAAACAAATAAAATTAAATTAAAGATGCAAATTTCCATCACTAAATATACAATTATCGTCCGTGATTCACTACCTGAAAATCAGAGCTTGATAGCCTCTCTTAGAGAGTTCCCTATGATATTCAACAGTGCTTGGAACGTCAAAATTGTACCATAAGCTAGCGTTGCGTCTTGGCCATACTTTTATTGTCCCCTACACTCATTTATCAATTACGTATAAGATACTAATTAACCGAAATTAATCTTAATTACTTAATTAGACAGTACGTTACCTCTCGAATATGTAGAGCACGTTGGACATTCTTGTCATTAGCCCAATAATAGGAGAACAACAACATATAATCCTACAAAACATAATTATATAAATTTTAATTACATAAATTCAATCTCTTCAATATTTGAAATTAAAATATTTATACCATTAATTAATCATTTTTAGGGTATAACATTACTGTAGGAGACTCTCTAACAACATTTTATAGAAATGTTTTGACAGAAATTTCTGACGGAATGTAAATGTTTGTCGAAAGCATCTCCTACGAGATTATATGCAACATTTTTTTTGCTGTAGCAATCCTTTTGCTGATTGTAATATCCGGCGAAAATATACATTTTTCGATGGATATTTCCGTAAGTGATCACATTTTTTATTCGTTTTATCATTTTAAACGTAAATTCAATAAAAGAAAACAAGAAGAAAGAATAATTTACCCTGCAATATTGAAAAGAAAGGTGGATATTGACATCTATGTTATCCAAGATGGAAGAAAAATCAGTCTCTCCAAGCAAAGCACCAAGATCCCAATGACTACACTTGGGTTCATATAAGTTTGAAGTGTATACTTTCTTGAAAGTCTGTCATGAAATTAATTAAATTAAATCAAATTAGAATTTTTTTTTTTTTCAATTTAAGCAATTACGCTTACATTAATTTAAGAAATTTAAGAATGATATATACTAACCTCATTAACAATTTGAAGACCCGTAACGCATATTTGGTTGCTTCGATCTGGATAGAGGTATTCACTTTTGCAATTTTGTTCAATTTCCTTTTATTCCATTCATAATTAAGAGTTTAAATCCATGCAAGAAAATTGATGTTATCATTCGCGTCGAAAAAATTAAAATTAACAAGCATAAACAACTAAAATTATTAATCAAAATTGTTATGCATGCTCAAGAATTAATTAAATCAAGTCATAATTTATCAAATGATGAAGAAAAAAAATTAAAATGAAAATAAATTTACCTTATAAAGTTGATCGGATATGAGTTGTTTCTTATGAGCAAATTCTATTCTTGAACCCAGATCATACTTGTAATCCGTAAGTGGATTTCCTAACATAAATCCCTGAAATCAATTTTTTTTATGTAACCATAAATTAATTTATTAATAACCCATCGAAAAATCTATAATCTGTAATTAATTTTTTTTTTAAATTATGTATGCATACTTTGAGGTTTATTTTGGGCTCACTCCCTTTATCGTTTCCTGCAATAAAATTATAGGGAAAAAGGTTAAATTAAATAAATAGTAAATATAATAAAATTAAATTTAAATCAAATTACCTTTAGATATTTCTTGAAGAATGGTTGGAACCAATATGCCAGAATAAGAATCACCACCAAAAAAGAATGGATTTGATAGAAATTTTGGGTGTGTTCTAAGCCACTGCATGGAAGAATTTTTCCACAAACATATTTGAGCTTTAATTATTTTGTAATTATAAATTAAAAAGAATTTAATTCCAAAAAATAATCAATAAAGTAACAACAAAAAATAATAATTAATCAAATAGAAAAATTTATCATTATTTACAATAAAAAATGAGTTGGCTTACCTTTCTAAGAAATTGATTGACATGTTTTGCTGATATTAAATCACTAATTCTGTATCCTTCCCTAGTTGTTGCATATGAGAATCCAGTGCCCACAGGGAAATCCAAGTATAATATATTTGCAAACTGTCAAGTTATGTTTTATTTTTCATTTAATATAATATCATATATCAAATAAATATATATGAATCAATATATGATGTCTAGTAATAATATTTCTAGAAAAAAAAATGGTTAATACATAAATGTTACTTTAAAGTTAAGGTGTGTAAAGGGATGTTAATAAAAACAATTGGGATATCAAATGCTAAATATATAAATTTAGGAGTGAATTTATTTATTGCGCCAATAAAAGAAAATAAATAAATATATGAGTGAAGAAAATTATGAAATTGTTGAATTTGGTTTTCTCAAATATTGAATTTCAACTTAATAAGTTTTTTTTAATATATCTCAACAATTAAATATAAATCAATAAATTTAATTTAATTATTTAATAGATAAGTTATTATTTTTAGGAATAAGGTACCAAACTAGGTCAATGGTTTTTGGAGAAGTATCAATTTAAGTTTCACGTACAAAATAGGATCAATATGGGTTTAACGTTTAAAAATGGTATTAATTTAGGCTTCGATAACAGAACGTGACACACTATTCATATTACCCTGTTAAGTTATGTCAAATGTATGTGTAGAGAGAAATCAGAAATTAACGGAGTAATATGAATGGCGTGTCACGTTCCGTTATCGAGACCTAAATTGATATTTTTTTTAAACATTAAGCTCATATTGATGTTATTTTGTACGTGAAAGCCAAATTGATACTTCCAAAAAAAACATAGGTCATTTAAAAAAATTAAATCTCTATTATGAATTTTATAATTAATAATATAATCTGTTAAGTTAAAACTCCATTTTAGTGAATTTATCAGAAACTGACTCACCATTGTCCATGAATATGGATTGAGTACAAGTGATGGCTTGCCTGCTCTACTATTAGTATAGTTGAACATTATTGGACCTGCGAAATAATTAGTTACATATTTAATTACCCACGAAGTAATTAATTACATATTTAGGTCCGGTTTGGTAAAGAGCTTTTTGGACCAAAATTAGAGGTTTAAGCCATTCTAGAAGTTTTCTTTAATAGTTGTTTTTGGTGAAAAGAAGTTTGAAAGAGTTTATTGGATCCAAAATACTAATTTTGAAAAAAAAAATCATTTTAAAAGTTTTTTTAATGAGTTTATTGCTCTGTCTCTTTTTAAGGACATTTGTACCCTTATTTATTATCATCTAAAGACTTTACCACATTATTATTTATCATTTTACACAAACAGCTATTAACAATCAGCTAAGATTTACAAAACAAGTTTACACAATCAGCTAGTCAAATCAGTTAACCAAAAAAGTAATCACCTAACAGATAATATAACCAGCTATCAACTAACAGCTATTTACCAAACAGGACCTTAATTTCACTGAAAATAAATCATAAATTTAATAAAAGGGGAAAAAGTATCATAAGCCCTCATTTTTCCAATTTTTGCACAGTAATCCTTTGATTTTCAATTTAATACACAAATTCGGAACCTCAAAATGTTTTCTGTTCTTTCTTTATAAAATGATAATATGTTAAAAATTAATGGAGAATCTAAGAGACTATTTCATTCATGGAATTGAACAGAATAAGTATTATGCTCTACGAGTTTCTCTCATCATACACAAATCCAAGCCTTGATTTACAATTATATCTATAACATTTGGGGTAAATTTAGCATTTGCTATGAACAATTAATAAAGTAATTTTGTATGTTATACGTATTCAAAATGTAATGCATGCATTGGGCAGCTTCTTTCTTTTGTTTTTATTATCACTATTCATAATCCATGTTGCAACATTCACGTGAAGCTGATTTCATATATGTAATGTAACACCCTTTCTTTCTTACCTTAAAAACTGTCCTTTTCTTTAACAATTTTTTAACTTGTTCCTTTTAGGATTATTCTTCCCTACATCTCAGAAGCGTCTCAGGCAGGGGCGGACCCAGCCCAGAGCTCGGGGGCTCCGGCTCCACCTTTGAGTAAAATGTGTCCGGTAGTTCATAGCTTTCTCCCTAATTTTAGTATATTAATGCGTGTTTGTAGTGATAACAAAATGTTGAGATGGTTGAGTTGGTTAAGAGGCTTGTTTTGTTGTAAAAGGCCATAGGTTCAAACCCCTTGAATTTCATTTTTTCGTTTTTATTTATCCTAATTGATTTTACATTCAACACACAAAAACTAAGAAAATTTAAGTGTTTTAGTTTAGGAAATCAATTAAATATATTTACTCTTTTAACTTTGGGCAAAATGAAGCAGCGTGATAAGGATGCTAAAGAAAATTTTCCAGCCCATTAAGTACGTAACTAAAATTAGCCCTCCAAGTCTCAAATCCTGGCTCCGCCACTGGTCTGAGGCAGCTGGCAGTCATGCGGGCTACCTCCGCCCCTGAATTTATACGATGGCTCTATGTATAGAAAAGAAGTAAATACATACCAGATTGATAGAGCACAGCAGTAAGGACAGAGCAGCCAGGTCCACCTGTAATCCATGCGAGTAGAGGATCTTTTTCTGCATTATTTTCTGACTCGAAAAAATAGTAGAACATTTGAACCTCCTCTTTCTCCCCTACTCCTACATACCTTCAAAATTAACACACCCAACTCAAATATTAATTTCATTGATCTAAACACAAAAATTAAATAAAAATAACAGTAATACATACCCAGTTTCAAGCATGAAAGGGAGACTTCCTTGAAATCCAGGTAAAGTCTTGACTATTTTTTGAGACACAACAGTTTTGGAGATACTTAATAGAAACAATAACATCATCATCATCATCTCTTTCTTCATTTTTAGAGTTTTAAGTTTCAGAGTTTGAGAGAGATCAGAAAGCTATAGAGAAGAAGAAAGAAAGAGAACTGATTAGTTCTTATCTTCTTCAGTTTCTTTGTAATTGGAAATCTGTTTCCAAATCATTTAAAAGGTAAGTAATTAATTAATTCAACATATTTCTTTGTTTGTATGTTTACACGAGTTGTCATTTTAGAAATTACAGGTGCTTTCAACTTGTTTCATTTTCTTTGGTCAGATATATCATAAACGGTGCCGTTTGGCGTGTGGTTATGTGAGGAATTAGAATTGGGCTCTTTTCTCTTTTACATGTGGGCTGGATTGTTGTCTTTGATGTTTGGATATTGTTGGGCTCTTTCCTTGTTATATTAAGGAAACATAAGGCTTTCTAGGTGAAACTCGATTATTACTAGGGGTGGGCACGGTTCGGTTAACCGGTCCATTAGGTAAAAAAATTAATCAAATAACGGGTTTTTAACCATCCAAACTGAAATCAGTCCATATCAATCGGTTAACCATTAATTTCGGTTAACGATTTTTAACAAATTCTCACTGGTTAACCAAATATCAACGGTTAACCATAACTTTTACACAAATCTAAATTTTTAAACAATATTAAAATACACATAATTTTAAAAATTCAAAACGAAATGAATTCATATAATAGTTCAGAACTAAAAAACAATCCATGTTAATACATCGCTGATGGTGGTGTGTGTGAGAGGAGAGGAGAAGAACAAAAAGAATAGAATATGGTTTTTTTTTTTTAAACAAAAATAATAGTACGAACAATTATATTAATTTATCTATGTTATCCTAATGTATTTTGAACAAAACTAATATAATTCATATAATTTATATAATATATCTATATTAATCTATGTTAGTACAACAATTATATATTATAATATAACTTGTATAATATATTATTATTTTAAATATATATTTTTATTAAACGCTTCGGTTAACCGGTAACTGCGATTTTTGAACACCCAAAACCGAAACCGGTACCTGTCTATTTTTTTAACCATTAAAAAAACCACTGATTCAGTTAACTGCTTTTTCCGGTTCGAATTACCGGTTTCCAGTTTGTCCAGTTTTTTTTCCAACCCCTAATTATTACTTAGCTTGACATAATTTAACTAGGCAAAATTACATAGAAATTCACATTTTAAAAACTATGTATAACTATGTCAAGTCATAATTTTGAATTATGTCAAATTAAAAAAGACACTATTTTTAATCTATTTGAGAAACTAGAGTTTATAAATTAGTGGTTTAGAATGTATTATCTAGAATTTAGGATTTATGAATTGGAGTTCTAGAATTTTTAAGTTAGGATGTAAAATCATACTTTATTTGTTATATATAGAAAATAAAGACATATTCAGAATTAAGTTTGATAATTTGATTTAGTTGTAATTTTATATTAAGTTATGATATTCATGTAAGCCCTTTTAACTATTACTTGATATAATTATAAATAATTTTTTAAAACTTTTTTTTTTTTTTTTTTTTGTATAAATAGCCTTTATTTGGTTTCTATTGAAGATTAAGCCTTAATGCAAAATGCCTTAGCTTGCTTGGGATTTCCACTTTCTTTCCATTTCTCCTTTCCCCTTCATCTGCCCGTGACACTTTGGTACTGCACAAAACGAACTCTCATGTTTGAAATTGCTAAGACCTAAATTTTCTATTATAAATTGCCTTCATTTTTGTTATCGGTATGCTTCCATTTTTATTGTTTTCATCTCTCTTTTTCCTTCAGCCAAGTCTAGCTGCTTTCTAATATTGGCTTGGTTATCTACCTTAGAGTAAAATACCAAAATGGACTTTCAGCACCGATGTTTCCCAACATGTAAGCTTTAGTTCTATATCAAAGGGAGAAATGAGTCTATCCTGTAGCCGTTCTAGGAATAGTTCGGTACACCCATAATACACCTGATAGCTAGTCCACCCAATTTGAGTCTATAAGTTCCAATTTATCAAGTTTTACAAATCTTAAGGGCTTATTTGATTCATTGAATAAAGTAAGAATAAAATAGTTATTCCTTTAGAATTCATATTTCACTATTTGGTTTGGAATTGGATTCCACAATTTCTAGCATAAGGATTCTTTACTTTAATATAGGAATAACTATTAAATAACTTGTTTGGAAACTATATCTTTTAAAATAAAAATTATTAAATAACTAATATTTTTTAATTCCAAAATTACCCCAGTCTTAGTTATCGATCTTATGTTTCACCTTTCACATGGAAAGCGCAAAAGTTGTAAAAGATGTGGAAAATAGTAAAACGTGAAAAATAAAAAAAATATGAAAAATAGAAAAATATAAAAAATGGTAAAAACGTGAAAAACGTGAAAAACGAAAAAAACATGGAAAATGAAAAAATATGAAAATGGAAAAACACGAAAAATAGCAAGAACATGGAAAATGGCAAAAATGGGGAAAATATGAAAATGGTAAAAACGGAAAAAACGGGGAAAATATGAAAATGGTAAAAACAGAAAAAACGGAAAAACGTACAAAATAATGAAAATACGAAAACCTCAAGCTTTCCATCTTTCTTCGTCTTCATCTTTCTCCATCGTCTTTCGTGTTCCTTGTAAACCTCGAATTCAATAAACATTACTATAGTTAATCATACTAGGATGTATTTTTAGGATAAATTATAAATTTAGACCAACTGAAGGGGTCTATTAACATATTTGACCCACACTTTCATGTTATCAAATTAGACACTTTCATTCATTTTGGACAAAAATACTCTAACCTCCCCCAACTTCCTTCTTATTTTCATTTCTTTCAAATTCTTACAACAAAATTCAATAATTCAATCCAAGATTTAAGTATATTCATACATTATTCAAGCTAATGTAAGTATTATTTCTTCATTTTAGATACACATTATTCAAGTACGCAGTTGGTTCATTGAATGTTTTCTCATTGAACCCGTCATTTCCGATTTCCTCCATTTTTATCGCATCAATAGTTGCTTATGTCGCATCTGCGACGAATTGTGTCATAAATGCGACAACAGTTGTCGCATGTGCGACAACAATTGTTGCATTTATGACGAAATTTGTCGTATCTGCGACAAAATTTCTCCTGTCGCAGATTCGACAGATGTTGTCGCATTTGTGATGAAATTTGTCGCATTTCGTCACAAATGCGAAAAAATGAAGGAAATTGAAGGATATGATGACAGATACAGATGAAGAAAGAGGCAAGACCATCGAGAAAAGTCGGCGTATAAGCTAAAAACATACCATTTTTACTAGAAAACTTCATCTGTTTTGTGTTTTCTTTCCAAAATTTAGAATACTTCAATAATCTCAAAATCGCTAACGAAACCGAACTCATCACACATATTTCTGAGATCACCAAATTCAAAAGACATTCATACAAATATTTCATGTCTACTTTTGGTTTTGATGCGGCTCTCTTTGACTTTTTCTATTTTGGTTTGGAATGACGAAGAAGACATTAAGAGTCTAAAGAATAAGGTGAATTGAAATAAATGTATTATTATCCAAACTGAAAGTGTCTAATTTGGTAAGATGAAAAGAAAATGTATCAAATATATTAATAAACCCCTTTAAATGGTATAGATTAGTAATTAGCTATTTTTATGTTTCTACTGTTAATCGCCTTAATGATTTGGTTGTGGTGGTGCTGGATTTGTGATATCCTTCGACATTTGGGCATAAATTTCTCTGAATTCCATGACAAGGTACGGGCATTATTCTTCACTGTAGAAGGTCTATGTAGGGAGCTAAACTTTTTATTGAAAACTGGAAACTATTTATTCCTTTTTGGCGTTTACAATTTTATTAAAATCTGTAGTTTTTTTTTTTCTGGCAGCGGAACACTTGAGATTAACTGTTCTAAAGATATTAAAATTCAAGGAAGGTTGAATCATTTGCTCTCATATTATATATATTTGAAAAAGTTATTCAGTTTACTTTTATTCGTTTTGTGCTGGCTATGATGCTAAGCAAAGTTGTAAAAAACGCTACACGCTAGTCGGCTGGATAGGGCCCTCGAGGATTATTCGGGGATTAGTTGGAGATTAATCGGTGATTAATTGGATTTGTATTTTTGTATTTTTTATTTATTAATCAACAAATTATTGTATCGTTGAATTAAAATATGTATTATACTATCTAAAAATAATAATATAAAATTATTTAATATAGAAAAACACGCATATTTATAACGTATATCTTTAAAATTGTGCAAACATCAACATTTTAACAACAATATCATTGAAACAACTTAAAAGTGAATTATAATAAAACAAAAAAATAAATTCACAATTAAAAATGCTTTTATTCGCTATGGTTCAGGCGGTCTAGGCGGTGCCGAGGCGGCCTAGGCGAAGCCCAAGCGGTTGAAAATCCCCTAGGAGTCAATAAAACGCCTAGAGGGACTAATGTAGAAAATCGGGACGGATTCTCGATTTCGAGTGCCTCGACGGGGCCTAGGCGGTCCAGGCGGCCTTCGTTTCAAACAATGATGCTAAGTTCAAGAAATTTTGGGTTTTAAGAATCTGAAAAAGAAAAGAAAGGGTTTTAAGTAAGGAGAGTGAGTTTTAGAGAGAGAAAGAAATTTGAAGAGGAAGAGGAGTTAGAGAGAGAAAGAAATTTAAAGATAAAAAAAACTAAATTTGAACCCATTAAGAGAGAAGAAGATGACGAGATAGATAGGGGTAAACTAGAGAAAGACATGAAATTATTATTTTTTTATATAGTTCATGGGTTTCACTTTTATTAATGAGTATGATAAAAATGTTGGTGCTGCATTGACTAGACGTTGAATGATTATTTTACCTATTGTATAATATAGTGGAAGGTCACATATATATATATATATCAATAAAAAATACTCGCTGCTACTTGTGGGATTCGAACTTGGGCTCTCCTATCTACACTCCACCCTACTGATCACTAACACAATTACTTCTCTTGTTCATTATATCACACGTGCTGCTTAATATAACATTGTACTAGTAGCTTCTATTGTTTAATATGTGACGCATGCACTTATTAATATCGATTAAATATGCATAATAATGAATTATTAATAGAAAAAAATGAAATGTGCATAATAATGAATTATTAATAGAAAAAAAGAAATGTGCATAATAATGAATTATTAATAGAATGAAAAATGAGAAAAACAAAAAACACGAAAAAACTTGAAAAAAATGCAATAAAAAAGACGAAAAACAAAAAAAAAAATCGTGATGGAAATATTTCATCACGTTTTTCGAGTTTTTCGTTTCGTATTTTCAAGTTTTAACGTTTTTTTTTCATTTTTAATGTTTTCTAGTTTTTTTTTTTGTTTTATCGTTTAATAAGAATTGTGCATAATAAGTATTAATAACAAAATGCAAGAGTTAGTCGTAATGAGGATTCATGTCTATTATTTATGTAATGCTCATTACATAAATTTGTAAAGAAAACTTGAGTGATGTATTTGTGATTCTAAAATCTAAGAACATGCTCTAATTTCTTATTTATTTAATTTATTTATATTTTTATAATTTATGTTATATAAGAAAATATATTTTTTAAAACATACATTAGAACATATATTTTAACTTTTAAAACACGAACTATGAAGTTTAGAACGTACGACATATTTTTTAGAACATGAGTTATAAATTATATTATAGAACAAATGAAAAAACGATCCAGATATCTACTGATTTTTTTAGAACATTATACTTAATTTTTGGAACACAAATTATATATTTTTTTTTAAAAACGTTAGAACATATATTTTAACTTTTAAAACACGAACTATGAAGTTTAGAACATCGACATATTTTTACGTTATGTTTTTTAGAACATACGTTATGTTTTTTCGAACATGAGTTATAAATTATATTATAGAACAAATGAAAAAACGATCGAGATATCTACTGATTTTTTTATAACATTATACTTAATTTTTGGAACACAAAATATAAACTTTAGAACATACGTTATGTTTTTTTAGAACATACGTTATGTTATTTAGAATATGAGTTATAAATTATATTATAGAACAAATGCAAAAATGGTCCATATATTTACTATTTTTTTAAAACATTATACTTAATTTTTAGAACACAAATTATAAAGTTTAGAACATATGTAACAATGGTGCCTTCTATGGTTACTTTGTTTTTGACAAAGTAACATTACTTGGTGTGTTTTCACCGTTGGATGATGGAGTGTAAAATTAATCCAATGGTGAAAACACACAAAGTAAGCATAGCTTTTACCAATATTTAGAACATCATCCTTAACATTTTAAAATATAAATTACAAAAATATAGAGGAATTAAATAAATAAGAAATTAGAGCATGTTCTTGGATTTTTTTCTATTAATAATTCATTATTATGCACATTTCTTTTTTTTCCTATTAATAATTTATTATTATTCATATTTAATCGATATTAATAAGTGCATGTATCAAATATTAAACAATAGAAGCTAAAAGAACAATGATATATTAAGCAGCGCGCGGCATAATATATAAGAAAAGTAATTGGATTAGTGGTAAGCAGTGTGGAGTGTAGTTAAGGAGTCCAAGGTTTGAACCCCTTTATAAGCAGTAGCGATTTTTTTTAATTTTCCTACTCAAAACTACGTAGTTTTGAGTGTTCTCACCATAAGGAAGTGTCCTCATCTAAAAAAGGGTTCTCACAAGAGCCTTCCACTATAAAATAACATGTAAAATAATTTTAAAAAAAATAACATGTAAAATAAAGAATTTATTAATAACCTTGTTTATATAATAAATTCTTTCGGTACCGACTTGTTCCAATGGACCATTTTACAATGAAAAATTAACTATAAAATAATAAATATTGATTTATCGATAAATAAATAATCTCGCTTAATGAATATTTGTTTCCGGTTTCAAGGATATGAATTTATCGAGGTTTTACTGTAAGAAGAATGGTTCATGTATCCCTTAAACTCTAGGCTAGAAAAGATATAAAAGCCCACAAGACATAACTAATAGGGAAATTTACAGCAAAATTCAAATTTAAAAATTTATTTATAATTTTGTTAAGCACTTTTATTCCAGTTATATCTAGTGTAAAAATATGGCAGTTAAAAGAAGTTCTTTCTATTATTTTCTCACGACTATTTCATCAGTTAAAAAGTTATTTTGATATTTATAGTATAAAGACTTATGCTTTTTGATATATTAAAAATTAAATCACCACTATTGATAAAATAATAATATTATTGGTATATATGATTTTTATGTAAAGAACCCTAACTAATATATCTTAAAATATTAAGCCTAAAAATGAAACAAAATAAAGTACTGGCAAACTAGTAATTATTTTAATGATAAGATATGTAAATGAGGGGCGATAGACTTGTAATTAGGACACAAAAAGAAATGGAGAACTTGTTGTTTATGATATGCCATGAAGGCTGAAAATCTAATCCATTGGAATATTTATACGATGTGTGAATTAATTAAGAAGAAGCAAAACTTCTTTTTTTCTAGCCACACGACATGTGGCTAATTCATACGTCGTGTGTCTGCCATTGCTCTTTTACCACATGTCATGTCGTGAGAAAATAATAGAAAGAACAGGTGGAGCCACAGGAAACGACCCCGTAAATCTCACGTCTCCATTATGATATAAATTTAACCATAACCTTAATCAATATCAATTCTAGCTTCATGTTATCGAAAATTTGAAACACATGTTATTTAACTGTCACATCAGATCTTTCAAATAGGTTTGATGATAAACAGAAGCAGATTTCTTCATTTTTATTGGTTATTTGTAACTATACTAATAACCCTTTTTGTAGACAATTTGACAAAAAAAATTATTAATTTATATGTGGCAGACTTAGAGGGTGTTTGTTTCAGCTTTTCGGATGAGCGTTTAGCGTTTCTGTCACACCCGACCCTAAATGACCTCAATCGGCATCGGGCGTGAAATAGAAAGATTATAATCAATACTTAGGAGTCTTCAATTTATCCAAATATCATTATATTATAATTGCAATACCAAAGTTCTAATCATAATTCTAATAATAAGCAGCCAACTTCCAAACCTCGCCTAAACGGTCGTTAACCTTCTCTATATCCTGTACTTTCTCACCTAAAAACATTAAAACATTTTAAAACGTGAGACAAAAATCTCAGTAAGAAACTATCAGCTATAAAAACCAATTTTATTTAACATAGCTACATATATACATTTAGAAAGTGATTTAATCAAAACCTTATAAAATATTCTCAAAACTGAAGTTCATAATATAGTCAAAGTAATAAACCAAAACCATAAAAATATATAATCTTGTATCAATTCTTGAGTTCAAAACCTTATAAAATATTGTAATCAAATAAGTGTTTTATCAAACCAACTCGTATTTAATCAAACGTAAAACCTTGTATCAAAATCAATCATAACCGAAAACATAATCCAAATGAACTTAAAACATTGTATCCATCCTCGAGTTTCTCCCCTTAAGTATCAATCCATAACCACATATATAGTCGAGACGTCTTTTAACATTGCCTATCCCATATGGTTAGGGATGTAAATGAACAGAGCCGCTTATGAGCAGCTCGGTAACCGGCTCGATAAAAGCTCGGCTCGATTTGTAAACGAGCCGTTCGTGAACACGATTTACTGGCTCGGTTCGTAAACGAGCCAAGCTTGAGCAGGCCAAAGCTCGGCTCGAAAGCTCGCGAGCAAGCTCGATTAGAACATTTATGAACAAATTTTAGTTTTGTAGAAAACTATATAGTTTTGTGTTAGTTCACAAATATCTAAACTTAATATTAATTCATTTGCTATTAGATGAGTTCGTTCACAAACATAATAAATGAGTAATAGACGAACTATTTGTAAGCATCTTGTTTATTTATTCACGAACTTTGCTTGTGAGCTTGTTTATGTACACAATTAAAGAGTTATTTGCGAGCAAACTTCACAAATATAATTAACAATTTCCTCACAAACAATTCATGGTTAGATAATTTTCTTAATGAACCAAGTCCAAAAGAGGATTTTGGGCTCGAAACTCGGCTCAAGCTCGTTGAGCAAACCAAAGCTAGGCTCGGACTCGGCTCGTTAATTTTATAGCAAGCTCGGCTCGGGCTCGAGCTCGTTAATTTTATAGCGAGCCGAGCTTGAACAGGCCAAAACTTGGCTCGGCTCGGCTCGATTACAGCCCTACATATGGTCTTACCCCAACACTTCGCTGCCATACCCAATAGGTCTTCAAACTGTGTACACATGCCATGTCCCTCACTGAACATGGTCTTCAAATATAAAACCACCGATCCGGATAACTCTCGATGGATCACTACAAGAAAATAGTAAGTTAATGACCGATTTTAAAGACTAAATGAAATTAGTCATTTAAAGACTAAAATTAGTCATTAACTATATAAATGGTTGGTAATCACAATGAAGACACGTGCCCAACTTTAATACCTACACTAGCCACTAAACCCAATAGTTAAAGACCACCGCTTAAGTCCTTAAATCTATTCTATTAATTAAAAAAAATTATTTATTAGATTTTTTAACTCTTAACTCTTTCTCTCTCTGAATAAAGGAACCCCAATGACCTTTTCTTTCTTATTGCTTATTGACTCTTCCTCTCTCTAACCTTAATCCTCCAATGACGTTTCCAGGAAATTTTTAATTCTCCTTCATCTTTTTTCTTCTAAAGCTTAGAATCTGCAGCTGCATCCAGATCTCAAGCCCCACCGTCGAACTTGCAATATAAGTCGCTCGATTTAAGAGCACAGAACTCTGATTGGAAGGAGGAGCCGGAGCCCAAGCTGTTGGTGTGCCCTAGTTCATAGGCATTGGTTCTTATAAAATGTATTTGTGTCACATTAATAAAGGCATTAATCTAGTTCATTTATATCTTGTGCTATAATATGAATAGAGAATCCATTGATTGATAATCATAAAACCATATCCCAAGTCTATTCTATCATGGGAATGATTAGGACCACAGACTTGTATATTCGACGACTGTATGGTAGCAATTGATACTAGCCATAACACTTGATAAGTCAGTTGTGAATATGGGTACATGTTGTATACATGTGACTGGATCGATCCGCCCGATAAAACTATATGGTGGTTGTGTCATTGGTTTTCTTAAGTAGGTCTCTAACTGTCTTCAGACTAGATTTCATTATAATATCAATGTGGGAGCCGGTTCACTTTGACATACGCCTAACAGGTCTGTAACAGGATGCCAAATACGGGTATGATTGGGTGAACAAGTGAACACATTAGTATTGATAGTGAAGTGATGGAATTACCACTCACATAACAGTGAGATGATATCACAGGCCACTTGATAAGTGAGATTGATAAGTGTGTGGCCACACCCTGATAAGTAGTTTACTTATCTGATTCATTAATCTACTTAAGATCAAGAAATATCATAAACATCAGAGAGGATGACAGCCGCCATGCCTCTAGTTTATAATATCGATATCAAATGGTAAAAGACGTTAAGAGATAACTACAGGGTCTCTGCATCTTTAGACTGCTGAAATAGCTGTATTGGTTAGGGGCAGTAATGGTTTGCTAGAACCCACTTACTGTCTGTGGGCCGTGAGCCCACTGCTAGCTAAGGACAGTCCCATAGGATCGTGCACATTGAACATCTGAGTTAGAACTTATAGAACGGTACACTGGAGGGATGAGATTAATTAATTGGTTGACAGTAAAATGTCAAGGTAATTAATTGGTGGTTAATTAATTGATTAATTGATACTTTGTATCAATGTAATTGATTAATGGATTTAGGCGTTGAGTATTTAATTGGTTAATTAGTTTACGGGATGTAATTAATTAATTTGTAAATTAATGAAATTGCATTCGTGAATAATTAATCAAACTAATACGTCAATTTATTAATTAATGTTATTTATTTAATTGGGGTAATTAAATTTAATCTAATTGTAACTAATTGCATAGAATAAATACTATTGGTATTTATTTAAGTGATTATGTTAGGATTAGGTTAGTTTTATAATTAACCAATTAACCCTAAACCAATTAGGTTTAGGAATAACTACACTATATATAATAAAAGCCTAAAACCTAATCTAACCTAATTAATCACTATTCATATTCGGCCATAGAAGAAAATCAATATTGATTTTCGACAGCAGCCACCATTCCACTAGAAAGTGGATTTTTGTTTTGGAAAAATTCATTTTCTCTCCAGTTCTTCTTCGTTCTTCGGCTAGCACCGGTTCTAGCTCAATAGCTGTTTGTGCACCTGACTACGGAGATCTTACTACCTTGTGGATTCTTCAGCCGTCTCTAGAAGAGACAGTCCGGGTATGTTTATATCCTTAAACGGATCAAAAGGTTTTATTCAATCAATGGTTAACGGACAAATATCAAACTATAAGGGATTAGAAATAAATTTTAAACCGCAATTCCGCTGCGCTACAGTTGATTAACTGGCAATAATCCCTAACAGTGGTATCAGAGCCATGGTTTAGTCCGTTTTGATTGATTGAAAAATTAATATGATTTGGTTTTATTATTTTTCCAAATCAAATTTTTGAAATTTCCTATTAAATTCCTCGTGTAGAAATTGATCTAGGAAGTTTTCATATTTTTATTTCTGTCTGTATTGTGTTTTGTTTGGTTCTGAAATTATTTTAAATAAAAAAATACAGCAGCGTTTTTTTTATTAAACAGAAAAAAAATAGTTTCGGACACCGAACAGCAGTCACGGGACTGCTGTCCGCGAACAGCAGCCCCGCGGCTGCTGTTGGGCGGACAGCAGCACTGCTGCTGTCCGCCAGACAGCAGCCACAGGGCTACTGTCCATGGACAGCAATCCCGTTGCTGTCTCGGATCCGTTTTGGGTCTAAATTTAGTCTAAATTTAGATTATAGGGACTGATTTAAAGTTTTAAAATTTTTCATGGGTATTTTAATAAAATCAGGGCCCTAATACCGTTTAATTTATTAAACGTGTTTTGAATAAAAAAAAAATAAAAAAAAATAATTGGTATTAAAATGTTTTTGTTTGGCATGCATATTTAATTTTTAATCGAATTGATAATTTGTGTAAAATTGAATATGGTTAATTTGTGAAATTGGCCCAATTGACCGTGACACCGGTTTAAATTGGAAGGGCTAAATTTTAGATATGTGACGACCCTAGAATTCAGTGGGAGCGAAATTGTAATTTTGCATACAAATGGATGTTAACCATTTGGGCCTTTATGGGCCTTAGTCACATATGGTAAAATTGGCGATTTCACCCTAAGTAACTCGGCTTAACTTTATTAGATGATTTTGGAATGTCATGATCATGCATTATATTTATATGTCTTACCATGCAGCAATGTTTTATAGAGTTCTATGGGCCCTAAATTAAAGTCGGTTTGTAATTTAATTTATTTTGGGAAATATGGCCTGCGTGCCATTCTTTCATTAATGTAATTTTAGAATAGGTTCTATTCATAAAATTGTAATTGGTCGTGAAGAAGCCCAGATGGTCCAAGCCCATGGTGGGAGCCCAAGGAGACTTGAAGCAAGCCCGTGGAGATTAGATAGTATATCTAGTTTCACTAGGATGTATTATAAGGCCCATATAGTATCTACGTTTATTTTGATGATACAATTGCTTAGTATAACATGAAATATAAGTAGCAACGATCACCAGATCATCACCCGTGATAATTATATATTAAAGCCATATCACTTAATTAATCCGGATAATGAAATATTGAGTCGTTTAAAAGTGCTTTCCAGATTCACACCTCTTCCTCCCAGGTAGTGCTACAGTGTATGACGTGCCCTAGCAGGTATGCTGTAGTAATTAGTGGGCCGTCGAGGGTTAGGATACTTCGGTATGGCTAACGCGTGTATGGTGGTTGGACTCAACGTGGGTAGCATTAGCTCAGAGCGGGCCCTAAGCACAGATAGGCTAAGTGTCACAAAGCCCATCAAACTAAGAGTCCTTGCGGAGGATTGGATAGTTTATCCTACCAAATCGTCAATGGTCGACGGCGGAGCCCTAGCTCGGTCGATTATTGATGGATTGTGGATCTTGGTCAAGACAGCCAAATAAATATCACCAATAACGAATTAAAATGGATTATTAATTTGAACTTTGGCTTAAGCCCTTTATTCTAACTCTAATGTAATTTTTCAACGTAGATTAAACTCCACATCAAAATTACACAAAAAGAAAATTAAATGGCTGCAACAAGCAACAACTCACTCAGACCACTCCTGGAAAAGGAAAAGCTTTCAGGGACTAATTTCCTTGACTAGTCCAGGAACTTGCAAATAGTTCTTAGACACGAGTCGAAGGAATATGTGCTGACTGATGCCTTACCAGCAGCTTGTCATGCAGGTCGGGGCGTAACCGCTGATCAAATAGCGGGGTACGACCGACATGTTAAGGATGACAGAGATGTGTCATGCATTATGCTGGGTACCATGGTTCCTGATCTTCAGAAACAGTTCATGGAGCAGCACGCCTTTGAGATCATGGATCAACTCAAAAGGATGTTCCAAGATCAAGCTCGTCAGGAAATATACTTGACAACAAAGGCGCTATGCAGCACTACGATGCAAGCCGGGACTTCTATTAGCACACACGTGCTAAAGTTGAAGGGTTTTATTGACACATTGTCAAGGCTTGGCTCACCAGTGCCTGCACAACTAGCAGTCGACATCATTCTTGGATCACTTCCGGCATCCTACAATCAGTTTATCATGCACTACCATATGCAGGGCATTGATAAGTATGTAGTAGAATTGCATGGCATGTTGAAACTTGCTGAGCAATCCTACAAGAGGACTCCATAAGTGTTGCTGGTTAACAAAGGGAACGTGCTTAAGGGAAAGGCCAAGTCCAAGTCCAAAGTGAAGGCCCAAAAGGTCAAGCCCAAGGCTAGGAAGGCGGCAGCTCCTAAGGGTAGGTTGGCCTCGACAGATGATATCTGTCACGAGTGAAATGAGAAGGGACACTGGAAGAACGTGTGTCCAAAGCTAAGGGAGAAACAGAAGGCTAAAGCTTCTGGTTCTGGCATTTATGTTGTTGAGATAAATCTGGCTATTTCTACATCTTGGGTTTTAGACACTGGATGTGGTACTCACATTTGTTCAAATGTGCAGGGACTGAGAAATAGGAGGTTGTTAGGATCTGGTGAAGTGGATCTTCGAGTCGGCAATGGTGCTCATGTAGAGGCCTTGGAGATCGGAGATTACACTTTAGAGATGCCTACTGGTCTAGTTTTAGAACTTAGAGATTGTTGTTTTGTACCTGCAATGCGCAGGAACATTATCTCAGTTTCTATGTTGGATATTTCCGGTTTTAATTTTAATATTGGACGTGGTATGATTTCTATACATCGTGGCAATATTGTGTATGGAACCGCATTTCTAGAAAATGGTTTGTATATCCTTGATCTAAAACATAACGAATCAATCTATAACATAAAAGCTAAAAGGATTAAGACTAATAAACTGAATCCTACATATATCTGGCACTGTCGTCTTGGCCACATAAATGAGAAACGCATAACTAGGCTTTACTCTAGTGGAGTGCTAGGGTCATTCGACATACAGTCTTATGACACATGTGAATCTTGTTTAAGAAGGAAGATGACAAAGGCGTTTTTTCACCAAAACTGGTGAAAGGGCCATAGAGCTGTTGGAGCTGATACACTCAGATGTATGCGGTCCAATGAGCACCAGTGCTGGATCTGGTTTTCTGTACTTTGTTACCTTCACAGATGACTATAGCCGGTATGGGTATGTGTATCTGATGAAACATAAATCTGAAACTCTCCTGAGATTCAAAGATTTCAAAAATGAAGTAGAAAATCGACTTGGCAAGAAAGTAAAAGCGCTCCAGTCTGATAGACGGGGCGAATACTTGAGCAAAGAGTTTGTCTCATTCTTGAGAGAGTGTGGGATCGTTTCCCAACTCACTCCTCCTGGTACACCCCAATGGAATGGAGTGTCAAAATGAGGAACAGGACCCTGCTCGACATGGTCCACTCAATGATGAGTCAAGCTTCTCTCCCTATCTCCTTTTGGGGATTTGCTTTGGAAACTGCTACTCATATAATTAACAATACACCGAGCAAGGCAGTTGAAGGAACACCATATGAATTATGGACGGGCTGAAAGCCCAACGTTTCCTTCATGAAGATTTGGGGCTTTGATGCACATGTCAAGAAATTGATAAGTGGCAAATTAGAGTCCAGATTTGTTAAATGCCAGTTCGTGGGTTACCCTAAGGAAACTAAGGGTTATTACTTCTACAACCCAGCTGAGAATAAAACATTCGTGGCTAGGTTTGCAATCTTTTTGGAAAAGGAATTCCTTTCCAAAGTAGACAGTGGGAGTGATATTGATCTCGTTGAGATTCAAGACTCACAAACTCCTGCAGCTTATGATGAGGATGCTTTGGGAACCGATATAGATCCTCTAAATAATGAGGAGGCTAAATCGGTTATACAAGTGGTGTTTCAAGTAGATTCGTACAGAATTCTGATGAACCCTATGTGTATATGAAATTCAGTGGGAGCATATCCACTTTCCTAATATTGTATGTCGATGACATACTGTTCATTGGAGGCAATATATTAACACTGACAGATCAAGCAGTGGTTGAGTAAATGTTTCACAATGAAAGACTTAGGAGAAGCCGATCAAGATCTAGAAGGTTAGATCCAACCGACTTCTAGGCTTGAGTCAGGCATCGTACATAGACAAGAATCCATCATGTACTCTATGTTATGTACAAGGCCATATGTTGCGTGTTGCACCAAACATGACTAGTCGGTGCCAGTTAGACCCCGATAAGGAACACTGGAAGACAGTCAAGGCAATCCTAAAGTACCTTAACCGTACCAAGGATGTTTTTCTTATTATTTGATGGGTAGAAGGAATGGAAATATCAGGTTACACTGATCGAGACTTTGAGGATGATAACCAGTCACATACTGGTTATGGATTTCTCCTGAATGGCGATGCCATTAGTTGGAGATCCTTAAAGTAGCCAACCATTGCCGATTTTATAACGGAAGCTAAGTACATCGTTGCATGCGATGAAGCAGAGGAAGTAGTTTGGATTAAGAAGTTCATAACTGATTTAGGAGTAGGTCAAACTCTCTTAAGATCAGTTGATGTTTTCTATGACAATACAGGGGTCATAGCACAAGCCCTGGATCCCATGTCACACAAGAGATCCAAACGCATACTTAGATAGTAACACCTTACTCGGTGACATTACATTGTAGAGGATTGACACTGAGAACAATGTCGCTGGTCAGTTTACCAAGGCAATTGGTAGTACTAGATCTATAGTGTTTAGGGCAATACCCGCTTGGAACTAGTTCAAGTGGGAGACTGTTGGTGTGCCCTAGTTCATAGGCATTGGTTCTTATAAAATGTATTTGTGTCACATTAATAAAGGCATTAATCTAGTTCATTTATATCTTGTGCTATAATATGAATAGAGAATCCATTGATTGATAATCATAAAACCATATCCCAAGTCTATTCTATCATGGGAATGATTAGGACCACAGACTTGTATATTCGACGACTGTATGGTAGCAATTGATACTAGCCATAGCACTTGATAAGTCAGTTGTGAATATGGGTACATGTTGTATACATGTGACTGGATCGATCCGCCCGATAAAACTACATGGTGGTTGTGTCATTAGTTTTCTTAAGTAGGTCTCTAACTGTCTTCAGACTAGATTTCATTATAATATCAATGTGGGAGCCGGTTCACTTTGACATACGCCTAATAGGTCTGTAACAGGATGCCAAATACGGGTATGATTGGGTGAACAAGTGAACACATTAGTATTGATAGTGAAGTGATGGAATTACCACTCACATAACAGTGAGATGATATCACAGGCCACTTGATAAGTGAGATTGATAAGTGTGTGGCCACACCCTGATAAGTAGTTTACTTATCTGATTCATTAATCTACTTAAGATCAAGAAATATCATAAACATCAGAGAGGATGACAGCCGCCATGCCTCTAGTTTATAATATCGATATCAAATGGTAAAAGACGTTAAGAGATAACTACAGGGTCTCTGCATCTTTAGACTGCTGAAATAGCTGTATTGGTTAGGGGCAGTAATGGTTTGCTAGAACCCACTTACTGTCTGTGGGCCGTGAGCCCACTGCTAGCTAAGGACAGTCCCATAGGATCGTGCACATTGAACACCTGAGTTAGAACTTATAGAACGGTACACTAGAGGGATGAGATTAATTAATTGGTTGACAGTAAAATGTCAAGGTAATTAATTGGTGGTTAATTAATTGATTAATTGATACTTTGTATCAATGTAATTGATTAATGGATATAGGCGTTGAGTATTTAATTGGTTAATTAGTTTACGGGATGTAATTAATTAATTTGTAAATTAATGAAATTGCATTCGTGAATAATTAATCAAACTAATACGTCAATTTATTAATTAGTGTTATTTATTTAATTGGGGTAATTAAATTTAATCTAATTGTAACTAATTGCATAGAATAAATACTATTGGTATTTATTTAAGTGATTATGTTAGGATTAGGTTAGTTTTATAATTAACCAATTAACCCTAAACCAATTAGGTTTAGGAATAACTACACTATATATAATAAAAGCCTAAAACCTAATCTAACCTAATTAATCACTATTCATATTCGGCCATAGAAGAAAATCAATATTGATTTTCGACAGCAGCCACCATTCCACTAGAAAGTGGATTTTTGTTTTGGAAAAATTCATTTTCTCTCCAGTTCTTCTTCGTTCTTCGGCTAGCACCGGTTCTAGCTCAATAGCTGTTCGTGCACCTGACTACGGAGATCTTACTACCTTGTAGATTCTTCAGTCGTCTCTAGAAGTGACAGTCCGGGTATGTTTATATCCTTAAACGGATCAAAAGGTTTTATTCAATCAATGGTTAACGGACAAAGATCAAGCTATAAGGGATTAGAAATAAATTTTAAACCGCAATTCTGCTGCGCTACAGTTGATTAACTGGCAATAATCCCTAACACAAGCCGCCCTGAAATGTCTCCTAAAATGGAAGACCGAAGATGAAAAGGAGAAATGTTTCAAGTCGAACGGGATGAGGAGGAGCTGGAGGAAAGGATGAAGGGTGGTGGCTGTTGAAGCTACCAGAGACTGTGGCTGAGAGATCGGTTAGGGTTTCAGGTGATTTTTCAAATTGGTATTGTGCAAGGGTTTTTCTTCTTACTGTTTTGCTAAGATCTATGACATTTTGGTTATTAGTAAACACTCTAGAAAAATGCTTACGATTTCTTAGATGTGGATGATTATTTGATTTCAGTTTAGATTGAAATACGATCCTGTAGGGATTAGAATACTGCTCTTACCTAATAGTGTTTGTAGAGAAATTTTTGACATCTCATAGTTATAAACCCACTATAACTAATTTCCTTACTAACTAATTTATTTGCAGACATGCTTATAGTTAAAGTTTTTCTTGTCGTCAGTTATCATTTTTCACTTTTTCTTTTGACTTTAGAAGGCATTATACTGGAATTTTGCTCTTTGCTGCTAGATTGGTATTTATTAATTATAAACACTAGATGTGTAGACTATGATTCCTGATAACCCTTTTGATCACTACTCCTAGGAATTTTTCCAGCAGTTGTTTTATGTGAGAGATGGGAAATTTCTATGTCTTAGGGACTAGTGGAAGGGTACCATATCTAATTGGGAATGGAGAATCATGTTAGTTGCAATTTGATAAGCTCAGTCGGAAATTAATAAATGATATTATATTGCATCTTTCCCTTTTTTCAGGATACTCTCTATTATGTTGTTGCTGAACTAAAAAGTGACAGGTTGCTGCTTGTTTCAAATTATGAGAAAAAATTTAAAGCCGCTGGCGGTACGAATTATGCAAGTGTCACCAGAAAATGCAAAAGTTTGATCCTGTTCCAAGTGGTTATTGCTTACAAGATTCTAATCTTCTTAAACCAGATATCTTAGGTCCTGGTTCTTTTATTTGGGCTGCTTGGTCTCCTAATGGAAATGATGAACCAAATGATGTTGGTAAGAAAATGGTTCAATTCTATCTAGACTCTGCTAATTTCGTGCTTTACATCTAGATATAAATTTGCCTAAGAGGTTAACATCAAATTTGCATCTGTTGTTTGCTATTGTCACATCTGATTCATATAAATTATGAATGCCTATTTTAATTCTTTCTTATTATTGCATTAGGTGAATGTATTATGGCCTCAAAGCTATTTAAAATTGGTACTCATGAAGCTAAAATTCAGCTAGAAGTATGTTTGAGGCAAGCCTTTGAGGAACTTGAACCCAAAACCCATATTAAGCATCTACATGCTATTGTTACTGATGGGTATGCCTTTTTTTGTTGGTATGATTGTCAATGGCATAATGATTTTTATGTTAAGCTTGTTGAGTTAGTGAAGTATCAGTTAATTTGGGTTGTTAGTGAAATGTTTGGTGTTTTAGGAGTGGGTTTTAATGGGGGTTAAAGGTTTTGGCTGGTAATTTAAATTAATAATTTAATTAATTTTATGATGCTTCTTGCACATAATAGATTATCAATATAGCTGAGTGTACATGTTCTGATATGCACATAACAAAATATGTTGCGGACATGCTTATGATTTTAAGAGCCATATCCATGCTTTAATAAGATATCACATTGATAGTATGAATATGGAATAGAAAAATCTGTTTCTAATTTGCATTTGATTTGCATGGAAGTTAAAAAGTAGGCTAATACATTATTATGTACACTTAAAATTGCTCCTTTTTCTGTTTGACATCCCAAACTTATACTTGGACTTGTCACACACCTTAACATATCAAAATTGACATGCCACTGCTGGGTCAAACTTTCACCTAAACATGTCTATGACATGTCAGCAAATAAGAGCGCCAGGTGTCCTAAATTGACAAGTTAGGTGCGTGATAGGTCCAAGTGCAAGTTTAGGGTGCCAAACCTCATATTTCTAAGTAGAGATGAGTATTTCTAAGTTTAGGTCCATGATAGGTCCAAGTGCAAGTTTAGGGTGCCAAACGTCAATTAGGGTGCCAGTTTAAACCTGACAAGTTAGTAATTCCACCTTGCACTTAGGGTTTAAAGTCTTAAGACCGTCGTTCAGGTGGAATTACTCATCTCTACTTAGAAATAACACCCTCATATTGCGACATGACTACTTACAAAAAGGAAAGAGAGTAGTAATTCAATGGAATGTGAGAATTTGAAGAGGCAGGCAACAATTGGGGTCAATTCAGTTGATGCAGAGCACGTTTGGAAAGAGAGGTAAGTGCAATGAACATGGAGCTCAAGTGCAATTATTGGACGAGTGAATTATATATACAATTGATACAAGTTCAAGCCATGACATGCATCCATGCTCATTGTCATGCCCTGCAATGTCATGTGCGTGCGCACACACACAAAGGCTGCTTCTTTCTCTGTTTCTTACCTTAATTACAAGTGAAATGTGGAGTTGGGAGACGGTTCGAGTGATGTCTGAAAAACTTGTCTGCTTGTTTCATACCTTTAGTTTGTAGAACAGTTTGAGTTTGTACATTTCATATACGGATTAAGTTCACTTATATTGCTTGCTATAATCGTCTACTTGGAGCCTGATTGCCACTCTATGGTTAATTTTTTTCCTCCTTTTTATACCCTATCATTACTACAAACCAGGAGGCTCCAAATTTGATAGACGAAAACAGGAAACTCAAACAAAAGTAAGCATTTAGGACCTTCTTTTATTGATGAAATTTCTCTGTTTTTTTCATATTAGCTATATAGGTTAGTTGCTGATATATTTCCATTTACAATTTTTCAGATGTCGGGAGTATGAGAAAAGGAAAGAAGAAAATGATACGAAGGTATGTGAAATGGACATAATAGCATAAATCAGAGTGCTTTTTAAATGCATAAATTCATATAAACATGAGTCGATGCATTGCAGGTAACAAAGCTTAAGAAAGAGTTAGCGGATGTTAAATTAAATGCAAGTAAAGGGCTTTTGGCAGAAGCAACGGCATTGGATCTTATGAAGGAAGAAAAAAAGGTAAATATATGTAAGATCACATCTATAGCTTTCCAATCAATTCTTTTATTTGTTTTGGGGGTTGGATTGTATAGTTTTGGACTAAATTTTTCATTCAATAAGCTAACTTTTCTCTTTAAAACACAGACATACTAACAGTTCTTTTTGTACTAATATAATTTGAATCCTACATAACTGGATAGTCCTAAAGGAGCTTAATGTGTAAAAAAATGATAAATTAATGTCTCGGTTTAAAAGAGTAGGGTTAATGTGTTAAAAAATCATTGATGGGGGCTTATTGTCTCCATTTGTTGCTCTTTCCATAATAGATTTCTTGACTAAGTTTTCTTTATAAATGATTATTTGTATCATTTTGCTGTTGTTATCCTATTATGATCTTTATTTCAGAACTATCTTTTGGAGGGGGTAGCAGATAATGCTCTGGAAAAAGAACTGAATAACATAAACTCCTACTTTTCTTCACTATTTTGTTACTAGACACAGCTAATTACATAACCCATTTCCATTTCCAGTTACTATTATAATACTGTAATTAAAGTTAATTATATGGTGTAATTTTGGCAGACGGAAGAAGTTGGAGGAAACATGCTAATGAAATTTCGAAGAGTTGAAGCACCAAATGAACTACTTGTAATGTACATAGGAGACGTCTACATAGTTATATGTCATTAGTCTTCAATTATTGCAAGAAACCATATTTCAGTTATAGGCTTCATCTCGTAGAGAAAGTGTGCATGAACAGGTTGACAGTATTTTTATGAAAAATGTGTGTGCTTACTTGCACAATCTCTATTTGGCTTTCTAATTACAAATGTTCTTGTGGTTATCGCATGTATGAAATATCATTTAGAACTGCATTAGACATATGTGTTTGTTATTTTCGATATTAAGAATGAACTCTCTTCAATCCAAAATTAATTATATTTTTGTACAAATTAATTAATTATAAAGAAATAAGAAAGAGTAGCCAGTTTAGCGACGGAATAATTGGTCATAAGCATCATCAGTTCTGTCCCTAAAGTAAGGATTGGAACTATATCCGAAGCAAGGTTAGTGACTCCATTTTCTTGGTTTACGACTGAATATTTAGTCAGTAACTTAGTGACTAACCTTTATGACCATGTGATGTTAGTTGTAAAGTTAGTGACCACATCAAATAAATCGTCAGTAACATGTTACCAACCAGGTAGTTACTGACCAAATAGATTCCGTCGGTAACACATGAAATTCAGTCGATAATCCTTTTTAGGGACTGAATTGCGACTGAATTTTCGGTCCCTAACTATTGATTTTCTTGTAGTGGATATAAAATCATAAAATCATAACGTGCTCAAATATCCTTTCACAATCAAATTCCAAACTATCAACCGATTTCTCAATCCAAAAACAATTCGTAGTAAATCATCAAATTCATTTTGTTCAATATAGATATATATTGAAACCAAAAACATATATGTATATATGTAAATCAACCAAATTAAGCCTTAAATCAACATAATCAAGTAAAATCTGAAATTCACATAGAAGCATGATCAATAGCTTCATTTGAACCATAATTTCACAATAAAAAGCAAAATCATGAAAAACCTCAATTTACAAAATATCTGTATAAACCCTAAGATGTCAATTTCTGAAAATTGTTTGATATAAATATATCCATATACATAAAACTCAAAATATAGTTGATAGTTACTTACCTTGGTCACTAATTGAAGAAAATAGACCCGTTCAATTCTCCTCTAAATTCTGTCTAAGACATTTCCTTCCAAACACTGCCGAAACTCAAAAACTCTTCGGTTAGGACTTAAATCTATGCATAAGGATGCTATGTTTCCAATTTCGAGTGATTCGGATGGTCGATTCAAGAACGATAAAAAATAACGAAGAGGAAAAAATGAAAAGGAAAAAATGAAAACTGAGAAGATGATGATAATGATCATCACACAGATAATTCGGAATATATATCCAAATCTGAAAAATATCCAGTTTGGTCCTCCATCTTTATATAATCTTTTAAAACTTACCCTAAACTTTTAATTTACATATAACCCCATCAAATTAACTCCAAACTTTTCCTATAGCACCAAATAATAATCACACACCCAATATTTATAATATATATTAATATCTAGGTATAAATTCTAGAAATTTGGACACGGTCGTGACAATTCTCCCCACCTTAAAAAAATTTCGTCCTCGAAATTCATATTCTCTAATCTAAATTTTCTTCCTCAAATAATCTCCAAGCTCATAAAGTTATTTCTAATTATCAAGATTCATCATAATCATCATTGGACCACAAATTCTAATGTTTCCTTCCATTAACTTCAACATTTATCAATATCGACATCCTTATAACAATCCTTTAAATATAACTCTTAATAACTTTAAACTTCATCCTCGTCAATTCTATCACCAATAAATCCACAATAAAACTTCTAATATCATATATTCAATTTTATATGATATGATACACTTTATATTCGTATTTTCCTAACATACACCAAATCTCACTTTAATAAATTTAAATTACAATTGATTCCATCAATTGCATATATATCCATTATATTTCACCTATCTCCAAGTTCTACAGACTTCAAAAATATCACTTTTAAACCGCTAATATGTATGATATTATATTTTTTTAAACTTCAAATAATTCAAATAAATGATTTGCATCAATATATAATATTACTTCATCATAATAATAATACTTATATCTATAATTTTTCACTCCAATCATGAGTCGTATCATTAACTTCAATCATCATCATCAATCAAATATAAACCTCATTATGATGATACAATTTCCTATCAATAAAAGTCATTTCATAAAATCTTAAAATCAACATCACTCTTATAATTCTCCATTTAACTCCTCAAAATCAATTAAGCTAACATGCTATTTTTTTCTTATAATCACCACTATATATATCTTTTATCCATCTAAAGAAACTTCAATCTTTTCTCCAAACCATATAACCAAGGAAGATAGAGTACCTAAATTTACGATAACCAATGTTTTGTTTTTCTCCAAACTCCAAATAATATCTTTACACCCATAAAAGTCAATAAATCTATCGATTTTCTTATTTGACCTAGAAACACTCAATTTGATCCTTATCTAAACTTAAACCATAATCACACAAACTTCAACTAAAAATAACTTCTATTAACAATATATGTACTATAAAATTTCAATTATCAACATATATATCCTCTTATATCATATTTATCTCTTATGTTGCTACCTCAAACTGTGCTTAAGATCAGCAAAATTTGTCCTCAAAATTCATATCTTAAGTATTTCCTCAAACATCTAACATATTCTCCCACTTTACTTCTCATGGATCACTAACATCGGTATCTCTCTAAACATCATTTATATAACTCTCAATAATTCTAAACTTCAACCCAATAAAGTTCAACAAAAGATCTGCACTTTAAATTCAGATATTTATTCAACTTAAGATTCCATAACTTGTTAAACTCCTATCATAATGTCCAATTTATAATCAACCTCCAAAATAATTAATTGAAATCTCCACTTTTTCGGTTTCTTAATCACATATATATTAACTCCAAAACTCATCATATCAGTTCAAAGTCTCCTAACCTTACTTCACATCTGAGATACGTATATTTTTCAGCAAACTATTAAACTCTCAAATATCAATTCCAAGTCATGCTAAGGAGAAAAATCAAAACCAAATTCTGGCTTAAAGCTAAAATGGCCAACATATGTCGTTTCCAGCATAACTTTTTCATACGGAATCCGAATAAGACAATTCAAAAACCCCTGGAAACATAAGACAAAAATAAAGAACTTTCATTTAGGACTCCATGAAAGATTCTGCCTCTATCTGGTCGAAAAATGCATCACAAGATTCAGGTACGAATCTGATTTTCCAGCAGCACCTATATAGACAATTCTCTACATCTCTAGCTCAAAGTTATGACTTACTCATAAGTCATATCACCAAATATCAAATAATTTACTATTTTTCATACACCTAGATATTGCTAACCATCAAATCTCATTTTTACACCTCATTAGCTAATTACTCAATCCTCGAAAAATTCCAAATTATTTAGCTATCACCAACTATCCATATTCCTCAATTACTATCGATTATTTCTTAGCTATCATCAAATATCGATATTCCTCAATTACTATCAACCGTAGGTCCGAAGAATTTAACCTAGAGCTCTGATACCAAACTGTCACACCCGACCCTAAATGACCTCAATCGGCATCGGGCGTGAAATAGAAAGATCATAATCAATACTTAGGAGTCTCCAATTTATCCAAATATCATTATATTACAATTGCAATACCAAAGTTCTAATCATAATTCTAATAATAAGCAGCCAACTTCCAAACCCCGCCTAAACGGTCGGTAACCTTCTCTATATCATGTACTTTCTCACATAAAAACATTAAAACATTTTAAAACGTGAGACAAAAATCTCAGTAAGAAACTATCAGCTATAAAAACCAACTTTATTTAACATAGCTACATATATACATTTAGAAAGTGATTTAATCAAAACCTTATAAAATATTCTCAAAACTGAAGTTCATAATATAGTCAAAATAATAAACCAAAACCATAAAAATATATAATCTTGTATCAATTCTTGAGTTCAAAACCTTATAAAATATTGTAATCAAATAAGTGTTTTATCAAACCAACTCGTATTTAATCAAACGTAAAACCTTATATCAAAATCAATCATAACCGAAAACATAATCCAAATGAACTTAAAACATTGTATCCATCCTCGAGTTTCTCCCCTTAAGTATCAATCCATAACCACATATATAGTCGAGACATCTCTTAACATTGCCTATCACATATGGTCTTACCCAACACTTCGCTGTCATACTCAATAGGTCTTCAAACTGTGTACACAGGCCATGTCCCTCACTGAACATGGTCTTCAAATATAAAACCACCGATCTGGATAACTCTCGATGGATATAAAATCATAAAATCATAACGTGCTCAAATATCCTTTCACAATCAAATTCCAAACTATCAACCGATTTCTCAATCCAAAAACAATTCGTAGTAAATCATCAAATTCATTTTGTTCAATATAGATATATATTGAAACCAAAAACATATATGTATATATGTAAATCAACCAAATTAAGCCTTAAATCAACATAATCAAGTAAAATCTGAAATTCACATAGAAGCATAATCAATAGCTTCATTTGAACCATAATTTCACAATAAAAAGCAAAATCATGAAAAACCTCAATTTACAAAATATATGTATAAACCCTAAGATGTCAATTTCTGAAAATTGTTTGATATAAATATATCCATATACATAAAACTCAAAATATAGTTGATAGTTACTTACCTTGGTCACTAATTGAAGAAAATAGACCCGTTCAATTCTCCTCTAAATTCTGTCTAAGACATTTCCCTTCAAACACTGCCGAAACTCAAAAACTCTTCGGTTAGGACTTAAATCTATGCATAAGGATGCTATGTTTCCAATTTCGAGTGATTCGGATGGTCGAATCACCGTAAATTAAAGAAACGGTTCAAGAACGATAAAAAATAACGAAGAGGAAAAAATGAAAAGGAAAAAATGAAAACTGAGAAGATGATGATAATGATCATCACACAGATAATTCGGAATATATATCCAAATCTGAAAAATATCCAGTTTGGTCCTCCATCTTTATATAATTTTTTAAAATTTACCCTAAACTTTTAATTTACATATAACCCCATCAAATTAACTCCAAACTTTTCCTATAGCACCAAATAATAATCACACACCCAATATTTATAATATATATTAATATCTAGGTATAAATTCTAGAAATTTGGACACGGTCGTGACAATTCTCCCCACCTTAAAAAAATTTCGTCCTCGAAATTCATATTCTCTAATCTAAATTTTCTTCCTCAAATAATCTCCAAGCTCATAAAGTTATTTCTAATTATCAAGATTCATCATAATCATCATAGGACCACAAATTCTAATGTTTCATTCCATTAACTTCAACATTTATCAATATCGACATCCTTATAACAATCCTTTAAATATAACTCTTAATAACTTTAAACTTCATCCTCGTCAATTCTATCACCAATAAATCCACAATAAAACTTCTAATATCATATATTCAATTTTATATGATATGATACACTTTATATTCGTATTTTCCTAACATACACCAAATCTCACTTTAATAAATTTAAATTACAATTGATTCCATCAATTGCATATATATCCATTATATTTCACCTATCTCCAAGTTCTACAGACTTCAAAAATATCACTTTTGAACCGCTAATATGTATGATATTATATTTTTTTAAACTTCAAATAATTCAAATAAATGATTTGCATCAATATATAATATTACTTCATCATAATAATAATACTTATATCTATAATTTTTCACTCCAATCATGAGTCGTATCATTAACTTCAATCATCATCATCAATCAAATATAAACCTCATTATGATGATACAATTTCCTATCAATAAAAGTCATTTCATAAAATCTTAAAATCAACATAACTCTTATAATTCTCCATTTAACTCCTCAAAATCAATTAAGCTAACATGCTATTTTTTTCTTATAATCACCACTATATATATCTTTTATCCATCTAAAGAAACTTCAATCTTTTCTCCAAACCATATAACCAAGGAAGATAGAGTACCTAAATTTACGATAACCAATGTTTTGTTTTTCTCCAAACTCCACACCCATAAAAGTCAATAAATCTATCGATTTTCTTATTTGACCTAGAAACACTCAATTTGATCCTTATCTAAACTTAAACCATAATCACACAAACTTCAACTAAAAATAACTTCTATTAACAATATATGTACTATAAAATTTCAATTATCAACATATATATCCTCTTATATCATATTTATCTCTTATGTTGCTACCTCAAACTGTGCTTAAGATCAGCAAAATTTGTCCTCAAAATTCATATCTTAAGTATTTCCTCAAACATCTAACATATTCTCCCACTTTACTTCTCATGGATCACTAACATCGGTATCTCTCTAAACATCATTTATATAACTCTCAATAATTCTAAACTTCAACCCAATAAAGTTCAACAAAAGATCTGCACTTTAAATTCAGATATTTATTCAACTTAAGATTCCATAACTTGTTAAACTCCTATCATAATGTCCAATTTATAATCAACCTCCAAAATAATTAATTGAAATCTCCACTTTTTCGGTTTCTTAATCACATATATATTAACTCCAAAACTCATCATATCAGTTCAAAGTCTCCTAACCTTACTTCACATCTGAGATACGTATATTTTTCAGCAAACTATTAAACTCTCAAATATCAATTCCAAGTCATGCTAAGGAGAAAAATCAAAACCAAATTCTGGCTTAAAGCTAAAATGGCCAACATATGTCGTTTCCAGCATAACTTTTTCATACGGAATCCGAATAAGACAATTCAAAAACCCCTGGAAACATAAGACAAAAATAAAGAACTTTCATTTAGGACTCCATGAAAGATTCTGCCTCTATCTGGTCGAAAAATGCATCACAAGATTCAGGTACGAATCTGATTTTCCAGCAGCACCTATATAGACAATTCTCTACATCTCTAGCTCAAAGTTATGACTTACTCATAAGTCATATCACCAAATATCAAATAATTTACTATTTTTCATACACCTAGATATTGCTAACCATCAAATCTCATTTTTACACCTCATTAGCTAATTACTCAATCCTCGAAAAATTCCAAATTATTTAGCTATCACCAACTATCCATATTCCTCAATTACTATCGATTATTTCTTAGCTATCATCAAATATCGATATTCCTCAATTACTATCAACCGTAGGTCCGAAGAATTTAACCTAGAGCTCTGATACCAAACTGTCACACCCGACCCTAAATGACCTCAATCGGCATCGGGCGTGAAATAGAAAGATCATAATCAATACTTAGGAGTCTCCAATTTATCCAAATATCATTATATTACAATTGCAATACCAAAGTTCTAATCATAATTCTAATAATAAGCAGCCAACTTCCAAACCCCGCCTAAACGGTCGGTAACCTTCTCTATATCATGTACTTTCTCACATAAAAACATTAAAACATTTTAAAACGTGAGACAAAAATCTCAGTAAGAAACTATCAGCTATAAAAACCAACTTTATTTAACATAGCTACATATATACATTTAGAAAGTGATTTAATCAAAACCTTATAAAATATTCTCAAAACTGAAGTTCATAATATAGTCAAAATAATAAACCAAAACCATAAAAATATATAATCTTGTATCAATTCTTGAGTTCAAAACCTTATAAAATATTGTAATCAAATAAGTGTTTTATCAAACCAACTCGTATTTAATCAAACGTAAAACCTTATATCAAAATCAATCATAACCGAAAACATAATCCAAATGAACTTAAAACATTGTATCCATCCTCGAGTTTCTCCCCTTAAGTATCAATCCATAACCACATATATAGTCGAGACATCTCTTAACATTGCCTATCACATATGGTCTTACCCAACACTTCGCTGTCATACTCAATAGGTCTTCAACCTGTGTACACAGGCCATGTCCCTCACTGAACATGGTCTTCAAATATAAAACCACCGATCCGGATAACTCTCGATGGATATAAAATCATAAAATCATAACGTGCTCAAATATCATTTCACAATCAAATTCCAAACTATCAACCGATTTCTCAATCCAAAAACAATTCGTAGTAAATCATCAAATTCATTTTGTTCAATATAGATATATATTGAAACCAAAAACATATATGTATATATGTAAATCAACCAAATTAAGCCTTAACTCAACATAATCAAGTAAAATCTGAAATTCACATAGAAGCATAATCAATAGCTTTATTTGAACCATAATTTCACAATAAAAAGCAAAATCATGAAAAACCTCAATTTACAAAATATATGTATAAACCCTAAGATGTCAATTTCTGAAAATTGTTTGATATAAATATATCCATATACATAAAACTCAAAATATAGTTGATAGTTACTTACCTTGGTCACTAATTGAAGAAAATAGACCCGTTCAATTCTCCTCTAAATTCTGTCTAAGACATTTCCCTCCAAACACTGCCGAAACTCAAAAACTCTTCGGTTAGGACTTAAATCTATGCATAAGGATGCTATGTTTCCAATTTCGAGTGATTCGGATGGTCGAATCACCGTAAATTAAAGAAACGGTGGAGAAACGGTTCAAGAACGATAAAAAATAACGAAGAGGAAAAAATGAAAAGGAAAAAATGAAAACTGAGAAGATGATGATAATGATCATCACACAGATAATTCGGAATATATATCCAAATCTGAAAAATATACAGTTTGGTCCTCTATCTTTATATAATCTTTTAAAACTTACCCTAAACTTTTAATTTATATATAAACCCATCAAATTAACTCCAAACTTTTCCTATAGCACCAAATAATAATCACACACCCAATATTTATAATATATATTAATATCTAGGTATAAATTCTAGAAATTTGGACACGGTCGTGACAGTTTCATTCCAAACAGTGGAAAATATAGCGTTTGTTTATGTTTATATAACTGCAGCGTTTAATAAAAAAATTTTTTTGGAAACTGCAGCCTTCTGGAGTATTTAACAAAAGCTCCTATTTGGAGCTTTTCATGAACAACTATTTGTAGTTATTGTTATTGACAAAATTATCATTTTTATTTCCATAAAATATGTTTATTTTTTAATATTATTTATATGTCTACAACATAATTACCGGAAGAACAAGATTTTGTTGCGTTCAATCAATTTTTTTTATTTTTTATAAAGATTATTTTTGTTAATTTGTGTAACATATTTTTTGATAATAGGATAAGGTGCAAAAATACCCCAAATATTTATAGCTATGAGCAATTTTGCTCTTAACGTCTAAAATTGGGTAGTTATACCCCCTAATGTTGGCAACCAAAAGTAATTTTATCCATAACATTAACAAGTAGGGTCAATTTGAGAAATAATTTACTAAACTGCCTTCTTGGTTATGAATATTGTCATCTACACTTTACATGTGCACCATTTTATCATCGTTAGTAACAAATCACAAACATATGGTTAGACGTGAATTTTTTTTAAGAAAATAAAAAATATATATTGTCTTTTGTACGAGTTGGACAAAAAAAATTCAAATATTTCACCGAATTTATAAATATTAATTTTCAATTTTATTATTAAATCACAAAAAAATATAAAATCTTTTTTTAAACTACTAATATGTGCAATTGTTGTAGAATAACAAATAAAAATATTTATGTTTTCTAATAATATCTGAAATCAACGCAACTTGCCAATGTTGAGGTAAAATTACTCTTAGCTGCCAACGTTGCGGGTAAAACTACACCATTTTAAATGTTAAGAGTAAAATTATTCCTAGTTGTAAACGTCATGGACATTTTTTCACATTTTCCCTTTTATAATTTCATCATTGATTAATTTAAAAATGTTCATTTTAGACATTTTAAATCCGAACAGCAACAGTTCAATATAATTTTATCCAACACTAGTAATCAAACTGTTAAAAAAAATAGCTAACAGCTTACTGCAACTGCAAACAGCTAACAACAACCGTAACAACTATTAGCTAACAACTGAACAAAATAGACTCTTAGTTGTTAACATTTTAACAATTTTTTTTTTGTAATTGTGTTAGTAACACATTAAATATCTTAAACATAATTGATGTTTCGAAAATCCGATGTAACAGTTAAATCCTCTTTCTTAAAATTTTAAATAACATATAGTTAAAATTGATTTTGTTTAAAAACGTTATGGTTAAATTTGAACTATTTTATATATTAGAACTAACAGGTTAGAATCAAATTTTATCATTATCTCTAACAACCTACTAAAAAATCTCCATAATGTTGGCAAAGAGTGTCACAGTCACAGACAACATTTATTTTATCTCTCAACAAGATTAAAAATGGCAAATGGGCATTAATTTTCCATATATTTTCAATAAAATAAAATAAAATCTTAATTCTAAAGCATTTATTTGTATTAGAAATATAATTAATTTACTAGTTTTTATGAGCATTTAATAATTTAATTTTTAAATATTAATAAATTTTATAATAACTTTATCTTGAAAAACTAAATTAACACCAAATATAATAATTTGTGGGGTTTTATTTACAATATCAGGACCCTTAAAAATATACTATATATAAGCACACGTTCTGAACATGAATTTTGCTGTATAACTCATGATTCATGTAACGTTGATTGTTAGAAATTTGAATGTTTGGTAAACCAACTTTTTTCTATTTATTTTTCATTGACCTTTTCAACTGAAATGATTTTCATTGCTGATTTCGGATCCCATCTATTATCCAAATCAATAAATGTATTTGTCCTATTATAGTCAAACGATTGGAATATATTTCATATATAGGGTGTGTTTTTTCACATTGGAGTGTGGTTATCCCAATAGGAAGTCTTCATACACATTACATTTCTTTAATTGTGATCACACTCTACTTTTTTAGATATGTGCCTTATGAGCTTCATTCGTAATTAATCATCTAAATCTCAAATATGCAATCATAGGATATTCTAAGGGGGGTGTTTTTTGACTATATGAACTAGTATGGAAGGAAACAAATATGTATTGTATCCGAAGAAGAATAGAAATTGAAATTACATTCTTAGTAAGGTATTACACTATTTATACTAATCCCCTGGGCTTATTTATGTATAGGCTTTATTCCTACTTGACCCAATTGTATACTAAGTTTCATCTTGTAATTCTTCTATTCTAAGACTCCTCCAACAAGATGAAACTTGGTGTACAATTTTTACAACTCCCATTTTAATCAAAGCCGGAAGCATCGAATGATGACTTAGAGGCTTTGTAAACAGGTCAGCTAACTGATTACGTGTGTATACATGTGGTGTAATTAGAAAGCCAGAAATTATATAATCTCTAACTATATGACAATCGATTTCCACGTGCTTGATTTTTTCATGAAAAACCGGGTTCCTTGCGATAGCAATTGCAGCTTCATTGTCACAATATAATGGAATAGGCTTCATGCTCTTCACAGCCATCTCTTCCAGCAAATAGTCTATCCACTTCACCTCGCAACTCGCTTGTGACATACTCCTGTATTCCGCTTCAGCGGACGATTTACTAACCACATTTTGCTTCTTAGCCTTCCACGAAACCAATGAACCACCAACAAATACACATAATCCAGTTAATGATCTCCTTGTTAATTTGCAAGTTCCCCAATCAGCATCACAAAAGGCTGTGATATTTAACTGGTCTTCTGTTTGAATGGGATAAAAAATGCCATAATTCGCAGTTCCTTTAAGGTATCGCAATACATGTAATGCAGCTTGTAAGTGATGTTTAGAGGGTTCTTGCATAAACTGGCTAAGTTGTTGGCTAGCAAAGGCAATATCAGGCCTGGTGAATCCTAAGTAAAGAAGCTTACCTACAAGTCTTCTGTAAACTTGAGGATCTTGTAGCAACTCTCCTTTTTCCGTCAACTGTAATCCGTGAGACATAGGACTGCTTACAGGTGTAGATTCTTCCATTTTTGCATCTTGGAGGAGATCTAACACATATTTCGTTTGAGACAATAGTGTACCTGCATCTGTCTTTGCAACCTCAACGCCCAAAAAATATCTGACAAGTCTCATATCTTTAATTGTAAACAATGAGTGCAAGTATGTTTTCACATCCACAATATGAGTCTCTTGTGAACTGGTGATTAGGATATCATCAACGTAAATTGTGAGAAAAGTTGATGTGCCATCCACATTCATTTTAGTAAATAAACAATGATCATGGCAAGATCTATGAAAACCAAAATCAACCAATTTTGTTGATATTTCTTTATGCCACTGTCTGCCGGCCTGTTTAAGGCCATATAATGATTTTACTAATTTGCATACCTTGCCTGAAGGACATTTCGTGTAACCATCTGGTGGAGTTAAGTATAGATCTTCATCCAAGAACCCATGAAGATATGCGTTGTTAACGTCCACTTGGTGTATCGGCCAATTACGAGCAGAAGCTACTGCAATCAATACTCTAACTGTAACCACTTTGGCAACAGGGCTAAAAGACTCGTGATAATCCACCCCCTGAGTCTGATTATACCCCTTAGCCACAAGCCTAGCTTTAAAACGATCTATTTTCCCATCAGGCAGATATTTGATCTTGAAAATCCATCTTGCATCAATGCTCTTTTTATCTGGAGGTAAGTCAGTGAATTCCCATGTATTATTGTTTTCAAGAGCCTGAAGTTCTGCATCTATAGCTTGAATCCATCTAGCATCCTTACAAGCTTCTTTGTAATTTTTCGGTTCTCTGTCTCCTGTAACATTTAACACAAAAGTAAGAGAATCCTTGGGATTAAGTGAAACTGCAGGAATTTTCGAATTTGGATTTGGAAATGGATTTGTGGCTTGGGATAAACAAATGAAATCTTCCATCCATTTTGGTTTATGAGTTTTTCTTTTATCAGGTAAAGGTTGAGTTAAAGTGGGAATGATTTGAGGTCTATTTGACTCATGAATTTTTGTCGTGTGTACAGATGGCGAATTGGTAATTGAGGAATGGACAAGTGGGGTTGGACTTGGTGGCAGAGAGGTGTTTTGGTTCAGGAAAGTTTCAAAAAAGGGACTGGCATTGCCGAAAACATAAGATAGTGGGTCCTCCAGGTCCACTTGAAGTGGATGATTATCAGTATGCTTCATTTGAGAGAAAGGAAAAATTATATCCTTGAAAACCACATCCCTTGAAACTTGTATTTTCTTGGTAGCTATATCCATCAATTTGTATCCCTTTTGACCTTCAGAAAAACCAAGGAAAATGGCTTTGTAGGCTCTTGGTTCAAACTTCTCTTTATGTGGATGGTTGTTTGTGTAATAAGCCAAACATCCAAAAGGATGGAACTTTAGGTAATTGGGAAGTTTGTTGTGAAACAGCTCAAAAGGAGTCTTCCATTGCAAGATTTTAGTTGGTAAAATATTTACCACAGCAGCAGCAAGCAAAATGACTTCTCCCCAGAATTCCTTTGACAAACCAGATTGAAATAGGAAAGCTCTAGCAATGTTTAGTAGCTGCTGATGTTTGCGTTCAACCACTCCATTTTGTTGTGGAGTGTATGCATAAGAACGTTGATGAAGCACACCCTTATTTTGAAAATAATTCTGACACCGAGAATTGACAAATTCTGTGCCATTATCACTTCAAACTATTTGAATTCTAGCTGCAAACTGCTTCTCAACCATGTTAAAGAAAACTTCAATAGCAGATGGAACTTGAGATTTATCTTGTAATAATACTACCCACGTCATGCAAGTAAAATCATCAACTAATATTAGAAAATAACGAGCTCCTGTTTTAGAAGGTATGTTGTATGGTCCCCAAAGATCCAAATGAATCAATTGTAATCTGTATGTAGTAGTAATAGAACTACGAGGAAAAGGAAATCGATGTTGTTTTGCACTTGGGCAAACATCACACACAATATATTTATCAGTAAACACAATGTTTGGGATATGACTAATGACTTCATTTGAAACATGTCCTAGTCTAAGATGCCAAACACTTGGCCTTTTATTTTCAGTCATGAAAGAACGATCAGAAAAGAATGCGCTTTCTTTACTAAGCGTAATACCCTCCATTCCAGTAGTAGTAAACGAATCTGCACATAGCTTGTAAAGACCCTCAGACAATCTTCCAACCGCTATGATTTTAGATGTTGTCAAGTCCTGCAAGTAACAACAGTCATGATGGAATGTTACTGCAATTTTGGATTGTTTTAGTAAATGTCCTATAGATAACAAATTGTATCTAAAGGATGGAATATGCAAAGTTTCCCGTAGTGTTAACATAGGGGAAAGCTCTACATCGCCAATATGTTTGACTGCTTGACTGCTTCCATCAGGCATATTTACCAACCTATTTCCTTTGACTAATCTATGATTTTTGAATAGAGTCAAGGATGAGCACATATGACTTGTTGCTCCACTATCCAGTATCCACTCAGTTTCAGTAATAAGAGGAAAGGAATTCACATTACCAGAAAATCCAGCGAAGGCAGAGAAATCAGTTGTAGGTTGTTGTGATATTTGATTTTTCCCTTTTAGCATTCTATAGACTTCCTGCAACATGTGTTCCATAGCCTTATTATCAAGTTTTTCTTCCCCCTCCTTATCTGCACATTCATCAATTGGTGTGGACTTGTTATCGGTTGCAACCGCTGCCATATGTGTTCTATTCGAGTTGTTCGATCCACCTCTATTGCCATTAGGTTTCCCTTTAGTCTTCCTCTTGCTAGGATCCTTGAACCAGTCAGGATATCCGATAAGTTTGAAGCATTCTTCCCTGATATGCCCTGTTTTTCGACAGTAAAAACAAAACTTGTCCTCCTTCTTCTCAAAATCTTGTTGTTTATGTCTATTGTTATTCGAGGGATGACTATTAGAGAGTTGATGCATAGTGTAATTAGCAAATTCTAGGTTCTGATCAATGTGAATTTCTTTCTGCTTTTCGATCTTAAGGACCATAGAAAATGCTTTGTTCACAAGAGGCAAAGGATCAAGCAACAAGATCTGATTAATCACGTGTTCATATCCTTCATTCAAGCCAGTAAGAAATTGCATCAAACGATCTTCCTCATTCATATCTAAGATGCGTTTATAAGCATTGCAAACACATTCTCTAATAGCACCACACTGACATTCAGGCAAGGGTCTCAATAGACTAAGTTCATCCCATAGTTTCTTCAAAGCAGAGAAATAAGAATAAATAGATTGGTTGCCTTGAATTGTTGTGCAAATCTGCCGTTTTAGTCTGAATAGCATGGGTGAATTATTATCACCGAATCGTTGTTCCAATTCTTTCCATAAGGAGCGAGCAGAAGATGCGAAAACAAAAGATTCAGCAAAATCTTTGTGTATTGAGTTCAAGATCCATGCTATTACTAAACAATCATTTTCTTTCCATTCATCATATGCTGGAGTTTCCTTTTGTGGAGGAGGATCATCGGAATGGATGAATTTCAGTTTCTTCTTCACAGTTAGGGCTCGCACCATGACATGTGACCAAGTGAAATAATTGTTGTTGGTAAGAAGATTACTAACCAAAATTGCTCCTGGATTATCATGACTGTAGCACGATTGCGCCTGATTGAGGGGCGGAGGAGGATTAGGTTGATCGCGATTGCGATTATTGTTCTGCATCTGATCGTTATTGAACTCTTCCGCTTCAAAGAAAGAGTCGTCTTCAACCTCAACTTCTTCTGATTCTATCGAATCAATTTCTTGATCAACAATTGTGTGTTCCTCCACTATTGATTTTGGATTTCGATTTTTTTTTTCGGCTTCCTTCCTACCATGGCTCTGATACCATCTTGACAATATGAACCAGTATGGAAGGAAACAAATACGTATTGTATCTGAAGAAGAATAGAAATTGAAATTACATTCTTAGTAAGGTATTACACTATTTATACTAATCCCCTGGGCTTATTTATGTATAGGCTTTATTCCTACTTGACCCAATTGTATACTAAGTTTCATCTTGTAATTCTTCTATTCTAAGAGTGTTTGGTTCAAACTTCGGAATCGGAATCGGAATGTTACGGAAGCAGAATCGAAATGACTATTTATTTATTTTGTTTGGTTTAATCCGGAATCGGAATCCGGTTACTTTTAAGAGTGTTTGGTTCCAATTCTGGAATTAGAATCAAAATCAAAATCGAAAATGAACAAAATTAAAATTTCTTAAATTTTAATAAATAAAATGTGAAAAAAAAGCTACAGAAAAAAATTAATTATAAAAATATTTCATAAATGAAATTAATATATAAATAAATATACTATATTATATTATATGATTAAAAAAAATACTATATTATAGTATATATAAATCATCTAAAGCACCAACGTATTAATACTATATTATATTATATAAATAAGTATACTATATATATCTTAGAACCAATCTTTTACTGTATACATGGGTAGTTACCGTTTCATTTTTTTGTATGGTACAGGAAGCAGTTGCAAAACGTGGGTTTCTTCAAATTTTTTATATTTTTTTAATTAAATTGGATAATGGAATGGGAATCATATTTGATTAATGGGGAAGGAGGAGGGAATGGTTGATTCTTATAGTGGAGTGAATGTTATTCCCATTCCTATATTAAAATAATAAAACCAAACATTAACAAAGATAATTAACTATGATCATTCTCATTCCCCATTATAAATAAACCAAACCAAACACCCTTAAGTATGTTGGTCATTGTCAGCATAACATGGACTAGTGATATCGTGGACATTTGGTTGTCGGCCTTTACCCGAACTCTAGTCATGTGAACGTGAGACATTCAGATATATTTGCACAAACCATGATTCAAATCTTTGACATGCAGTCACAAGACATCCGAGTAATCTTCTCTTATCTGAAATCTTACTTGACGGTTCCCAAACAACAGACTTAGATATCTATTAGAAGATTCGAGGATAAGATTCACATAAAAAAACATGTGGTAACTATTCCGTCACTGCTGATCTAGCCATTTTCTAGTAAATTTCATACGTGGTGTACAATGTTTATTTTAGTTCATATAACTTTCATTTTGTCTAATTATGATCTTTTATATATATATATATATATATATATATATATATATATATATGTAATTCAATAATTATTAATTTATATTTTTATTGGGCCTTTAAAGATTTAAATATTTTTATTACTTAATGCATTTAGCGAGGTTATTACTTTAGTCCATTGGCCCAAGTCGGGACCGAAAGAATTTATTATATAAACGCGGTTATTACTTTATCGAACATTCATTTATCGAGGTTTAACTGTATAATGTATGCATCTTTTGATGAATTGAAATCAAAATCACCCCTTTAAAAGTTAATTTCTATCCATTTGCGATTATTTCCTTTAAGTTTAGTTTGAAAAGAATTTAATCCTTAACCAATGACATAGCTCCACGTAAATAAAATATAAATTATTCAAATAAATAGTAATTCATTTATTGATATGGAAAGTTGATACAAAAAATTACAAATATATCTGATGACATATTGAAATAAAATATAAATTATTTGAATAAACAGTATTTAATTTAAGCACTAAAGAGGGTAAAGTGCAAACCACCTATCAATCATGGCAAAACATTCCTTTGGCTTGTACTCTGGAGCAGTATGCCCTCCCCCCTACATATAATAATAATAATAATAATAATAATAATAATAATAATAATAATAATAAAATCTGGTTAAATTAATTAACATCTTATTATAATTAGTTTGTCCCTATTAGTTAATAATTGCAAATATCTTAATCAGTAAAGAGATTACCTTGATAGTTGCATAAGTTAAACTGTACTTTTTATACTCATATTTCATCCAATATCTGTAGATAAAATTTCAAAATTTTAAATGAACAAAAAGAGCATATAAGTTATAAGTTTAAAGTAAATAAATAAATTATAATACATGTTAAATTAAGGGTAGGTAATTTATTAGTCCATACATTTTATTTAACACCTAAGTAAACAATATGTTAAATAAAAATGTAAACACTAATAAATTATTTACCGTATACATACCCAGCAACTTGACCATCAACGAACCATGGAGCCCAATCATACTCAATTGTCAAGTTTAGAGATTTTATCCATGATAAAGTTCCCACATATGGAATTAACATGTCATGATCACCACTGAACAATTTAAAATTTGAATTTTATTATTACATTAATCTTATTGTTAGTGCAATAAAAAAATTAAATAGCATTTCAACATTTAATATTTCTGTAGAAATGTTAAAAATATAATAATTTTAATTTTAATTTTAGAAGAATGACATACCTGTAGATCAAAACTTGGTAGCCTTTTTCAATAAGTTTTTGATGTATTTCAAAACTACTTGGGAGATTTTTTTCATACCATATACTATAATTGCATCTGATCCAATTTTCAACAGTCCCCTAATTAATTCATTATTGAAAAACTTAATTAAGATTAAAATTAAATTAAATTAATCTGTGTCATAATAATGATTACTGAAACAATATATACCTCTCTAATTTGGAGAGCACTTTGCACATTTTTATCACTTAGCCATTTGTAACTTGGGATATATGTATAACTCTGCAAAATAATAATAATAAATAAATAAAATTATGAAAAACTAAAATTTTCAGTAAAATATATAAAAATCAATGTGTATTACCCTGCACCAATGTGTAGCATGAGAATCTAGGGGATATTCCTCTGTAAGAAAATCTAGATTCCATGTTTGTGATCTTCTTGGAGTCAAAGTATTGCAGGTTGGTTCCAATATTTGAGCAATAAATATGTCCTTAATGCACTATATAAGAAATTAAAAAAAAACCAGACACTTAAATCATTAATTAATTAATTAATTAAAACATATTACTTATAAGTTTTATATAATTATAAAATCTCACCTCTTCGTAAATCAGAAGATCCTTTGTGCATGCTGAGTTGCTTGGATCCACATAAGTGTAATTGCCATTACAATTTTTTAAGGCAGACTAGTAAAAAAAGGAAATTGAATTAAATACTAATTGATATGGTAAATAATACCATTTGGATCTCAAGGGCCCATGGCCTACTTTTGGGCCGGCCCATTTAGGGTCCCAAAAGATATTTAGAAGAGAATCAAAGTTTCGAACCTCAGATACACGCTAAAGTTATTTGCAAGGGAATGTAGATTCCGGACCAATATGACGATGACACGTGTATCTAGGCTGAAGCCCAAATCATTATAAATAGGAGCTTAATTCAAAGAGAAAGGTACTCAGTTCTATACACTCAAACTCATTGTCTATTCTTCAAACTTGATACTACCATACTAACTTAAGCATCGGAGAGGGTTCGTCGATCTCCAGCCCCCTGTCTAACTGTGTTATCTTTTACAGGTCTTGAGACGCTACATTATGGTATTCCGATATCACTAATAATTATAATTGTACTCTCTTAAAAAAAATTCTTAAGAAAATAATTCTATACACCTTGTACTAATTAGTTTTCCGATGATATTGTAATGCTTTCTCCATTCTGAATTATATGACATTTAAGATAAAATTTGTAAATTAAGAAACCATTGAATAAGACTTAAAAAAGAAAATAGCATGATATATATCTCATTTTTAATGATAAATTCTCACACAATATTCACCGTATTCTCATTAATTATAATACAATTAAAATAAATAAATTTATAAACTGAGGGCAATCTTCTTCTTATTCTTACCCAATTATCTCTCATAAACTTTCCATATATATTATTCATTATAAAAACGAACTCTGTAATTTTTTTTGGAAGACATGCTATCAAATGGAGAATTTTTTTAGCAAAGTTCAATTTGAGAAAATGAGTGAAATTGAGTAAAAACTACTGATTAATTAGAACATCACCTCATAGAGTTCATGTGGTATAAGTCCCTTTAAGTATGCAAACTCAAATCTGGAATTTATATCTCTAGGTTCATCTGTAACTGGGTTACCTAGCACAAATCCCTACATCAATTAAATTTATTTATTTCAATTAATTGAACAATTAATGATTATGATAATTAATTAGAAATTTTGATTAATAAGAAGAAAGTCTTCATACTTGGAGATTCATATGTGGATTGCCACCAATCTTATTTTCTGTAGTGATGAAATAAAAATAAAAATCTTCTTCTAAAATATAAAAATAATATATAATAACGTCATAAATAAATAAATATATACCACGGTCAATCTTTTGAACAAGCATCGGAACAATTTTGCCAAAATAAGAGTCACCGGAGATGTAAAGTGAATTTGTTTGGAATTTTGGATGATCATGAAGCCACTGTATATTGTATTAAAAAATATAGTCAGCAGCCACATTTCATCAATGTTATACCTTTTAAAAGAAAAGCAGTAATTAGCAACCGAAATATGGTTGCGAAACCAGTCTCAATTCAATCTCGTAGTTTTAGCAACCAAAATGAATTGGTTGGTAATTTTTAGGTTGCTAAACTTTGAAGCCGGATCTAGCTTTATGGTAGCAATGGTTGCATCCAACAAATTGTTTGTTAAGTTCGTGCCAAAGTCACAGACCGATTTTTTGCAACCATTATTTTGTTTTAAAATCCAATTGCAAATTTGTATATCAAATACTGTTAGAGACTGGACATCGGTCGCAAATAATTTGGTCGCAACAATCACCGGCCGGTTTTTTACCAATTTTTCAATGGATTGAAGCTCGGTTCATCAACCAACCTTATACTGTCGGATCAGTGACAATATTTTTGTTGTAAATTTTTGGACAACTTTTATATATATTCTTTTCCGTAAATTATTATTATCTTACTAAACTAAAATATTATATAACCATTTAAGAAATTCTATAATAAAACAAATAATATAAAATAATAAAACAAAGCAACATAAATTAATTTGGGTAAATAATTATAAGGTCCCTGTGTTTTTACCTAACACGCTAGTAAGTCCATCATATTATTATAAGGTCCTTAGTTTTATTTTAATCAATTCTTTAGTCCTTCCATTTATTTTTGTAAATGAATGTCCAAAATTGCCCCTAGTTATTTACATAAATTTTTTTATCTTTTAGTTTCAAATTTAATCTAATTAATTTTAACGAAGTTTTTGAAGTACATATACACTAAAATTAATATACTTGAAAAAATGTATTATTAATTTTCTTAAATTGTAATCATTTTTTAATATAATATCTTTAAACTATAACATTAAATATTATTATAAATATTTTATAATTTTTTAAAAATCATATTTTTTTTCTTCATTCGTAAAATTTATTAGAATTGTAAAAAAATTTACAATGATAGTCTTACTCCTATTTTAATAATTTTTGAAATATTTTTCATTCATTTTTTAATCAATAAATTTTACGTTATTAAATTAAAGTTTTATAATAATATAAAAATTATTAAATCATTTAATTTATATTAGAGTTTATATTGGAGAGATTGTGATTATGTAAGAAAAAAAAAGAAAAAATATAAAATAGAAAAATAGATATTTTATTATTAAAACATTAAATAAAGAGTAATTTTGGTATTTTAAAATTTATTTAGTATAGTTTGACCATTGATCCAAGCATAAGGACTAAAGAGTTAACAAAAACAAAAACTGGAGGACTATATAATTATTTCTAAAAACACATGGATTAAGTAGTGTATTAGGTAAAAACACAGGGACCTTATAATTATTTACCCAATTAATTTCCACTTCTCTCGCATTTCCTCTTGTGCGTCTTAAGGAATGATGTTTACTTGGATTTTTGGAAGGAGGAAAATGGATAACTGTGAAAGATAGATTTTGATATGGAAGTTTGGAGCAGTGGAAGGGAAAACATATTAGGAAAAGGAGTTGACAAAAGATATATGTCATCCTATCATAAAATCAAAAATTTTGATGAAGATCAACGATGATTAATTGAGGAGCAAAATTGTAATTTTCCGCCCAAGAATTATACTTTTAGACGGCCGGGTTGCCGGGTTGCAACGTTGGCAACCAGCTGAATTTTGTAACCACATTTTTGTCGCCAATGTATTTCCAAAATATAATTCTCCTCTTTGTAACCAACGATGGTGCTTTGAGACCATATTGGTTATAATTTAGCAACCGTGTTCAATTTGGTCTCAAACATTAGTGGCTAATTACAATTTTCTCGTAGTGATAATAAACTTTCATGAAAACAGATTAAAAAAATAAAATAAACTATATTGTAGTATCGGAAATAAGAAAACAAAAACTAAATGTTTAGTTTTAAGTTATGATCAAATTAATTAATTAATAATTAGGTACCTTGGTTAGGAATTCATAATTGGAAGAAGCTTGGATAGTGTCACTAGAAAAGTAATTCTGCCATGTAGTTGCATAAGAAAATCCAGTACCAACAGGTGCATCCAAAAATATTATATTGGCTATCTGGAAATTCAATATGTTTCGTTGAATAAATTAATTAATTATATTCATTTGAAATAAGGAAAATTAAATTAAGTCCACATATTAATATATTATTACATACCTTTGTCCAAGAATATGGGTTCAATTCAAGGGTTGGGTTGACTTTCGACTTTGCATAATTGAACTTTAAAGGACCTTTAATATTTAAGAAATAATTATAAAAAAATGAAAGAATAAAAAAAAGATTAGAGTTAATAATAATAATAATAATAATAATAATAAGCTTCAGAAATAATAAATATAAAAATAATGAACTAGTATTATTTTTGTAGCTTATCTATCAACTAAGTTGACAATTAAGACTAAAAAAAAAAAGTTGACAACTAAGAGCAAAAAAGTAGTTTTTATTATACTCTTTAATTCCTTCTAATTAATAAATATTTTTTTGAGTAAATTAAAAAAATTCATGTGGTTACACGAATTGTTAAACGTATGTTTACGGGTTTTTTTCCGACCTAGAGATGACACGAGGTTCTTTACACTTTGCTAAAAACAAGAAGGTTTTAGTTTGACATTCAAAACATTTACTATGGAACAACTTCTTTTATTTTCTAATCATCACTTTTAAAAAAATTTCTCTAAACATTCACTTTATATCTCTTTTCACCAAACAATACCTTAATTACCTCAAAATGAAAATTTACAAAAATTAAAATTGTTTCTTGGAAATTTCTATTTTAAGATTGTTAACTGTAGTTAAATTAAAAATCTTAGTGTTGAACTACGCTTCGAACGATCAATCAACCACACAGAGAAACAAAGTACACAAAGATCACAGATTGGATCTTGAAACAACAATCAAAAGAATACACACAGAATTTACCCTGGTTCGGCTTAACTGCCTACATCCAGCAACTTCACTAATCAATGGAGATTACAACAAGATTGAAACAGTTTCTCCTTTTTCCAGAAACTCTCGTGTTTTCCCAATCCCCAATTCAGATTATCACAGTGTACACTTATGACTTAGTCTAAGAATCTCTCGTGTAAAACTACTTCCCAACCCAGACCTTTTATAGCCTTTACAAAGTTGTGAAAATACCCAAAATATCCTTACTAAAAAATGTACAAACTCAGCAAGACCTACTGACCAGTGGTAACACAGCAAGACCATGTTGACCTGTATTATCACCTCAGTACCATGCTGACCACAGCCATGCTGACTTGATAACTCAGCATTCCGACTTCTTGATTTTACTCTTGCTGACGGGTTGACTTACAATTACGCTGACTTGTTGACTCAGCATCATCATCAGCAAGTGATAGAAAACAACGACTTACAATCTCCACCTTGTCTTTCTATTCACTCCATCAACTAGTGAAGAAAATACACTCAAGGACCACTGATCATCCTAACCAGTTTCAAGCAATGTTCAAATTTATTACTTGAAACATATTTGGTCAGCATGTCGGCTGGGTTATCCTCAGTTCCCACTTTCACCACCTGAACAGTACCAGTGCTAATCACATCCCTGACGAAATGCATTCTCACATCTATGTGTTTGGATTGCTCGTGAAAAACTTGATGTTTTGACAGATGTATAGCTCCTTGGCTATCACAGTAAATCTTCAAACCATCAATCTGTGTCACTCCAAGTTCCGTTAAGACTCCTCTCAGCCACATAGCTTCTTTTACTGCCTCTGTAACAGTAATAACCTCAGCTTCGGTTGTTGACAAAGTCACAACTGACTGTAGACTTGTCCTCCAACTTATTGCAGTTCCAAACACAGTGAATACGTACCCGGTTTGGGATTTTCTGGTGTCAATGCTACCAGCATAATCAGAATCAACAAAACCTGCTACATCATCCACTAGGGCTTCAGCTCCACCATAACTCAAACCTTTACTCAGTGAGCCTTTGACATACCTCAGCACCCACTTCACCGCTGACCAATGAGCTCTTCCTGGATTTGCCATGAACCTGCTGATGAGACTCACAGCATGAGCCAAATCTAGACGTGTACAGACCATCGCATACATTAGACAGCCTACAACACTCGAATATGGCACCCTCTCCATGTCTTCCTTTTCCTCATCAGTTTGAGGACTTTGCTTACTGCTCAGCTTGAAGTGACTTGCAAGTGGAGTGAGAACGGCCTTTGAATTCGTCATACCAAAACGTTCTAACACCTTGCTCAGATAAACTGACTGACTTAGGAATAGCTTCTTTCTTCCTCTGTCTCGAGAAATTTGCATCCCTAAAATTTTTCGTGCTGACCCGAGATCCTTCATCTCAAACCGTGTGTTTAGTTGTGCCTTTAACTGATTTATGGCTGCTTTGTTTTGACAAGCTATAAGCATGTCATCAACATATAACAAGAGATAAATCTTAGAGCCATCACTAAGGTCTCTACTATACACACACCAGTCATAACTAGACCTATGAAAGTCCTGACTTATCATAAACTCATCGAACTTTATGTACCACTGTCTAGGGGACTGTTTCAGACCATATAGAGACTTCTTAAGCAAACATACCCGCTGGTCTTTATCTCCTATTTCAAAACCCTCTGGTTGTTGCATATATATGACCTCATCCAGGTTTCCATGAAGAAAAGCTGTTTTGACATCTAACTGTTCTAATTCTAGATCAAAACGAGCTACAAGAGAGAGAATAATCCTGATAGACCTATGTTTAACAACCGGTGAATAGATTTCATTAAAGTCTATACCTTCCTGCTGAGTAAACCCTTTGGCCACCAACCTAGCTTTAAACCTAGGTTCCTCTACACCAGGTATCCCTTCCTTTCTTTTAAACACCCACCTTGAACCGACCAACTTCTTATCAAAAGGTTTATCTACCAAAATCCAAGTTTCATTTTTATCAAGGGATTTTATCTCATCCTTCATAGCGTTAAGCCACTATTCCTTGTCAACCGAATTCACAGCTTCCCTATAGGTTACAGGTTCAGACTCTTGTACTTCCTTAGCAACACTAAATGTATAAGCTACAAGGTCCTCAAAACCATATCTAACCGGGGCCCTAGGGACTCTTCTTTCACGGTCTCTAACAAGTCTATAGCTTTGACTGGACTCAGTATCATTACCATCACTGACTTCTTGCTCGGTTTTACGGGTGTTTTCACTATTTTCTTCAAGCTCCACCTCATTCTTAACACTCTCAAGGTTTTGAATGGACTTAGGACTACTCGGTTCTAACTGAGTTTTTTCTTGGTTTTTCCGATAAGGAAAATCCATCTCATTGAACACAACATTTCTGCTGACTATGGATTTCTTATAACCAGATTCTAGGCACCACAACTTATAGCCCTTGACTCCTATAGGGTAGCCTATAAAAACACATCTTAGAGCCCGAGGTTCTAATTTTCCCTGTCTAACGTGTGCAAAAGCTGAACAACCAAACACTCTAAGTTTTTCATAATCCTCTGGATAATCAGACCACATTTGCATAGGTGTTTTAAAACCTATAGCAGATGATGGGCACCTATTGATTAGGTAACACGCAGTTTGCACTGCTTCAGCCCAGAAAGACTTAGGGAGACTGGATTGGATTAACATGCACCTAACTCTTTCTAGGATAGTCCTATTATACCTCTCTGCTAGGCCATTCTGCTGTGGAGTTCCAGGAACGGTATGATGTTTAGTTATACCTGACTTCTTGCACAAAGTGATGAAATCTTTGTCAAGAAACTCCAAACCATTGTCGGTTCTCAACCTTTTGATTTTCTTTCCTGTTTGATTTTCCACTAACACTTTCCAATCCTTGAACGTTAGCAAAGCCTCATTCTTATGAGCTAGAATATAAACCCATACTCTTCTAGAGTAATCATCAATAAGAGTCATAAAATAGGTCCTCCCACCATGAGACTTAGTTCTTGTTGGCCCCAATAGGTCAGAGTGAATGTACTCAAGAATGTCCTGGGTTCTATGTATTGCTGACTTAGGAAACTTGACTTTACTAGACTTCCCTAAGACACAGTTCTCACAGAAATCTATCTTTCCTATGTGATCTTTACCAAGACAACCCTGCTTCCTAAGTTCATGTAAACCAACTTCACTCACGTGACCTAGTCTAAGGTGCCAAAGATTGGTTCTATCAGTTTTAGACTCGGTGAGATTTGCGGTAGAGACTAACACAGTACTACCTAGGAGTGTGTATAGGCCATTACTCATGGTACCTTTCATAACAACTAAAGGTCCTCTAGATATCCTTATGATACCCCCTTCGGCTCTATAATTGTATCCTTGTTTATCAAGCGTACCCAAAGAAATTAAATTTCTTTTCAGTTCTGGCACATACCTCACACCGGTTATAATCCTTTCTTGACCATCGAACATCTTCAGCCTAATGGAGCCTTGACCCAGTACCTTGCACAACTTGTTGTTGCCTAGAAGAACCCTCCCACCTTCCTCTTGAAAGTCTTCGAACCACGTCCTGTTGGGAGTCATATGGAACGTACATCCGCTGTCCAAGATCCAGTCAGTGTTTGGATCTTTATCAGTGACAGCAAGGACCTCAGCGCTCTCATAACCTTCTTCTACCACAGCGGCTTCGCCTTGATCTTTAGGCTGACCTAGACTCTTGTTCCTCTCAGGACAGTTTTTCCTGAAATGTCCTTCCTTATGGCAGTGAAAACACTTGTAGACCTTGCCTTCTTTATTGCTTGAGGATGTAGTTTTGGACTTTTTCCCGTTCTTGTTCTTTGGCTTGTGAGAGTCCTTTTTCTCAGACCTTCCACGAACAAACAATCCTTCTACAGCTTCAGTGTTGGTGTTGGCCTCAATCTGTTTTGACTTTAGCGCCATCAGAACTTCTTCCAGACTTAGTGTTTCTCTAGCGTACTTCATGGTTTCAACAAAATGACTGAAAGACTGGGGTAAAGAATTCAAGATCATTATGGCCTGATCTTCATCTTCAATCTTTACCTCTATGTTCTCTAGGTCAATTATGATCTTTGAGAAATCATCAAGATAGTCTTCAACTGGCTTGTCCTCGTTCATCTTGAAGCCGAAAAGCTTTCCCTTAAGATAAACCCGATTGGTGAGTGTCTTCGTCATGTACAACTGTTCAAGCTTGAGCCAAACCCCAGCAGCTGAGGTTTCCTTCGAAACTTCTCTTAGCACTTTATCGCCAAGATACAGGACGATCGTACTGTAAGCCAATTCCAGAAGATCTTCTTTCTCCTCCTTCGTCATTGTCGCCGGAAATTCCTTCTCGCCCTTCAGAGCCTTCGCAACCTTCATTTGAACCAAGATTGCCTTCATCCTCTGTCTCCATAGAGCAAAATCTCCCTTACCATTGAAACGCTCGATCTCGATCTTTGTAAAACCCATTGCTCTGTTCTTGATTAGCTCTGATACCAATTGTTGAACTACGCTTCGAACGATCAATCAACCACACAGAGAAACAAAGTACACAAAGATCACAGATTGGATCTTGAAACAACAATCAAAAGAATACACACAGAATTTACCCTGGTTCGGCTTAACTGCCTACATCCAGCAACTTCACTAATCAATGGAGATTACAACAAGATTGAAACAGTTTCTCCTTTTTCCAGAAACTCTCGTGTTTTCTCAATCCCCAATTCAGATTATCACAGTGTACACTTATGACTTAGTCTAAGAATCTCTCGTGTAAAACTACTTCCCAACCCAGACCTTTTATAGCCTTTACAAAGTTGTGAAAATACCCAAAATATCCTTACTCAAAAATGTACAAACTCAGCAAGACCTACTGACTAGTGGTAACACAGCAAGATCATGTTGACCTGTATTATCACCTCAGTACCATGCTGACCACAGCCATGCTGACTTGATAACTCAGCATTCCGACTTCTTGATTTTACTCTTACTGACGGGTTGACTTACAATTACGCTGACTTGTTGACTCAACATCATCATCAGCAAGTGATAGAAAACAACGACTTACGCTTAGTTTTTGGTGAATGCAGGAATTTAAAAATTGTCTTGATTGTAAAAAACCCACATGCATACATTTGAAAATTCGTGTAACCAACAAATTTATTTAAAAAAAATTTGCCTAATTTTTATTATAATGAGTAAGAAGTGGAAATAATACCAATTTCATATGCAAGTCCAGTAATTCCAGAACAACCAGGACCTCCAGTTAACCAAAGCAGAAGAGGATCTTCATCTGGATTCCTTTCAGATTCCACAAAATAGTAGAAATACTGAACTTCCTCTAAATCTCCTATGCCTAAATACCTGTTCTTAAAGAATATATTCTAGAACTCATAAATCATAAGATTAAAAAAACAAATTAAAAAAACGTAATTAGATTAGAACTAACCCGGTTTCTAATGTGAAAGGAAGATTGCCAGAAAATCCAGGAACATTTTTGATGATTGATTTTGAGGCAGCATAATTAAACAGAAGCACCACAACAATTGTTCTTATTACAAAACACATCCTACTACTACTACTAATGTTCAAACACAAAATTCTCGTCTTGTGTTTCTGTGTCATATACATATATATATATTTGTTAGGTTTTACCTACTAATCATAACATCTACAGTTTCGCTAATATATTTGATTAGTAGAAAACTGCAAGCAAGTTGGCTGTTAGGTATATCTTTGGAAAATCATTTCTACAGTCTCTGAGTTGATGTATTTAGATTTTTTTAATTAATTGTCAATTTTTGCTCCTCAAATTGCCAGATCAGTTCAATTTAGCTACATGGCAATGGTATCAGGGCCTCTAGGACCAAACTGTCGAGGGTTCGAGTCCTGACAACCTCATTAATGTGTGGATTTAAAAAACACATGGCGGGATGAGTCTGTGTTGTGCACGCTGCGATTAATATAAGATCTACGATTGAGCCTTAACTATAAGTTCGAGCTTTTAGTTCAATTGGTTCCATGACAGTAAGCCTCTTTTGTGTAATCACTCATATGATCTGAGGGCTCTCATTCCTTCATCGTACTGATTATGGGCTGAACAGTACGACAGACATTCTATGCACTACAAGAAAAATCATCATCATCACCGATACAATTGACCGACACCAATTTATTTGTCAGATGGAATACCGATGGATATGCTCCGTTGTAATCACCTACACATTCCCCTACGCACTTTAATAATGTGTAGGTACTATATGGTGGGACCACATTACCGATACAATTGGTCGGTGTTGAATTATGTTGGTGATATCACCGACATTTATTTTAGAGACCGACAAAAAGTTTGTTGGTTAATAAACTAATAATATATATACACGTACTATTGGCTTAAATCTCAATTTAGACTCTCACCTATATAACAATAATCAATTACATCTCTATACGATTAAAATTGAGTTATTAGGTGCATGACTTTTTTCTCGGATGGCTAATCCCCTCATTCCCTCTATAGAAAATTTCTATCCATCATATATTATTTTAATAGTTGGTGGAGTGGTATTGATAAATTAAAAAATTGATTTTTTTGACATTTAAAAATTGCCATTTAGAATAAAAAATAAAAAATGTCAAAAATATGGTTTTCTGAAAAAATGTTAAATATACCAATATAGGGTCGTTTATGAGGAAAACGAAGATGGGCCTATTATAATGAGAGTAAGCGTCAGTGTGTTGAGTGGGATCGATATGGGGCTCCTTATAAAGACAAAGAAGATAGACATTGTGATGATGAGTTGGAGGATGTTGAACGGAACCAAAATAAAGATATTTATGAGTGTGATGGAGGTCGATTCCATTATGGAGATAATGTGGGAAATGGTGAGTGGAACCGAAACGAAGAAGCTTATGATGGTGAAGAAGGTCGGTTCTGAGATGAAGATGAGTCGGGAAGTGTTGAGTGGAACCAAGATGAAGAGACCTATAGAGGTGATGATAATGGCGATGAACATAATGTGTATTTGGTGATGAGTGTGCTAGTGCCCAGTGAAGAGGAGCATAGCCAACGTCATCGGTTATTTAGAACTCGATGCTTAGTTCTTGGGAAGAAGTGTGAGATTGTAATCGATGGAGGAAGCCAAATGAATATCATTAGTCGATTCATCTTGAGTGAGTTTATGGTTCCCGAGCCACATCCTAGACATTACCGCCTTGGTTGGGTCAACGAGGTGGAAAGGCTTCAAGTCACTCACCAGTGTAAGGTTCCTTTCACCATTAATTGGAGCTTAGGGGAGTGAAGCTATGTGTGATGTTGTGGAGATGGATGCTTGTCGCGTGCTACTGGGTAGGTCATGGCAATTTGATTGTGATGCCTCACATGCGGGAAGAAGCAACACCTATACGATACGCAAAAGTGGAGTCTGATACATCCTTACACCTTTAAAGAGTTATCCTAGTGATAAAAGGAAGACCACTTTGGAAGCTTGTCCGACTTGGGAGTTGAATGTGAATGGGTGCATTGGTGGAATGGGTGAGACATTGAATCATCTTGACTTGGGTTCCATGGGTGAGTTAGCTAGCCACTCTCCTAAAGAAGTCAAATCCAAATAGGAGAATGAAGTTGAGAAAGGGGAGAGAAAAGTTGAAAGTGAGGAAGTTGAGCTAATGTCTGAGGGTGACAAGCAAATGCATTTCAATGAGCCACCTAAAGGGCTTCCACCTTTGAGGAAGCTACCATGAGACATAGCATGGGATCCGGGAGATAGTGCACCTAGTCCTATAAATGGAGAATTGAGCTCTAAAGAGGATGATGAAGGTTAATTTATGATGCCTATTGATAGCACCGAGACGCCTAACATATGCCACATGCAAAAGAATCAAGTCACTCATTTGGTAAAATCTGAACTTATTCTTTTGTGCTTTATTGAAATATATGCGTTGCAATCTTGGTTGTGTATGTTGAAAGAGAACATTTCCTATGATGGGCCCATGAGGGGTGATCTTGTAGTGAGGAATGTGGGCTTCGTTGATTATTTATTGAAGTGAAATGACTTTTTGGGGAATATAGAGAAGATGGAAGGAAGTCAAGACATGGTAAATTCGGAAATCATTATTTTGTGCTTTATTGACATATATGTGTGGGGGCATATGTTATGCTTGTTGAGGAAACATCAAGCATGTTGGTCCCGTGTAATTAGTTCCAAGGGGGGGGGGGGGGTTAGGAACTAATATAACTTTTTTCGTTTTAATTATGCTGACTTAATATAATTCTTTGAGTTTCACAACTCAGTTTTGGTCAGCACGGCCGAGTGAGGCGTAAGACGGCTTTAGTCAGATATTGACTAGAATTGTTTTACTTGTGAGTTGGAAAATGACACTTTTGTGGTCAGCTTCTAACTCAGCACTCTGATTTACTCAGTGTCAGCTTAAACAATTTATATACTGAGTAAATATAGCAAGCAACACATACAGATATATATTGAGAGAGAGTTAGAAATTACTCAGCACGACTTATCCTGGTTCGGCCTCTCTGCCTACGTCTAGTCCCCAGAATCCCTCCGGGCTTTTTCAATCCAATACTGAGCTCTTTAAAGGTAGAGCACAAACCGTTTACAAGGCAGTTGAATATGCAAGAGTACCTTCCTCTATTCGTCTACTCAACTCCTACTAAGTGCTATAACCGAACACCTAGATTTCTCTACCACTGAATACTTAAAACCGAGTACTCAGCACAACTCTCTCAATTTTACAATTGATACAAACTTGTTCTTTTTTAGACAAAGAACACTTTAGATGATTACAAAATCAATCTAGCTTTTGCACAGAGATAGAAATTTGGTGTAAGATCTTTTTCTTGTTTTGATGTGCTTTGTATGTATGTTCTTTTTCTCTTGTATTTCGGCCAAGGATCCAAGAAGTGTACTTATCCTTTTATAGTTGAAATCTGAAGGCATAATCATTTGAATTCGGATCTATTCGTTGAATTCAAACGGCTCTTTGCTTGCGTCATTGTTCTAGTCAGCTTCAGATTTGCAGGCCAATCCTGTCGTTTGAATTCGGCAGGCACCAGGCTTGTCTTCTTCTCGCAGGTTTATCTTCTAGCACAGATTTCGTCTTTTAGCTAGCGGACAGTTGACCCATGCGTCTCGAAACTATATCCATGCATATTTCCAAAGCTTTCTGATTTAGCGCAGATCTCTTTCGGATCTTGTCTTTTTGCAAACGGATCATTGGTGATGTCCTGAAAAACACACAGCTTGACTTTGATAGCCGTTGTCTTTGATCGTTGCTATTTCCGATACTGAGTTGCCTTTTCACTCAGCTTCCAAGGTCAGCTTCGTTCTGCAAGATATAGTTCCGAAGAAGATTTCTCTTCTTTCAATCTGAGTTGCTTTCTACTCAGCTTCTGTGATCAGCTTCATTTGTAAGCTTCGATAATGAAGAAGACTTTCCTTCTTTCGTACTGAGTTATTCTTTACTCAGTCCGTGCTATGTTATCATGCTGACTAAGTTCTGTCTTACTTGATTCATGTTCTTATAAATATTTTTATACTTAACATTGAACAAACTCATTAGTACAATTAAATCAAAGCACTTAAATTTAATTGTCTTAATCATGGATTAACTTAAATCATTTTGTCAAATCAAAATTATGTGGAAAGGTGTTTCAACAAACTCCCCCATTTTGATGTGGGCAAAATATTTAGTTATGGAACTCAGTTTTGAAATTCCCCATGATTGAATTACCTTACATTCTTCTGAAGTTACTCCCCGTTGCATCCATTATCTTAACTTTAAACCTTCTATGATTTAATCGAGTAAAAGGTAAGACATGCCTATACTGACTTAGTTCAATTCTAGACCTTCCAAGATCTAATTCAGATGAGCCTAGGTCAGCTTTCAGAAGAGTTTAATACTTGGAACATGTATTTACTCAAGTTTGATACACGGTCAGTTTTAGGTATCAGAGAGATTACATATATGGATTCATGTATTAGAGCAAATGTATTCATGTATCAGAGCAAGTGTGTGTTGAGCATTTTTCTCATGTATGTTCCCTTTTAATTTTAGTGTGTTTGTTCTTTTAAGATAGTTCAGCATATAGCACAACAAATAAGCATCATATGTAGATAAGTCAGTTTGAAATAAAAGATGCTTTAAGATAGATAGTTAGTCAGCATACAAAAAGATAGAATACGCCAAATAACCATTACAAGCCAAGTTCTAGGATTAACTAATCTATTTCCTCCTGTTGACTTGGGCTTGGTGAGCAATGCCTTTTCCTTTGGCGTTTCGTTGTTGCTGACTACCGGATGCTTCCCCCAAGTTTTGATGAGTTCCATCAGCTTGGTCTTTCTCCCCCGTTTTGCCAGCATCGGGCTGAGGAGGAGTGAAGGTGTTATTAAGAACAGCACGAGTCAATTTCACTGAGTACGCCTTAAGTTGTGTGCTCTCCCTGAGACCGTCGAAAATAGGAACGCCATCGTCTAGAACGGATCCGGGGACGTGAATGGATGCACTAAGCATACTGAGAATATATTCTTGTGATTTCCCGATCCAGGTGATCATGTCAGTCATCTTGGCATAGACTTGATGATACATTTTGAGCAAAGCCGAATCGTAGAACTGACGTTGAGCATTGGTATAGCGGACGTGTTTGAATGTGGCTTGCGAGTATTGCAGAATTTCATTAGTCTTCACCAGGTCAGTATCCATCTCTTCTTTACTCAAGTTGAGTAGACGGATGGCTTCGCCAATTTGCTCGATGGAACACTGGGAAGAGGATGAAATTAACTCACGAGCACGGGTAAGCTCAGAGTTCAGCTTGGTGAAGTGTTGATTTAACTCAGCAGAAGTTGCATATGCCAAGTTCATAGCTGAAAGATTGTTGATTTGTCCTTGGAGGGAATCCATGTGGTTCACCATCATTAACTGGAGTTCAGCCAGCTTCATTATTGAATCTTGCTTGGGTTGTTGAGATTGAAAGGTGGTCATGACACTCACAAGATCTTTGAGACCCTTGATCTCATTCAGGAGCTGAGTGATAGAAGAAATTTGTGTTGACTCAACATTAACAGACCCAACAGCATCGGCATGAGATTGGTTAAAATCCTAGAGTAGGGATTGAGCTGAGTCAATGATTCTGCACCCATACTCAGTTGCATGTAGGTAAGCATACGTTGTCTCAGGATTTTGCTCAGCGGCCGAAATTTGAGTAGCACCAGATGGTGGAGGAGTAGGTTGCTTTTCAGAACCAGATGGGCCAGCTTCAGCATCAAGAACTGACTGTTCAACATTCTACGATACTGGGTTATGAAGAGGTGGATCGGCAGAGATGTTGACCTGCTCAGTATCAGTCTAAAGTTGAGTTGGTGCAGGAGGAGACACTTCAGAACTTACTTGGACAGGATTTTCCTTTGCTCGCTCACCTTCTTGAGCAACTTGAACTTTGAGCTCTTGCTCGGCAGAAATTGGATTTTCAGGAGTCTTGGCTTGTTCCTCAGTATGAGTAACAGAGGCTTGCTTTTGTGTGAATTTATCTGAAGTTGGCTTGACGACGGAGGAGAAGAATTCGTACTGAAGTCCAGTTAGGTCAGTGATTGTTTCTCTAAGTGGAGAATCATCCAATAGGTCTAAGGAGTTGGATTTGTGAGCTTTGCGTTTAAAACGCTTTTCAGAACTGACCGTTCTGGTTGGAGGTGAGGGGTCAGCATCAATTGAGTCAAGAGACTCAGATGAAGAATTGAGCCCTAGGGCAGCATTAAGGCTCCTCACAGCTCTGTCTTTTGTTGTTGACTCAGCTTGCTTGGTAGTTGGCTCAGCATCAACTGACTTTGTTTGCTCAGCAGTAACATCCTCATCTTGCTCATCATCAACCTTTGCTGTTTTCTCAGCTTCAAACTGAACTCCAAAATCTTCCAATTCATCTTCCTGGTCAGAGGGTGTTTTCTCAAGGTCAATCTCTTGACTTCTTACGAAGTGGGAATCGTCGGAGATGACGAAGTCAAAAGGTGCAACATTAATTGGGTTCAGCCCAGAAGTTCTCTTCTTCTTTCTCAGAGGTGTTTCCGGGGTATCCTCATTTTCTTCTTCTTCAGCCACAACGGGCCTTTTCCAAGCTGACTTAGCTTGCTCAGCAGTAGCTTTCTGTTCGCTTGACACAAAACAAATTTTCTTTGGAACCGTGTTGACATCCTTCGCGGCTTGGTCAGCTTTTCGCTTTTTATCTTGTCGAGTTCGGTCAGTACGGGGTTTCACCGCAGCTTTCTTTCCCTTCTTGGTCGGCACAGCTTGTGCGCCTTCCTCAGCATCAACTTCTTCCTCATTTTCTTCAACAACCCCCTTTCCTTTCTTAGACTTGAGAGGTTGGTTGTATGCTAACCCAAACAGCAGTGCCGCTGTAATTTTAGTTCCCCATGATTCAGTTTCACTGACCGTGCTCACCTGATGATCTTCAAGAATTCTTGTGATGAGGGAGCCCAACCTGAGTTTCCCAGTACTCCGTTGGAATGCACCGACAAGAAAGACGGGCATATTGAGTGGTTGGTAGGTCAGCATGTGCCAGATAAAATTCTGCTCAAAATTGGAGGCAGATGAGGCCAAGTTGACTTTAAGAAAGATGAAGTTGGTCAGGATGCAATGAGCCATCTTTTGATTTTGACCCATACATGTGCTGGCTATTTCTCCCTTGTGGTCCTTTGGTTTACAGAACTCAACTGGGTAGTCAAGTTTGATGTTTGTGGTTCTAAATTCTTTACCCTTGTTGGGCAGTTTTAGTAAGGTTGCAAGATAAGACGGAGTTACCGTGATGTCCTTGCCCATGACCTTTGTGATTAGATGGTCAGCGTTGTCTTTAACCACCTTCAGATTCGAATAGAATTCCCTTACTAATCGTGGGTAAGCTTTACCAGAGAGAGAGAATAATTCCGACCAGCCGTTTTTGGAGATCCATTCACAGAACGGTTTCTCAGCGGTTACAAAACTCGGGGAGAACCACTAGCAATGAAGTACCTCACAGTTCTTGACACTGTCGTAGACCATAAGAAATTCCTTTTCCTTAGGTTGCTTGTCTTTCTTCTTCTTCTTCTTTTTCGAAGAGGTTGCGAGGTCAGCTTGGGGGCTCTTGCTCGGAGTGTTGACCTTGGATTGGTCATGCTGACCATGTCCTTGAGACTTGGTGGAAATCTCGACATATTCCTGCTGAGCAGGAGATGGAGGGTTTTCGTCGGAGCGATTTTGGTCATAATCAACACCGGAGATGTTCTGAGAGTCCGACATGATTTTCTCAGAGATTTTTGAGGGTATTTGAAAATTTAGGGATTTAGAGAGAGAGATGGAAATCAGATGCCAGAGATTTCAAATGTAAAGAGATGTGAGTGGGAATTCGTCCACTATTTATAGGGATGTCGGAGTTGATCTGATATGTTGGAGTAGCCGTTTTACATCGAGATGATCAACGACACTAACCTGGCATTTATGACATGTTCGGCGCATTTGTTTTCTAATTATTGCGCTTACGTCATCCTAGGTGGCTATTTATGGCGCGTGTGCTAGCATTTAATGTGAAATGGATTTTACTCAGTATTTGGAATTCTAAACGTTTGAGATACTGAGTGCTCAGTTTTACGTAGAAGAAATTTTCATACAAAAGTAACTCAGCCTATAGTAATCACACAGCATGTATATCTAGTCAGCATAGGGTGATTCTATGTTATACAGTTTAGCTAAGTTTGAGTGAGTTACTGTTAGGCATGAAATTGACTATGTTTAGCACAATAATTATATAAGAATTGGGGTGTTTTTCTGTTATATTGCGAGAATGAAGGGCTGATTTATGTTTTATTACAGATAAGTAAAGATTAAGCCAAACATGCTGGAAACAGCTTGTTTCGCAACTGCCAAAGAGGAGTGGAGCCTTTCTATGATCCACCGGTCAAACGTCGGATACTCTGATGACAGACAGCGACAGAACAGAGGTGGGCGTGGCAGAGGCAGCAGGTGGAAAGGTGTTTCAGTGGCATTACCTAAAGTAGCATGATGACAAAAAGTTTCGACCCTTGAGTGTTCAATGGTCAAAAGGATCCATAATCATTTATGATTGTTTAGTTTTAGTTGGAGTTGACTTATTTCTGTATTATTTTGTAAGGATACTTTGGGGTACCAATTTTGGCCCCGGTCTTTCTCCTTTAAATAGAGGTAGCGAAGGGAAGACTGGGGGATCAGATATTTTGTGTAGAACAGAAAAGTCACTTTTTAGGCGTTAGAAGAGAGCTCCAATGGAGTTTCTGAATGTAACAAGAACTTCTGATTACTCACTGCTTGATATGAGTGAGTAATCCATTTTGAACAGGCACGGCCAATCCGGGCCGGTGATGTAAGTCTTATAACCTTTGCAATGAATTTGTATTATTTTACCAATGATGTGTTGATGAGGGTTTATATTTCTGTGCTTCGGCATTTATGCATGTGATAGATGAATATTAGGACACTACTTACATCTTCACTGATTTCTCTATCAATCTCGCAACCTCGAAGCAGATATGTTAGATGGTTGTGTCTAAGGTTTTCTTAACAGAAATGCAGCTTTGATCTTAATGCAAGAAAGAAATTTCCTTTAGGACGCTATTGGTTCTAGTAAATCTTAGAAACTTAAGAACACACGAAAGTTGACTTAAGTGGGCATTAAAGCTGATACTTTGACTTCATTGGTATTGTCACTAATTCGTTGGATTGTTGTATGACCTTGCACTACCTGTTCGGCAGTGCTTAGCATGTTCTACCTTTTAAACTATCATCTATTTGTCATATCTTTCAATAGAAGTAGCACTCTTTTGTCTTAACTGACCAAACTCAAACAATCAACCCCACTAAGAAGATACATTTACACACACACACTGTTCAGCAACGATTTTCTCATATAATTTTGGATCTCAATCCCTGTGGATACGATACTTGACTTATCACTTTATTACTTGTATCTAGTACACTTGCTAGAGTCACATCACAGGACAACAAGTTTTTGGCGCCATTGCCGGGGATTGAAAGCAACAAAATTTATCTGAAATTTCTGTGAAACAGTGTGTTTTTAATCTGTTTGCTAAGGCGTGCAGGAAAAAGGAGTTCTCAACTTGTTTATGCACAAAGTTGGACCTCCTGTTTTTCCTATCGATCTCGAATTAGAGAGAACGTGTAGACGAAATCGAGCGGACGCTCGATGTGCTAGACAAAGAGAAAGACAGAGAGAAAGAAGAATGGCTGGAAGAGGACCGGAACACATTGTTCAGCCTGGTCCTGAAGGAGAAGGAGAAAACAACAATCCTCCAATCATGAGGATTAGAGATTACTCCCGACCCACAACAGAAGGACATTCTTCATGCATTGTGTTACCTAACGAGGGGAAGAACATGTTCGAGGTGAAGGGGTCCATGATACAAATGATCCAGGCCTCGGTACAATTCAATGGGTTTCAATATGAAGATCCAAATGGGTATATTCAAGAATTCATCACGATGTGCAACACGTTCAGATCTAATAGAGGCGTTTCTGACGACGTAATCAGACTAAAGCTGTTTCCTTTTTCCCTAAGGGATAAAGCAAAAAACTGGCTAAGAAATTTACAGCCAGGGATAATCACAAGTTGGGAAGAAATGGCATGAGCTTTTCTGATGAAATATTTCCCACCTCGACAAGCCATAAAACTGAGAAACGAAGTGTCTCGGTTTGTGCAAGAAGGGGATGAGTCGCTAGCAGAAGCCTAGGAAAGATACAAAGAGCTATTGAGAAGGGTACCAAATCATGGTATCCCTATGTGGATGCAAGTGCAGAATTTCTATAATGGTGTAACAAACATCTACAAAATCCAGATTGAATCCATTGCCAACGGTAACCTAGAAGATCTTGAGCCACAGGCTTTGTATGACCTTATTGAGAAGGTAGTAAGCACAAGTTACAACTGGCACTCCGCCAGAAGTGCAGGAAAAAAGATGGGAAATGAAGATGTTGTGTCAAAATTGACAAGTCAGGTAGAACAGCTTGCTAGACAGCTGGGCAAGATAAATGTGTCTTCAATTCACAACGAACCACCATTCAATGACATTTGCGATTTTTGTGGAGGCCTTCATTTCAGCATCAACTGTCCCGGAGTTAAGCAGGGAAAGGGCGCACAGGCAGAATGTGATTACGTAGGATATAATCAAAGGAATCCACCTAACCCGTACTCCAACACGTATAATCCTGCCACAAGAAACCATCCAAATTTTGGATGGACAGGCCAGCCGAACCAGCAGAAGCAACCGAGATATCAACAACAGCAAGGAGGACACTACCAAAGGCAACCTCAGCAGCATTATAAACAACATGTGCCACCAAAGGAAGATGTAGAGCCAGATATGAAGACAATGATGGTGCAATTCATGAAACAGACACAAGCATCAATTAAAAGTCTGGAAACACAAGTTCACCAGTTGGCTGCATCTATGTCAAAAGGAAAGGGAATAATGCCGAGCAACACAGAGCCAAATCCAAAGGGCGATGTCATGGCAATCACCTTGAGATCTGGTAAGCAAACTCAACACATTATATCGACTGGTGAAAATGCTGAATGCACAGGAATGTCCAAAAAAGCTGAAGGGGAGCAGGAACAGGCTGTTCCCAGTGAAGAAGAAACCAGGAAGACAACTTGTACCAGTAAGCAGGATCAAGGGGAAAGCGAAAAGATGTATAAGCCACCATCGTCGTATGTTCCACCTGTGCCATATCCAATGCGATTGATCAACAAAAAGCTGGAAGAATAGAATTCTAAAGTATTGGACACCTTAAGGAAGTTGCACATCAACATTCCTTTTGTAGAAGCATTGGCACATATGCCTACCTACGGCAAATTCCCTAAAGACATTCTGTCTAACAAAAAGAATCTGGAAAACATTTCCATGATCCAACTCAACAGAGATTGTTCGTTAATACTCCAAAATAAGCAGCAGCTACCCAAGAAGCTAAAAGATCCAGGGAGTTTTTCTATTCATTGTTCAATTGGAAAGCTAAATATTGAAAATGCACTATATGACCTAGGAGCTAGCATAAACCTGATGCCTTATTCTGTTGATGACCCGCGAGGCTCAACCGGGTCATACTCATTTCGCAGGCCCAGCCCATACTTAGACCCATGGTCTAAGATCGGATGGGACCCGAATAAAGGAAGCGGGCGCAGCGAGTAACCGCCCCGAATGGGACCCGAATAAGAGAAACGGGTGAAGCGAGTAACCGCCCCGAATTCCTAAACGGAGCATCAAGACTCCCACTCAGAACCATGTTCGTTGCCATGAAAGCCACGAAAGGGACATGGCCTAAAAAGGGGGAACCGCCCTCAGAACGTGGCCCACTAAGGAGTAACCGCCCTCAGCGGTTACCTAAAAAAAACACCTATAAAAGGTCTTAAGAAGGAGGGAAAAGGGTACGTTCACATTTTTCCCACAATACTATTATCAATTTACCAACCCTCCTACAAAAACTGACTTGATCGTCGGAGAGTTTTCCCGGAGATCCGGTCTCCGGTTCTGTTTTGCAGGTAACTACGGCGGAGATCATCAAATCGGATCCGGCAAGTTATCATTGGTGCGGTGAAGGTGGACCTTTTTTACCAACACTTGGTTAAAGGTACACGAAGAACATGTCAGAACCATCACGAACGATCGGCGTTACCACTAGATCAACCAGTATGAACTCCAGGGGACCACGGATTGCAAATTCGCAACCTGCAAATACACTTCCTGTGGTGCCTAGCTCATCGGGTCCTTCGGGACAATTGAGTCCCTTATTGGAAGTCCAAGTGCAAACTGAGATGCAAATGTCCAATAGTGATTTCGTGCAGATGGCAGGACAAGTCTTGGCTTCGAACATGAGCCAGGCGGCTGGAGATCGAATGATTAATTTACTAACTGCCCTCGCCGAACACAATACCGCCGTGGCGGCTGCTCCTCAAGAACCTGTGGTTATCTCAACACAATCACCGACTATCCCTGTCATATCGGCCCTCCCGCAGCCATCTCAGGCGCCAAATCAAATGGGCCAGAGTAGTCGCACAAACCCACACAGCCACCCAAGCAACTACTCGCACCCAGATCTCATTACGACGATACATCCGACCTGGCAGCCATCCCAACCGTTGCCAGGAGTGCAAGGCACTCTTCCGCTACAGCAAGTGGAACCTTTTCCTCACAGACATTCGGAGTTGATGACTCCTGGGCGAGAGCACACATGAAACTTTGATCCTATAACGGGACAGCGGTTAGTCCCCCAACAGGCACACGTCTCAACACCGATGGGCGGGTGGATGCCACCCAGAATTCACCAGCAGCGGATGGAAGAAGTCCGGCGAATACCCGATATTGACTTAGAAGATCAATTATGAAGCATGATGGAGCGAATGGGGTACTCGCCTAGGCCGAGAGCAGAGGTCCAGAGCGATTCACCTTTTGCCCCTTCGTTGCGGGAATTCATTCCAGATCACAGAATCAAAGCGCCCGCGATACCTAAATACTATGGGGATCCAAATTCTGATCCTGAGGCTCATGTCAGGAACTACAGAGAACTAATGGATGTTGCAGGAGCGAGCGAAAGCATAATTTGCAGGTTATTCTCGACAACTTTGGGCGGTGCGGCATCTGATTGGTTTCGATCTTTACCGACAGAATCTATTCACAATTGGCAACAATATAGTCGGGATTTCTGTGCGAAGTTCGTGGGCTGTAAAGCGGCAGATGTGACAGATAGGCAGCTGAAGGAGATCAAACAGAGAAACTATAATTCCTTAAGGGAATTTGTTGTCGCCTTTAACGATATCCTGGTGCGATTGCAGAACCCAGATATCGTGGGTATTCGCAACATCATGGCGGATGGAACCACAGATTGGAGCATGCGGGAAGAAATCATCCGTAACAAACCACGCACTGTAGCCGAGCTCATGAAGATAGCAAAGGAATTCATGGAAGTGGATGATGTCAACAGGGAACATAGGGCTCAAACCCGGCGAGAAAGAGATGCCGCTAGATCCACTTTGGACAATCGGCGCCAGACCCAGTCCAAAAGTAATTTTGCTCGAAGAGGCGATCGCCCCTTTCAAAGTGGCGGATATCAGACACCATTAAACACGACTCGCCAGGAGGTGTTACTTTGGATCGAAAAGAGCCCCCTAAAGAAGGATGTGTGGTTCCCCGAGGTAAAAGGTCGAACCAGTTTGGGGCGACATCCTAACAAATATTGTAGGTTCCACAGATTGAACGGCCACGACACGAACGATTGCTATGAATTGAAGAAAGAGATTGAAAGTCTGATCAAAAGGGGCAAGCTGAATCAGTTTGTACGAAAGGAGACTAGTGACGAAAAATCAACGTTACCACGTGAAGAAGAGGCAAGGCCCAAAAAGAAGCAGAAAAAAGGAGTGATAAACGTGATAGCCGGCGGGATCTATGAGCCTCCAACAAAAAGAGCTCGCCGTGAACAGCGAGAAAGCAACACTCATAGGGGGGATGCCCTCAATTACTCATTCGCGCGAATCACGGAGCCGCATGCGGATGCTTTGGTGATTACAATGGCTGTAGAAGGATGGGACGTCAAGCGGGTCCTTATTGATACTGGCAGTTCTTGTAATGTTATTACTCGGACTGCATTCAACAAGTTGGGAATTAATGACGAGCGAGTGGAACATACATTCATGGATGTAACAGGTTTTGGGGGTCAATCCTCTCAAACAAGTGGACAGGTGGTGTTGGAGGCAGAAATGGGCGATAAAAAGCTAAAATGGCGAGGTGATTTAGAATTCGCAATTGTTGATCTCCCATTGGCCTACAACATAATTCTAGGACGCCCATTCCTGTCAGAAACGGAGTCGCTCATCTCAATGAAGCATTTAACATTACATTTACCAACACACCAAGGGCGAGTCATAGTTGAAAGTGATCAACTTGTATCTCAACAGGCCTATACATTGTCACTCGAACCAAAGCCAGACGAAGAGGATAAAGTCGAAGAGAAGTTGCCAGCGGAAGCATTGGGAGAAACGGAACTATTCGCCATCTCAAGCGACAAAAATGTGCGAATAGCGACGGGCCTCCCCGAAGAAACGAAGAAAGCCATCGCCGAGGTGCTGGTCCAATGTGAGTCGGCATTTGCCCCAAATGAAATACTGAAAGGAATAAGTCCAGACGTAGCAACCCATCGTTTGAATGTAGACAAAGGTGCAACCCCAGTGCGACAGAAAAAGAGAGGACATGCTCCTGAGCGGCAAAAGGCGATTGAAAAAGCAGTGGCAGATTTGCTAAAGTCAGATGCAATTCGAGAAGTCACCTATCCGGAGTGGTTAGCCAATGTGGTGCTAGTCAAAAAGCCAAATGGAACGTACAGAATGTGCGTCGACTTCAAAGATCTGAACAAGGCATGTCCGAAGGATATGTATCCGCTTCCTAACATTGATATATTGGTAGATGGAACTGCAGGATATGAAGCTTTATCATTCACCGACGTGAAGTCCAGTTACCATCAGATACCCACGGAGAAGGCGGATGAAATCAAAACATCGTTCATAACTCACCAGGCGACTTATTGCTTCAAGGTGATGCCCTTTGGATTGAAAAACGCGGGAGCAACATACCAGAGGATGATGAACAAGATATTTTCAGACAAATCGGGCGAGAACTTCTCGATCTACGTTGATGACATGATCATCAAAAGCAAGAAAATGCAAGACCACCCGCAGGATATCAAAGAAATCCTGGAAGTGCTAATCAAATATGGCCTCAAATTGAACCCAGAGAAATGCACATTCGGAGCAAGAGCGGGAAAGTTCCTAGGTTTCATTGTTAGCGGCAAGGGAGTTGAGGCGAATCCCGAGAAGGTTAAAGCAGTAATGGAGATGAAAACGCCGAGGAGCATAAGAGAAGTACAGAGACTAAATGGGCGGTTGGTGGCATTAGGGTGATTCATATCATGCTCAGCTAGGAGATGTCTACCTTTCTACAATGCCATCAAAAAATCCAAGTCCTTTGAATGGACGCCGGATTGTCAAGAAGCATTCGAGGGGATAAAGCGATTACTGTGTTATCCGCCCTTAATGAGTAGGCCGGAGGATGGAGAAGATTTATTTCTCTACGTATCCGTCACCAATATGGCGATATGCATTGTGATGGTGCGAGAAGAAGAAGGGCAACAATATCCAGTGTACTACGTGAGCAAAGTCCTGAAGGATGCAGAACTCCGGTATTCGAAGTTGGACAAAATGGCCCTCATAGTGATAACCACGGCGGCTAGATTGAAACCATACTTTCAGGCGCATACTATCATTGTGAGAACTGGCATCCCAATGCGAAAGGTATTACAGAAACCTGACGCATCTGGTCGGTTGATGGACTGGTCAATTCGCCTGGGAGAATTCGATATTCGCTATGAAGGGAGACCAGCGCTAAAGAGCCAAGTACTCGCCAATTTCATGAACGAATTCACCTGGGATGACGATGAATGTCCGAAGGCACAAAAAGAAGAGTGGAGCATGTACACAGATGGGGCACTATCTACAGATGGAGCTGGGCTGGGAGTCGTCATCAAGGGCCCGGAGGTTATTCGCCTGTGCTATGCAGCAAAATTAACTTTCAAGACTACCAATAATGCTGCAGATTACGAGGCTATGATATGTGGATTGAGGTTGCTCAATGAACTCACCCCAGAAAGAGTGGTAATCTACAGCGATTCCAAACTCATGATAAACCAGATCACAAAAAATTATCTGGTGAAACAGGAGGAGCTAGTAAAATACCATCAGGTGGTCAGCCGATTGACACAAGAGTTAACGCACAAGGGAGTCGTTTGGGAGATGGTGCATGTTCCACGAGGCCAAAATGCAAAAGCTGTCGAATTGGCAAAAGCAGCGGCAAGTAGAGAACCATGGAGTCAAAAAGCATGCAGCTTGGAAATAAAATCAGCACCAGCATTCGAGGTTGATCAGATTATGATCATCGAGGAACTGGAAGACGATGAAGATTGGCGGATGCCAATCCGTCAATATCTGGAGCAGGGAGATTTGCCGGTTGATAAGAGCTTAGCCAGAAAAATAATTGGGCAGTCGGCACGATACTCAATGCGGGATGGAACTTTGTATCGGAAATCGTACACATGTCCATGGTTGAAATGCGTTAGTCGCAATGAAGGAGACTATGTGCTGCGAGAACTACACGAAGGAATTTGTGGCGCGCACGAAGCTTCGGCGGCATTGGCAAAGGTCAAACTGATGGGATACTACTGGCCCAAGGTGGTGGAAGATTCCCAGAAGATGGTTGCGGAATGTCACAACTGTCAAATCCATGCGAATGAAAAGCATGTTCCCGGAGCTGAACAAATCACTATAATGACGGCGTAGCCATTCGCAACATGGGGAATTGATATAGTGGGTCCATTCCCAGAAACAACAAAGAAAAGGAGGTATTTGATAGTCGCAGTGGACCACTTCAGCAAATGGGTAGAAGCGGAGGCAGTAACCGCACAAACACCTGAGCGAATGATCGAGTTCTTACGAGAGAACATTATCATGCGATTTGGGATCCCGCAGAAGCTTATAACCGACAATGGCACCCAGTTCAACTGTGCCAAGTTCAAAGCATACCGCGAAAGCATGGGAATCAAGAATCATTTTTCTTCTGTAAACCATCCCCAATCAAATGGTATGACGGAGGTTACCAACAGGGCCATGATTCAAGGCATCAAGAAGCGGCTAGGAGACAAAAAAACAGGTTGGGCGGATGAGATACCCCATATGTTGTGGGCATACAGAACCTCTGTAAAGGCAGCAACAGGCGAAACACCTTTCTCGCTAGTTTATGGAGCCGAAGCAGTACTACCTGTTGAAATCAAGTCGCCCACAGATCGAACAATTTATTATTGCGACACACAAAATCCTATCAAGATTAGAGATGCTTTGGATTCTGTGGAGGAACGAAGAGAAAAAGCTTACATGCGAATGGAAGTATACCGCAATAGAATCAAGAAATATCATGACAGAAGAATGCGAAAAGTAATAATCAACGAGAACGACTTGGTCTTGAAAAAAGCGGATAAAATACAATCCAGAGATGGCAAAGGCAAACTGGGCGTCAACTGGATCGGACCATACAAAGTATCCAAGAAGCTGGGACCAGCCACTTTTGAAATAGAAGAAATGAGCGGAAAGAAGCTCCCGCGCACCTGGAATCTAGAGAATCTACGCCTATATAAAAAGGCCGAGTAGTTCGAGGAAATGACGAGTACTCTTTTTCCTTTTATGAGTTTTTCCCATTGGGTTTTCTGATAAAAGTTTTTAATGAGGCTTTGATCCCACACAGTTGGTGTACCTATGTAATAAACCTTTTCTCTTTATCAATAAAGGTATTCAATTATTACATTTATTCAATATGTTACGCCCGAATGCGGATTGTTCTTAAAAACACATAAATGTGTTGCCTATTAAAGAAAGGCGGATGCATGATTACGCATCACTCGCAAAACCCTTAGGGTTAAACTCAAAAAACACATAAATGTGTTGCCTATTAAAGAAAGGCGGATGCATGATTACGCATCACTCGCAAAACCTTATGATTAACCTTATGATTATATTATTTTCGAAAGAAAAATAATAGAGTAAGGCATAAAATTAAGCGAATAAACGAGTACTCAAAAATTGCAAAAAGGGTTTGGCCACCCTAGCGAAAGCAAAAATTACTATGAAGAATTACAAGTATGAAGTCGGCAAAAGACAAGGATCATACATGAAAATAAAGTGACAATAATCACACACATATGAAAAGCAACAACCGAAAGAAAATATATATATCAGAGCGGTTTGTTAAATGGTTTTTACATACAAAAGTCCAAATATAAGTTAAGCTATGCTACAGCTTCATCTCCTTCGCCCCTAATGCCCTCCCGGACTGCGGCGACTCCCTCATCTCCTCCGGTTGGAGGATCTACTTCAAGCGAACCCTCAACCCTCGAATCAATAACTGCTTCAGAGGGCGGTACCTCTTGCTCAGGCTGAGAGATGTCCTGCGGTGCCCCTTCTTCCGCATTCTGGGTAGGGATCTCGCCGATAATTGGAGATTCCTGAAAACTCTTCCAATCTAAGAGGAGTACCTCATCCATATCAGCATCCTCGGCTTCCAGCTTGTCCCACTTCTTAGTTAAATCCTTTTCAGGGATGGGAACCTTGGGGCGGTTAAGTACGAGACCCTGATGTCCATGCTCATAAGCGGCATGAATCCGCTCCCCATACCAGTAGATGCGGGCACCGTCTTCAGCCAGAATTTCCTCAGCCCTCTTCTTTTGTGTCTCCTTGGAATCAGCTAGATCATCGAGGGCCTTTCGCAGCTCATCGGACTTAGCCTGACGAGATTTAAGAGCCTCCTCCTTCTCGCTCACAGCCTTCTAAAGGGCGCCTTCTAGGACCTTCACCTTCCCTTGGACATCATCATAAAGCGACTTTTGAGTCGCCAACTCAGTACCAAGACCTTCCAACTCCTTGGCTCGCTCGGCATCCCTTCGGAGAATGCCCTCAGCGAAATTGATAATCTGCATATAAGACGGCTCACGAATAAAAAAGGGCGAATAGAAATAGGCGGTTACAATGGACGCAAGATCCTTGAAAGAGTATGACAAGCAAACAATATACCTCTATAGAACGCTTCTCGATCCCCTCCACAGCGGTAGGGAGCGGTACTTGTTCGCGCACACGGGAAGCAGAGGGAAGCCGCCCGAGGACATTGCATATGGAAGAGACAATGTCCTTGCAAGAAAAACTCACGGCCATGCCAAAGGTCCTAGTCCACCATCCGCTGATGTCGGGAATTGGCTGCAAAGGCGTAAAGAAAAATATCAAGAGAACAGCAGATAGCTCATGAGGAAAAAAGTAGCAATATAGAAAGAGGGAATAGATCAAGATACCTCATGAATTGGGGTACTGCTCTTTCCTTTGGATGAGGCGGATACGGGTGTACCGCCAGCAGTAAGGGACACGGAGGTGTTCTTCTTCTTGGGGCGAGAAGACTCTGTATCCGCACTTATCTTCCGCTTCCTCGTCAAAGGAAGATCCTCGGAGGCAGAAGCGGGACCTTGTGAAACGGAGGCCCTTACAGGAGAAGCCGCCTCAATGGAAGGAATCGTTCCTCCAGAAGAATCCGCCCCTACAACGGAAGTGGTTTCTGCCATTCGCTTCTTCCTTCTCGCTAAGGCTCTAGCCTCCCGATCTGCAGCGATTTGAGATAAAGGATCACCCCTGCAAAGGGTTAAAAGAAATCATCAACTTGGAAATAAAAAGTACCTTGTACAAAAACGCGATAAGGGATATAGACCAGGCGATCCCCCTCGCGGTAGGCAATCGCTACTCGGCTCCTTAGCATATGGAAGGCCTGATCATATGTCCATACAAAAGGAGGGGTACTCTTCAGGAACTTGATGACGGTGGATTCTTCCTCGCTGGGATAACCGAAGTTCAAACTCTTCACATTGGGCCGGCCCCAATGGCGAAGGAAGTTCGGATTTCCCTCATTAAACTTGATAAAAAAAAGTAAGAGCGATCCCACTCGCGGATCTTGTTCAGTTTCTCATCAAAACCATAGTATCCGCTCTGGCGGATGAAAGTGAAATACCCCGCCGAACTCTTGAAATGATGAAGCTTGGAGAAAATTTTAAGCGAGAAAGGAACCTCCAAACAATCTGCCAGAAATTTATCCAGGGTCAAGTCGGCCCATCCATTTGGATGTAACTGCCCGGGTGCGATTCTGTAACCACCGAGGATGGAAGCAATCTCATCCGCCAGCGGATAAGTGAAGCCGCATATAATCTGGGCGACGAAAATGGTGAAATACCCCTTTGGGTAATCGCCCGGTCCTCTATCCTCCCCAGGAATGATGGTCTCGAGACCTTGGAGCCAAGGATATTGCACCCGCAAATCCTCAATGGTCTCGCGACAAACTAGGCTTCCTGACCTGTCCCTCTTCGGTAACAAACGGGGGGTTGGGACAGGTGGCGGAATCAACTTCTTAGGGGCAAAACCTAGACCCTCGTCGGTTGTATTCGCCAGGTGGAGGAAGTCAGCGGGGTGGGAATCAGACCTATGAGAACTGGTTGAAACTTCATCAACCATCTCATCAACTTCATGAGAAACCTCGCGGACGTAGCTCTCATCGAACGGTGCGAAGTTAAGGTCGGGGTTCGACATGTTGAGGAAAAGAAATAAACAGAAGTAAAAGGCCGAACGAGATACAAATTATGAAGAGGAAAACTTACATGGGAAAGACAACACAGAGAAATGACGGAAATAAGAGGTCAACCCCGGAAAAGATGACGCCGGAAAAGAAATAACGAAAGAGGAAAAATTCACAGTTTTTTGAATTTTGAATAGACAAGCGAAAACGAAGCGTCCCCTATGAACAGACCCTAAAGGGATCTTGTATCAAACTAAAGGGGAGGCATGTGATGACCCGCGAGGCTAAACCGGGTCATACTCATTTCGCAGGCCCAGCCCATACTTAGACCCATGGTCTAAGATCGGATGGGACCCGAATAAAGGAAGCGGGCGTAGCGAGTAACCGCCCCGAATGGGACCCGAATAAGCGAAAACGGGTGAAGCGAGTAACCGCCCCGAATTTCTAAACGGAGCATCAAGACTCCCACTCAGAACCACGTTCGTTGCCATGAAAGCCACGAAAGGGACATGGCCTAAAAAGGGGGAACCGCCCTCAGAGCGTGGCCCACTAAGGAGTAACCGCCCTCAGTGGTTACCTAAAAAAAAACACCTATAAAAGGTCTTAAGAAGGAGGGAAAAGGGTACGTTCACATTTTTCCCACAATACTATTGTAAATTTACCAACCCTCCTACAAAAACTGACTTGATCGTCGGAGAGTTTTCCCGGAGATCCGGTCTCCGGTTCTGTTTTGCAGGTAACTACGGCGGAGATCATCAAATCGGATCCGGCAAGTTATCATCTGTATATGCTAAACTTGGATTAGGAGAACCCCAACCTACTCGTATGTCCATTCAGTTGGCCGATCGTTCAGTATGTTATCCTAGGGGAGTAGTGGAAGACGTGCTAGTCAAAGTAGGAAAATTCATATTGCCCGTTGATTTCATTATAATGGACATTGATGAAGACTTGCATGTTCCTATTATCCTAGGTAGACCATTTTTAGCCACGGGTAGAGCATTGATAGAAGTAGGAGAGGGACAATTATTCTTGAGGATTAATGGAGAAGAAGTCATTTTCAAAATGAACGAGGCAATGAGACGTGCAAACAATAATGATGACACATGCTGTTTCTTGGATGATTTTCAAAGTCTTTCTACTTTGCAGGAACATGACACTCTGGAGACTTTTTTGGGAGAAGAGGTAAACATATGTGAAGGAATAGGCTGTTCCATTGAATCCACCCTACCAACACCTCCTTTCGATCCTACTGTTCCTACTCATCAAGAACCACTGGAGATACCAACTGTGCCGGTGTCTAAACCAGAATTGAAACCGTTGCCTGCACACCTCAAGTATGCTTTCCTTGAACCACCCAGCGGAAGTCCAGTCATCATATCCTCGAAGCTAACTCCTGATCAGAAGGTGCAACTCATGGCCGTTTTGCAAAGAAACAAGGATGCAATCGCATGGAAAATCGATGACATAAAAGGTATCAGTCCAGCAGTCTGTGTTCACAGAATCTTGATGGAAAAGGAGCACAAGCCATCTGTCCAGCCGCAACGTAGACTGAATCCCCACATGAAGGAGGTTGTGCGAAAAGAGGTGATCAAGGTTCTTGATGCCGGCATTATTTACCCGATCTCTGATAGTGTGTGGACCAGCCCTGTTCACGTTGTACCAAAGAAGGGAGGAACAACCGTAGTCCTCAATGAGAAAGACGAGTTGGTGCCCACAAGAACAATAACTGGATGGCGAGTCTGTGTTGATTACAGAAAGCTCAACGAAGCCATAAGGAAGGATCATTTCCCTTTTCCCTTCATTGATCAGATGTTAGAACGGTTAGCGCGATTTGCCTTCTATTGTTTTCTCGACGGTTATTCAGGATACAACCAGATCGCAATTCATAGTGAGGATCAAGAGAAGACAATGTTCACATGTCCGTATGGGACTTATGCTTACAGACGAATGTCGTTCGGACTGTGCAACGCTCCAGCCACTTTCCAAAGATGTATGATGTCCATTTTTCATGACATGGTGGAGCGGACCGTAGAAATATTCATGGACGACTTCTCTGTGTATGGAAACTCTTTTGATAGCTGTCTAAACAACCTCGAAGCCATGCTTGTGCGATGCAAGGAGACCCACTTGGTCTTGAATTGGGAGAAATGCCACTTCATGGTTACGGGTGGAATTGTTCTCTGGCATAAAATTTCAGAAAAAGGGATGGAAGTGGACAAAGCGAACGTGGAAGTAATAGAAAAGCTGGTTGTTCCGGCCAATGTAAAAGATGTGCGAAGTTTTCTGGGGCACGCAGGGTTTTACCGCAGGTTTATTAAAGATTTTTCAAAAATTGCGCTACCCTTGTCAGTCTTACTTCATAAGGAAGCGGAATTTTCATTTGACGCAAGCTGTTTAAAAGCGTTTGAACTCTTAAAGAGCAAGCTGATCAACTCACCTATACTAGCAGGACCCGACTAGGAGCAACCTTTTGAAATGATGTGCGACGCGAGCGATACTTGTGTGGGAGCCGTTCTTGGACAAAGGATAGAGAAAAAGTTTAGGCCAATTTACTATGCAAGCAAGACGTTAAACGAGGCCCAGCAGAACTACACCACTACAGAGAAGGAGCTTCTTGCAGTTGTGTATGCCTTCGACAAATTTCGGCCCTACTTAGTGTTGTCCAAAGTAGTTGTGCACACAGACCACGCTGCGTTGCGCTACTTATTCGCGAAAAAGGATGCTAAGCTGAGGTTAATCTGCTGGCTGTTATTGCTTCAAGAGTTTGATCTCGAAATTAAGGATAAAAAGGGAACGAAAAATGTCGCAGTTGATCATTTGTCAAGGATTTCTCACCAAGGCAGCCAGGAACAACCAGAAATTTTGGAAAAATTTCCAAACGAGCATCTATATGCCGCACAGCCTACGCCATGGTTTGCCGATATTGCTAATTACCTAGCGAGTTCACTTAAGCCGCACAACCTGTCCACTAATCAGAGGAGGAAGTTTTTTGCTGAAATTAAATATTATTTTTGGGAAGACCCCTATCTTTTCAGGTTGTGCGCTGATCAAATTATTCGAAGATGTATATCTCAAGAGGAGCAACAGGTTGTTCTAAGCCATTGTCATGACCGAGAAGCTGGAGGGCACCATAGCGCTAGCAGAACGGCAGCCAAGGTTCTTCAATCAGGTTTTTTCTGGCCAACACTCTTTAAAGATGCCCATCTATTCGTTAGCACTTGCAATGAGTGCCAACGAACAGGCAATATCTCGGCTAGAAATGCCATGCCCCTCAGCAACATAGTTGTTTGTGAAATTTTTGATATCTGGGGAATAGATTTTATGGGTCCATTCCCTACGTCTTTTGGGAATAAATATATCTTAGTGGTTGTAGATTATGTGAGCAAGTGGGTTGAAGCAATGGCTAGTCCCACCAATGACGCCCGTGTGGTTGTAAAATTCCTGAAAAAGCCTGTTTGCCAGATTCGGTGTCCCACGAGTGATCATTAGTGATCAAGGAACCCACTTTTGCAATGCCAAATTTGAAAAGCTGATGGGCAAGCTTGGAGTCTCTCACAGAATTGCCACACCTTACCATCCACAAACAAGTGGACAGGTGGAGATTTCCAATCGTGAAATCAAAAGAATTTTAGAAAAAACTGTTGGCAGTTCTAGGAGAGACTGGGCAAACAAGCTTGACGATGCTCTTTGGGCATATAGGACGGCCTATAAAACACCAATCGGAATGTCTCCATTTAGATTGTTATACGAAAAATCTTGTCACCTGCCGGTTGAAATGGAACACAGGGCTTTTTGGGCATTAACATTTTTGAATTTTGAGCAACAGGCTGTTGGAGATCAGTGAAAACTTCAACTCTGTGACATGGAAGAGTTCAGGCTGTTCTCGTACGAGAATGCAATAAACTACAAAGAAAAGACCAAACAGTTGCACAACAAAAAGATCCAGGAAAAAGTCTTTTACGAAGGACAAAATGTCCTGTTATACAATTCAAGGCTGAGGCTGTTTCCAGGAAAGCTAAAGTCGCGATGGTTAGGACCATTCACGGTAAACAGGGTGTTCGAGCATGGAGCTGTGGAAATTTTCAAAAACGGTGATGCCCCTTTCAAAGTGAACGGGCAACGTCTGAAACCGTATCTTGAGAATGACCACAAGAGGAAGATTGACACTGTTCACTTCCATGATCCTCTGCACCATTGATCAGAGACACAGGGTGTTCGCTGCAAACACCAATTGCAGCAGGAAAGTACCCCTCCAACAATTCCTTTTTATTTTTTTTATTATCCTTCATCATGTGTTAAGTCATTTACCTGATAACAATTATATTGTCTCATTTTTTCTTTAACCATGCAATCAAGTCAAATAGCTATATTCACAAGGAAAAATATAAACTTATACCCTTGTCAATAAGAGTGAAGTTTTAAGTTTTGCTTGTGTAATCTTTGGAGGGATGTGGAGCTAGGTCGTAAGAGTTTTTGGGGTGGAATAAATTCAAAATAAAAATAAATAAACACACAAATCAGAAGGATAAGGGCCACGTCAAATCCACTGTCATAGGCTATAATTTCAGCCTAAATGCCTCCTCGGTAAAAAAACAAAAGTGGATGGTGTGCCGTAATTGAGTAATTACGGTACCCTTGCGTCTTTTCGCCTGGAATGGTCATCTCTCCATATAACTTATTCCAGGTGGCAGATCAGGAGACGATCTTTAGGGCGGTAGTTCAAGAGATCTGTCTCCTCCTTTCTACTTAAAGGACACAGACTGCTGGGTACCCTAATTAGTCTTTACGCACTATTCTCTCTCACCTTTACTAAGAATTCTTTTTCTCATACACGGTTGCGGAGGCACCTATTTAGTTTGATTTACAGATGAGAACTCGTGGGTCGGGAAAACACGTAACAGTTTGTTGGGACACTCTGAAGAGGCTCAAGCTTGCTGAACGTGTGCGCAATCTCATGGAGGCAGGCCATTTCAGCTGCTTCTTTGAGATGATGGAGCCGGTATACAAAGAACTGACGTTAGAGTTCCTGGCGACTTTCAGGCACGATGCTGAGATCACTGACCCTGATGAAGAAGGGAAGTTCAGTTCCAGGCTCATGGGTCACACTCAGAGGCCCTCGCTCAACATGTTTCACTGTTTGTTAGGCGCTTCGGACGATGATGACCTGGAGTCTGAGAGCTACAAGGAAGCATTCACCAAGACCCCTGATGTCTTTGACCCTACTGCCTTCTGGAATTCTATTTCGGGACAGCAACATTATGACGGGAGCGTTTCCAAGGCGTCAAATATTGATGATTATGTTGTTCATTACTTGCATAAGCTGGTCTCCGGAACAATTTTTGCTCGTGAAAATCAAGCCACTATGCCGCATGCAGACCTTACAGCCTTGTGGAGTATGGCAATCGGGCCAATGATGAATTTAGGTTACTGGTTTGGGGAGTACATCAGTGCTTTTTATAAAAAGAACTCTTCGCTGATCTGCTGTGGGAGCATTGTCACTAGAATTGCTGAATCCATAGGAGTTTTTAAGCCTGAGGACCACTCTCGGCTCACTATTATGAACCACCCGGACCAGATTGATCTCAAGAGTCTATAGAAAATGTTGTTTGGCAAACTGGTGAATGGAAAGTGGGTTTGGATGGTGGACTTTGTTGCGGCCAGGAGAGTCGAAAGCCGAAAGAGGAAAAGTGAACCAACTGTGTCGGTATCGTCGGTTTCCGAACAAGTTGAGCGGCCAAAGGATCTGGATTTCTATAAGAAATGTGCAAAGCTTTCGAGCGAGGACATCATTGACAAGTTCAATGCCCTGTTTGCTCAAAACCAAGCCAACCGAGAAATGATATTTGCCCTTGAGTAGAAGTATGAGTCACAAAAGGGATCGATAGACATGCTCAAAACCATTTGTATTGAGGAGCATGGCAAGGAGAGTCCATCCGGTTTTTTCGTCAAGAGTCCGGTAAGAAAAACACCTGAAACACCTGATAATGCTAATGCTGATGCTTCCTCGAAAGGGGAGGGCATTCCTGCCACTGTGGATAGAGAGGTTAACTCCTCTCTTTCCCAGCCTGTCTGATTCGTCACCTTGGTCGCTGTCCTAGCATTTGGTAACATCTAACACCCTTACTCTTTCAAATTGTGCACTCTGCCTATGTTATTTTGCTATTATTGTCTATAATTTGCTTCCATCCTGATAACATTGAGGACAATGTTCCATTTTAATTTGGGGGTGGGGAGTTACACATCACAATATATGCAGGCATAACATGATAAATGTTTATTCAGGTTGTTAATTTAATTGATTTGGTGTGTCGCAAATACTCCTTTGAGAATCTTTGATGTAAATATCATTTGTAATCTTTTCGTTGCTGTCTAGTCTCCTTGTTTATTAAATCTCTTCGATTGTTTTGTGTTCACGGGAATTACTGTACAGACTGTGCATTTTATGATGGATTTGTCTAGTTTTAGTTGTTTGAATTTTGTCTCCCCGAGTTTGGAAGTTCCGAAAATTTTGAAATTTTTAAATCTTCTTTCACAATTAGTAACCCTTGCCTAAATGCATTTCCCCAAAAATAGTGAGAACTCGAGCCTGCAAGTGCATCTAAATTATGCATTGATTTTTTCTGAGTGGGCCAGCACTCACTATCTTTAAAGAGAATTTGCCTTGGTTTGCCCTGTTGAAATGGAGATTCTTTTTAACAAACATAGGAGGAAAAAGGCAATTAGATTCCCTTTCCGCTACACAAAAAGCCACATGTGCTTTGCACTCAAAATTTTAGGATAACCAACTTGAGCCATAACATGTTCTTTCTAAAAACCACGCAAAGAAACCCCTTCCATTCACTAATATTCCTAAAAATACCCTGAATTCTGTCTTGTGCTTCAAAACCAACTGCTTAATTTGAAATCATGTGTTGTTAAAGATACACAAATCAGGAAAACAAAGGCGATTGAGCAGATAATGCTAAAGAAAAGATAGAAAGGAACCTGGGAATCATGTGTTTGGATGGAAAAATCTTTAATGATTGTTTACTATGATTAGAAAGGGTAGTTTGTTATGAGAATCAGGATGTGTGGGTCGGGTAAGGAAAGAAATGCTAAGATGTTGAAAGCTGGGTAGGTTAAATAATTTGCATAAAGACAGAATTTATACACTTAAATAGCTTATCACTGTCAAACCAGAACCTGAGCCCAACATTACAACCTTTGTCAAGTCCTTTGGACTATGTTTGGAAGAATTTTGACCCATAGATTCAGGACCAAAAGGCAAACTCACACCCTAAGGGTGTGGTGACTGAGCTAAGGAGTGAAGTTGCATTCTTTTTCCTATGGTAAATAAATGCCATACGAGAGTGAGTGAATTATTCCAGTCCCTAGTGAGGCATGTCTAGCGAGTTAGTTGCTCCTTGTGAAAGTAGAAGTCTAAATTTTAAGCTTTAAGGAATTTCTCGATTAAAGGCACACAATTTAAAACGTGCTTTATCTTTTCAATGAGATCATAGCTTGCATCTGTCAACTACCCCGCTGAACAAAACAATTTCTTTTCTCCATATCATTCTCTGTATTATTTCATTCCTAACTCTTCGTCTGTTGAATTCTTTTTCTTACATTTGGTTGCTTGAGGACAAGCAAAGATTCAATTTGGGGGTATTTGTTAGGCATGAAATGTTGGGGTTTAGTGTCCTATAGACAATTGTTCTAGGATACAAACTTAATATAAATGAATTGTTCTTTATATCATTTGTTTTAATGAGATATATGTTTTATAACTATATAAATGCAATCCCTTTTTAAGCACTAAATAAAGTCTAATAAAAGGAAATCGGTAAGTTTGTTTTAAAGTGATTATAAAGTGTTCATACAAGCATGAAGTGAGACAAAACTTTATAATAAACTAATAAACTTAAAACCACCCAAGTCAAGTGATATGTTTAGGATTGATATATCACTGTTGAGACTTGCATGTAACAATGTCTTCTGTCCGACAGAAAGCTGATCTCACAAGCTTCATATATACAGATATCTGGACAGTTATATGGATCCGATGAAAAGTAGTTCATTAGGATTGGGGATCCGATTTGAGATAACAGGATGGGTAGATTCATCCTTGTCACCTGTTCATCTCATTGGTATTAATAGGTATAACTAATCCTCAGACTCAAAGGAATATTAATTGGTATTCTGGATTACGGAATGTGACGCTTTGACTCTGGTGTAACACGATCCTTAACAGAGATGACTCTGGGGTGTGAACAGTAGACGTTGGGTATCACAGGAAGTGATTGCGGGATCATTATATATTGGATTGAGCATTTATCACTCCCGATAAATGGGAGATACATCCAAGGATCGCTTGTGGAAGACTCGACTCTAAATCCTTGCAAGGTGATAACTTAAGACTTGAAATACAGATTTCACTTAACCTATCTATTTGAGTTGACTCGGCCTGTACAAGTAAAACGAACGTCTCGCTATATATGACTTGACATCATCCATAGTCATAAGATTCAGTTCAAGGATGTAGTTGATAAAGGATCGAATTATACTGTAACTAATACGGAAAGGTTAACGACAGAATCAACCTGTCTTCTTATGGCTCTGGGGGAATGATTACGGACTTGCTAATCACATACTCTATACATCATTCCGTTATGCAAAGATTAAATATAATTCTTTGAAAATTATTTAATAACGTTGCATACGGCTAGAAGCAATAAGAACCTAATGGGTCACACATAAGACTTGGAACCTAAAAGAGAGATAGATGTTAATTAATTGATGGAAGCCCAATTGAGCCCAATAAGGCCCATGGATCATAGGGGGGTCGAAATTCATGTAGTTAAAATACATGAATAATTAATTTGATTTTATTAATTCTAATTAGATTAGGATTATGAATTAAATTAATTAAGAGATAAATAAGTTAGGAGTTTTAATTAGATTATAATACTCCTATTATTATCCAATAAGGTTATTATTATTATCTTTAATATATTAGATATATAATGAGATAATAATTAGGAATTCTATTCCGAATTGAATTCCTATTCAGTAACCTAATTCTATCTAACTAGGGATTAGATACAAGAGGTTATAAATAAACCCCCTATGGGATTTTCGAAATCCACTAGCATAATCCCTACTGTGATTTTCGAAATACTCAGTGAAATTGGGAGAGAGAATTTCGACACCCCCAGTTCGAGGACGAGATTTTCTACGGCTTCCTTCCGATCAATTGATTTCATCTATTTCTTTTATCCTTGATCTTGTGTTGATTAATTAGAGGCAATCTACTTTGGTTGCTATTCAACGGTTGATTCTAAATTAATCTTCCCGTGTTTTATTTCGTGCTTGGGAACTCAGAGAAGAGTTGTGGGCACTTCATTAACAACGGTAGATTGATCATCAAAAGGTAATTCTTCTTATCCCTCTTTATATGAAATAATGATTAACGGATCCTATGGTTAATGGAAATAGGTTAAAATTTTTATATTTCCGCTGCTATACCTTAGCCTAATTTCCAACAGTGGTTTCAGAGACAGGTTAAATCCGTTATTTCATATATGAAAATTTAGAAGTTTTTCAATAGGATTGAATAAATATTTATGGTTAGGTTAATTAACAAATAGTTTTTGATAAATTAATCCTAAAGATAAATAAGTTTTAATTACTTGTTAATTAAAACAGATTATGCGTATGTTCCTAATTATTTTGGTTGATAATCATTATAACAAAATCTATTAGTTTTATAGTTAGATTGATAAAATCAGTTTTATTAATTCTAAAGATAAAATGGAAATCTATAGTAGGTTTTCCTATTTTCTGAAAATCGTTTTAAAACCGTTTTAGAACTGATATATATAAAATTGTTCTTATAAAAAAATACGACAGCAACCCGAGTCGCGCCTCGCGGCGCGACTGGCCGCTGTCGCGCGGCAGCAGCGGTTCAGCCGCCCTAGGGCTGCTGCCAATCGGCAGCAGCCCACTCTCGGGCCCGGTCCGAGACCCACTTGAATTTTAAATTGTTTAAAATCAGTTTTTATATATATTTAAATATAGATGTTTCAGAAATTGATAGTTTTCTGTTTTGATTGTCGAATGAAAATTTGTTTAAAAGTTTTTTTTACCAATTTGTAAATCAAAATGTTAAATGAATTAAAATCAAAATAATTGGGACGTGCATAATTAAAGTTTTGTATAGTTATATTAATCTAAAAAATTAATATAAAAGATACGAAACTATTAGAAGTAAAATTGGATGAAAGTTAATTTGATAAGTTAATGTGATTAACATAAATATTACATAAAATAGTTATGTAATCAACCAATTAAATTTATTTAATTGAGTCTATGCATGTTTGGAGTTATGGACATATTTGGACCCTCTTTTAGTCTTTTGGTATTTTTGAAATAGGGCCTGCGAGTCCTGCCTTTCTACTATCTATTGTAATTTCTCCTCTCATCTGATTCCCTTCAATTCAATTGAAGTTTTCTTTAGTAGTATAGAAATTAATATGTAATTTCAAGGCACCATGGAGAAGACGGAGGACCTAAAGAGAAATATGTAATAGTCAGTATTTCCTTAGGTTTGCCCTTTTATTCCGTCTTTGGCTCGACGGAATAATTTAGATGATATGTCCATAACGCCAATGTATGTGAATGTATGTGTCTGATGTATGCTAAAGCAAATCAAGACTAAGTTAGATTATGAGACCTAAAATAAAATCCCTCATTAAAAAAGTTAAGTAAATAAACAAGTTATTAAAATCGGTTGCCCCTCCCTAATATTATAATTCAGCCGGCAGTACTGGGGGCCTTTGGGTTGTTGAGAAAACTCAAGCTCGGGGTCTTACGGTAACACCTGAATTATCGAAAATTACTTTTCATCAATATGAGGTAATACTTAAATTAGATTATGATAATTGGATGAGCAAACTCATATTGTCATAAACTAATGGGCAAGATGGTTGGGATTAATGTGAATAGCATATTAGTTACTAATGTGGTTAGTAACCCAATAACCTAGGAATCACATGAATCTACCTAACGAATGAGACTAGCTTGTTGAGCAAACTCAAGGCGAAATCTCAGGAGTTAGGATCCTAGCTCACTAAAGGATTTGTGAAATTCTTCGAATTAATATGGAGGGCTATTAATTTGGCAAAATAGTGGGAGCAATCTAAAATAAACAAAAGGCCTATAATTTTAGATTGATATACTTTAAAGCAAATGAATAACATACGTTTACTCTTTCTCACATCTCAAGTTTTAAATTAAAACACTCTTAAAATCATGACTAACACCAATCTGCAAAACATTCTTACCGATAACAAATTGAATGGTTCAAACTTCACCGACTGGTTTCTTAACCTCAAAATCGTTTTGAAGTTCGATAAAATAGGGTATGTACTTGATACATCGATACCCCCTGTCCCTGCTGATGATGCTCCCATTGAGGAAATTGATGCTTACCAGAAGCACAAGGCTGATGATGATCATGCCGAATGCATCATACTTGCATCGATGATAGCGGAATTACAAAGGCAACATGAGGAAATGGATGCCTATTCCATCATCATGCACCTAAAGGAATTGTTTGGGAAACAAACCAGGTGCGAACGCTACGAGATATCCAAGTTGCTATATCGTTGCAGGATGCAAGAGGGCACATCTGTCATGACACATTGTGTCAAGATGATTGGCTACATTACCAAACTTTCTAGTATTGGATTTGCGATGGATAACGAATTAAGCATAGACTTAGTTCTTCAATCCCTCCCAGAGAGTTATTCACAGTTCATTATGAACTATCAGATGAATGACTTGCAAACCTCTCTTGAAGAGCTTGCAAACATGCTCAAGTCAGTTGAGCCCAATATGAAGAAAGACAAAGCCATACCGGCTCTTGTCATAGAGGGATCAAAGAAGAGGAAAGGGAATTCTCCCAATCCTAAATATCCCAAGAAAGGTAAGAAAGTCGTGCCCAACAAAACTAAGGGAAAGGAAGTGAAGAAGCCCAAAGGAGAGTGCCACTTCTGTGGTAAAGACGGGCATTGGAAGAGGAACTGCAAGGAGTACCTAGCCTCCCTCAAGAAGGGAAATGGCGGTGCTTCAACATCTGGTATGTTTTATATTGAAATAAATACAGTTTCACAGTCTGAATCTTGGGTACTTGATACCGGATGTGGATCTCATATTTGTACAAATATGCAGGAGCTAAAACAGACTAAGGAACTAAAGAAAGAAATCATAAACTTGCGAGTAGGAAATGGAGCAAGAGTTGCCGCCCTCGCAATTGGAGATTATGTTTTAAATTTGCCCTTTGGGCTTGTAATAGAATTAAGGAACTGTTTGTACGTTCCGCAAATGTCTCGTAACATTATTTCTATTAGCCTTCTTGTTGACGACGGTTTTCATATTTCAATAAAAGACAAGAGTTGCAATTTTTATAAAGATTCGATCTTTTATTTTTCAGGAATATCACAAAATGGGATTTATGTGTTAGATGACAAAATTCCTGTTTTTGCAATTGATACCAAAAGACATAAGCTAGATAATTCAACTTACTTGTGGCATTGTCGTTTAGGCCATATAAACAAGAGACGCATGCTAAAGCTACATTCAGATGAGCTTATAGATCCAATCGATCCTGAATCATTGGAAACATGTGAATCATGTTTAAAAGGTAAAATGACAAAGACACCCTTTAGCAATAAAGGTGAGCGTGTATCAGACACTCTAGGACTCATTCATTCAGATGTATGCGGTCCTATGTCAGTCCAAGTAAGAGGAGGATTCAGATTCTTCATAAGCTTCATAGATGACCATACCCGATATGGTTACATCTACTTGATGAAGCACAAATCAGAAGCTTTTGAGAAATTCAAATGCTTCAAGAATGAAGTAGAAAATCAATTAGGAAAGAAAATAAAGACGCTTCGATCTGATCGAGGTGGCGAATATCTTTCAGATGATTTTCTGAATTATCTAACTGAATGTGGGATATGCTCACAATGGACACCTCCCTATACACCACAACACAATGGTGTATCCGAGAGGAGAAACCGTACCCTACTAGATATGGTACGATCCATGATGAGCATGGCCTTACTTCCAAAGACGTTCTGGGGCTATGCCTTAGAAACTGCCCTCTTCACCCTAAATCGAGTACCAACTAAATCCGCTAGTTCCACACCACATGAATTGTTCGTTGGTAGGAAACCCGTGTTCTCATTTATGAGAGTATGGGGTTGTTCAGCATTTGTCAAACGCATTGCGTCTGAAAAACTAGATTCGAAATTTGATAAATGTTTCTTCATTGGATACCCTAAGGAAACTAAGGGATATTACTTCTATCATCCAGATGATCAGAAAGTAATAGTATCCAGGCACGCAACCTTCTTAGAGAAAGAGTTTCTCGAAGAAACACAAAAGGGAAGCATGATTGAACTTGACGAAGTTCAAGAAGAAGAAACACCGACTGAAACAACAGAGGCGGTTGAGGTACCCGAAGGAGTCCCATTAGATGAGACTCTAGTGCCACCTATTCATAGATCACAAAGAGTTCATGAACTCCCAGTTAGATATGGTTTTCTAGTGGGAGATGATAATGAGGTTCTCGTGTTAGACGACGAACCCGAAAACTACGAAGAGGCTCTTACTAGTCCAGATTCTAAAGCATGGCTTAAGGCCATGGATTCTAAAATGGATTCCATGTATACTAACCAAGTGTGGACTTTGGTTGATCCACCCCAAGGATGCAAATAAAGTTTGCAAACTTCAGAGATCCATTTATGGACTCAAGCAAGCATCAAGAAGCTGGAATAAGCGTTTTGACGAAACCATAAAACAATTTGGTTTCGAACAAAATTGCGAAGAAGCTTGCATTTACAAGAAAGCAAGTAGGAGCTCTATAGCATTTCTCATACTATATATGGACGATATATTATTAATGGGAAATGACATTGCTCTACTACAGTCGGTAAAAGTATGGTTATCTGGTAACTTCTCAATAAAAGACCTTGGTGAAGCAGCTTATATACTTGGTATAAAGATCTACAGAGATAGATCGAGAAGACTGCTTGGTCTTTCACAGGCTACATACATTGAAAAGGTGCTAAATCGGTTTAGCATGCTTGAATCGAAACGAGGTAACTTACCTATGCTACATGGAGTAAAGTTAAAAAATCATCAATGTCCTAAAACCGATGATGACAAAAGACGCATGGCTGTAGTCCCGTACGCCAGCGCAATCGGTTCGATTATGTATGCTATGCTATGCACTAGACCCGACGTAGCGTTCACGATATCTGTAACGAGTCGTTACCAAGGAAATCCGGGAGACGAGCATTGGATTTCCGTCAAGAACATTCTTAAGTACTTGAGAAGAACTAAAGATATGTTCCTAGTGTACGGATAAGGTGATCTGAAAATAGAAGGATTTTCAGACGCAAGTCATCTCACAGATGAGAATGATTTTAAATCCCAATCAGGATACCTGTTTATCTTGAATGGGGGCACGGTCAGTTGGAAGAGTTCCAAGAAGGGAAGTGTAGCTTTCTCTACGACTGAGTCAGAGTATATCGCAGCTGCGGAAGCAGCAAAGGAAGCGGTTTGGATTAGAAAGTTCATTACAGAACTTGGTGTGGTGCCTGACATTGTAAATCCCATTACACTGTATTGTGATAACAATGGAGCCAATGCGCAAGCAAAGGAACCACAGTCTCATAATGCATCCAAGCATTACCTTAAGCGATACCACATCATAAGAGAGATTGTGGCTAGAGGAGATGTGAGAATAGAAAGAGTACCTACAGAGGACAACGTTGCAGATCCGTTGACAAAGCCCTTAACCCAGAGAGTACATGATCGTCATCTAACTTCTACTGGGATAAGTTTTAGAAACAATTGGCTTTAGTCCAAGTGGCAGTATGTTGGGGTTTAGTGTCCTATAGACAATTGTTCTAGGATACAAACTTAATATAAATGAATTGTTCTTTATATCATTTGTTTTAATGAGATATATGTTTTATAACTATATAAAGGCAATCCCTTTTTAAGCACTAAATAAAGTCTAATAAAAGGAAATCTGTAAGTTTGTTTTAAAGTGATTATAAAGTGTTCATACAAGCATGAAGTGAGACAAAACTTTATAATAAACTAATAAACTTAAAACCACCCAAGTCAAGTGATATGTTTAGGATTGATATATCACTGTTGAGACTTGCATGTAACAATGTCTTCTGTCCGACAGAAAGCTGATCTCACAAGCTTCATATATACAGATATCTAGACAGTTACATGGATCCGATGAAAAGTAGTTCATTAGGATTGGGGATCCGATTTGAGATAACAGGATGGGTAGATTCATCCTTGTCACCTGTTCATCTCATTGGTATTAATAGGTATAGCTAATCCTCAGACTCAAAGGAATATTAATTGGTATTCTGGATTACGGAATGTGACGCTTTGACTCTGGTGTAACACGATCCTTAACAGAGATGACTCTGGGGTGTGAACAGTAGATGTTGGGTATCACATGAAGTGATTGCGGGATCGTTATATATTAGATTGAGCATTTATCACTCCCCATAAATGGGAGATACATCCAAGGATCGCTTGTGGAAGACTCGACTCTAAATCCTTGCAAGGTGATATCTTAAGACTTGAAATACAGATTTCACTTAACCTATCTATTTGAGTTGACTCGGCCTGTACAAGTAAAACGAACGTCTCGCTATATGTGACTTGACATCATCCATAGTCATAAGATTCAGTTCAAGGATGTAGTTGATAAAGGATCGAATTATACTGTAACTAATACGGAAAGGTTAATGACAGAATCAACCTGTCTTCTTATGGCTCTGGGGGAATGATTACGGACTTGCTAATCACATACTCTGTACATCATTCCGTTATGCAAAGATTAAATATAATTCTTTGAAAATTATTTAATAGCGTTGCATACGGCTAGAAGCAATAAGAACCTAATGGGTCACACATAAGACTTGGAACCTAAAAGAGAGATAGATGTTAATTAATTGATGGAAACCCAATTGAGCCCAATAAGGCCCATGGATCATAGGGGGGGTCGAAATTCATGTAGTTAAAATACATGAATAATTAATTTGATTTTATTAATTCTATTTAGATTAGGATTATGAATTAAATTAATTAAGAGATAAATAAGTTAGGAGTTTTAATTAGATTATAATACTCCTATTATTATCCAATAAGGTTATTATTATTATCTTTAATATATTAGATATATAATGAGATAATAATTAGGAATTCTATTCCGAATTGAATTCCTATTCAGTAACCTAATTCTATCTAACTAGGATTAGATACAAGAGGTTATAAATAAACCCCCCTATGGGATTTTCGAAATCCACTAGCATAATCCCTACTGTGATTTTCGAAATACTCAGTGCAACCAGGAGAGAGAATTTCGACACCCCCAGTTTGAGGATGAGATTTTCTACGGCTTCCTTCCGATCAATTGATTTCATCTATTTCTTTTATCCTTGATCTTGTGTTTATTAATTAGAGGCAGTCTACTTTGGTTGCTATTCAACGGTTGATTCTAAATTAATCTTCCTGTGTTTTATTTCGTGCTTGGGAACTTGGAGAAGAGTTGTGGGCACTTCATTAACAACGGTAGATTGATCATCAAAAGGTAATTCTTCTTATCCCTCTTTATATGAAATAACGATTAACGGATCCTATGGTTAATGGAAATATGTTAAAATTTTTATATTTCCGCTGCTATACCTTAGTCTAATTTCCAACATGAAATTGACTAAGTTTAGCACAATAATTATACAAGAATTGGGGTGTTTTTCTGTTATATTGCGAGAATGAAGGGCTGATTTATGTTTTATTGCAGATAAGTAAAGATTAAGCCAAACATGCTGGAAACAGCTTGTTTCGCAACTGCCAAAGAGGAGTGGAGCCTTTCTATGATCCAGCGGTCAAACGCCAGATACTCTGATGATGGATAGCGACAGAACAGAGGTGGGCGTGGCAGAGGCAGCAGGTGGAAAGGTGTTTCAGTGGCATTACCTAAAGTAGCATGATGACAATAAGTTTTGACCCTTGAGTGTTCAAGGGTCAAAAGGATCCATAATCATTTCTGATTGTTTAGTTTTAGTTGGAGTTGACTTATTTCTGTATTATTTTGTAAGGATACTTTGGGGTACCAATTTTGGCCCCGGTCTTTCTCCTTTAAATAGAGGTAGCGAAGGGAAGACTGGGGGATCAGATATTTTGTGTAGAACAGAAAAGTCACTTTTTAGGCGTTAGAAGAGAGCTCCAATGGAGTTTCTGAATGTAACAAGAACTTCTGATTACTCACTGCTTGATATGAGTGAGTAATCCATTTTGAACAGGCACGGCCAGTCCGGGCCAGTGATGTAAGTCTTATAACCTTTGCAATGAATTTGTATTATTTTACCAATGATGTGTTGATGAGGGTTTATATTTCTGTGCTTCGGCATTTATGCATGTGATAGATGAATGTTAGGACACTACTTACATCTTCACTGATTTCTCTATCAATCTCGCAACCTCGAAGCAGATATGTTAGATGGTTGTGTCTAAGGTTTTCTTGACAGAAATGCAGCTTTGATCTTAATGCAAGAAAGAAAGTTCCTTTAGGACGCTATTGGTTCTAGTAAATCTTAGAAACTTAAGAACACACGAAAGTTGACTTAAGTGGGCATTAAAGCTGATACTTTGACTTCATTGGTATTGTCACTAATTCGTTGGATTGTTGTATGACCTTGCACTACCTGTTCGGCAGTGCTTAGCCTGTTCTACCTTTTAAACTGTCATCTATTTGTCATATCTTTCAATAGAAGTAGCACTCTTTTGTCTTAACTGACCAAACTCAAACAATCAACCCCACTAAGAAGATACATTTACACACACACACTGTTCAGCAACGATTTTCTCATATAATTTTGGATCTCAATCCCTGTGGATACGATACTTGACTTATCACTTTATTACTTGTATCTAATACACTTGCTAGAGTCACATCACAGGACAACAATTACTTAGCATGCAATAACTACTCGGCATATAGTATAATCATTCAACATTTGATCAAGAATTTATTAAACGGGATTACACATACCGATAGCTTCCCTTAATATGCTGAATTGCTCATGAGCCAGAGGCTTAGTGAAGATATCTGCAAGCTGTTCATCTGTTGGTACGTAGGTCAGCTTGATCTCACCCTTGAGTACATGGTCTCTGATGAAGTGATGCCTTATGCTGACATGCTTCATCCTGCTGTGTTGGATTGGATTTTTGGATAGGTCAATAGCGCTTTTGCTATCGCACTTGACTTCAATTGTTTCTGTTTTGACTCCGTAATCCTCAAGCTATTGCTCAATCCATAGGACTTGGGCTACACAGCTTCCAGCAGCAATGTACTCAGCTTCAGTTGTAGACAGGGCAACTGATGACTGCTTCTTGCTGAACCAAGACACTAGACAGCTTCCAAGGAAATGACATCCTCTAGAAGTACTCTTACGCTCTAGCTTGTCCCGTCCATAGTCAGCATCAGTGTATCCAATGAGTGTGAAGTCATTTGAGTTTGGATACCACAAACCTGCATTAACTGAGCTCTGCAAATATCTAAAAATTCTTTTCACTGCTATAAGGTGTGATTCTCTAGGGTCAGCTTGGTATCTAGTGCAATAGCATACTGAGTACTGAATATCAGGTCTACTAGCAGTAAGATAGAGTAGAGAGCCAATCATACCTCGATATAACTTACTGTCTACTGACTTACCTTTCTCATCCGTGCATAGGACAGTGTCAGTACCCATTGGGGTTGATATGGGCTTACAATCTTCCATATCGAATTTCTTTAACATTTCTTTGGCGTACTTAGACTGACTAATGAAGATGCCGTTCTTCCCTTGCTTGATTTGAAGTCCAAGGAAGAAGTTGAGTTCGCCCATCATGGACATCTCAAACTCAGTTTGCATCTGTTTACTAAATTCTTTGCACATAGATTCATCAGTAGCACCAAAGATTATATCATCTACGTAAATTTGTGCCAGCAGGGTATTTTGCCCTTTTTCTTAATGAACAAAGTTGTGTCAGCTTTGCCTCTGACATAGTTCCTGGTCAGCAGGAAACTGGTCAACCTTTCATACCAAGCACATGGTGCTTGTTTTAGGCCATATAGGGCCTTTTTGAGTTTATAAACGTGGTTTGGAAGTTTTGGATCTTCAAACCCAGGAGGCTGACTAACATATACCTTTTCGTTTAAAAAGCCATTAAGAAATGCACTTTTAACATCCATTTGATATAGTTTGAAGTTCATGAAACTAGCATATGCACATAATATACGTATAACCTCTAACCTAGCTACGGGTGCAAAGGTCTCACCATAGTCAATGCCCTCTTGCTGACTATAGCCTTGGGCTATAAGTCAGGCTTTGTTTCTGACTACATTGCCTTGCTCATCTAGCTTATTTTTAAAGACCCACTTAGTTCCTATGGTCTTTTGATTCCTAGGTTTTGGTACTAAATCCCATACCTTATTTCTTTTGAACTGATCAAGCTCCTCTTGCATAGCATTGATCCAATGTTCGTCGTGCTCAGCTTCAGCGAAATTCTTTAGCTCATGAACTGAGACGAATGCAACATTGCTGAGATATTTTCTAAGCTGATCTCTTGTCATCAGCTTGTTGTCAGCAGCATCAAGAATGGACTTCTCCGAATGTCCTCTTGGAATTTTTATTTCTTTTGAGTAATGTTGAGTTGTCTAGAATATGTGTTTCTACAATATCTGCAGGAGTAGATTGGTCAGGAAAGGTAATTTCTGTTTCGTGTTTACCTTTGGTCAACCCTTATACTGATGACTCAGCGGCTCCAATTTGGTCAGCGGAAGATGAGCTTGGTTCATCTTCGGCAGACTGAGTTATCTTTCCTGCAGGGTCAGTTTCATCGAACTCGATATGGACAGACTCTTCTACAATTTGAGTTCGTTTATTATACACCTGATAAGTGTCCAATTCAACGTTCAAATGTCCACTTTAATGCTAGGTTATTTAATTAATTTGGTGTTATTTTGGGTATTATTGCTTGTTTTGGTTTGATTTGCCTCCACAGGACTCAAATGATTAAAAGGAGCAGAATTGGACTTAATTGAAGCAATTTGGACTAAAAGGGAATTTGGAGCTGATTCAGAAGAGCTGAAACGAAAATGGAGTTAGTCTTGCCCAAGACTAAGGATTTCGGGAATCGCAGACTACAGAATTGATCAGGACTCTCCCTTATTCTATCAAGAATGAACCTGGACAGTTGGGAATGACTAAGCATGCATGAAATTAGGAGATATGACAGATTAGAAAAGATTTGTGATTAGGAAAAAGATTATTTTGTTAGCTAATTTTTAGGAGAGACTTTTCTCTACAAAAGGTCTGATTTACGTTCTTAAAATAGGTTCTTTTTAGGTTTTATTTTTCAGTATCATTTTTGTTCTCTTTTTTGAAACAGAAACATGTGTTCTTCCATGGCTATTCATAGCTAAACTTCTATATTCAGTTAAGGGTTAATTCAAAGGAGGTTTTTCTTCATTATCGTGAGACTGTTGTGCTTTAATTATTCTTATTAATGTATCGTTTATTTGTTCATTGCATTTAGGGATTTATTCTCAATTGATTATTCAATCTTCGAATGATAACTGTATGTCGTTCTTTGAATTGGATTGTCATACGGCTGAATTGGTAAAGTTAGAGTTTCACCTAAACGAACCAATCATAGTAGCAATCGATGATATAAATTAAGTTAGTTTTGTATTTGAAAGAATAGATTCAGATTTGACAACCTGAGATTGTCTTTCATGTGACATTAATACAAAATTAATTAGGTTTATTTGAGTCGAATGAACAAGTAATTTAGTTTATGAATCATCTACACTAAGTGTCGGTTGGCTAAGGTCGGGTTTTTCTAATTCATCAAGATGTTAATAGATTAAATCTTGACCGCTAAGGCAGGATTATTTATTGATTAGGAACTGGTTATTCGTGCGTGCTTGACCAGTTTAATATAAAGGAAGAATACTCCAAACTGATCCGGTATGTGTATAAGAGTCTATTTTATCTGTCTGTGATCGATACTGGGTGAATTACCTACCTGCGAACTCCCTTGACCGGATTTCTCCAAACATTGTTTACAAAATCATATTTACTCTTGCTGATTTTATTTTATTTGAAATTCTCTTCACAATTGGTTAAATCTCACAAATCAAAACCCCCTGTTTATTTACTTTGTTTATTTATCAAGTCATTATTGTTTTGAGTCAGTAATATTCCCTTGGGTTCGACCTTTGCTTACCCTTTTTACAAATCCATATTTCGGTCAAGTAAAGTATTAATTATTTTGGTGGATTCGACTCCCATCAAATTTTGGCGCCGTTGCCGGGGAATATTCTAACTTGATTTAAAGCAATTTATGACCAGGTCTGAAACTTCCAGTTCTAGTGAGGAAGAAGAAATTTCCAGTGAAGAAAGTGAACAATCTAAAGAGGAGACGATGGCAGCCAGAACATTAAGACAACTTCATGCACCTCAGGCTGATCAACAGCCCTTATGCGTCACATACCCAGTCCTAAATGCGGCTTTTGAACTTAAATCAGGACTGATTCATTATTTGTCCAAGTTTCATGGAATGGAAAGCGAAAATCTGCATAATCATCTCAAAGAATTTCATGCGGTCTGCTCAGGTATGAGTCCCTAAGGAATAACCGAGGAACAAGTGAAATTAAGAGCTTTTCCTTTTTCTTTGCAGGATGCAGCTAAAGACTGGTTTCTCAACCTACCCTCTGGATCCATCACAACATGGATTGGCATGACGCAAGTGTTAAGCCCAAAATATACCTAATATATCATCAATAATTACATCAATATTGCTACGAATTTATGCTATTTATAACTGTTTAGAAAGCTTTTACTCTCGAATATGTTTCTTTCTTGTAAGGTACATAAATATTTGGTAAAATCCAAATAGGAACGAAAAGAGCTAAAAAACAGAAGAAAAACCCTACAAAAGGAGTCGAAGACGATAGAAATTAATAACGCCAAATCGAGGACGCGAACGAAAGCAGAAGAACTGAAAAACGTTCCATACCGCGACCGCGGCCCCCACATTCACGGTCGTGACACGCGTTCCTCAGTTTCCCCTTCCTTCCATTTGAAGACCAATTGATGCTCCCCCATTCTCGGTAGAGAATTTAATATTCTCGGTACGAGCAGGAGTTTTTAGAAGCCTAGTTACACACTTTCGTTTTCGACGAAACGCGATCGTTCGGGTGGATAAAGACGTCCTTTCGCAACGGATACGATCCTTCACAACGGACACGACACTTCAATCAAGGCTCTTCAACATCTATAAATAAAGAGTTGATGGAGAGTTGAAGATATGTAGAAAAAAGAGATTAGTATAGAATTTATGCAGAAATTCTGAGTCGAGTGATTCAGAAGTTAGATTTCGATTCTGTAAAAAGCAATATGCTGTACACACATTGTTTATTCAATAATAACAAGTTTAGTAGCATTTAGACATTGTTCCAGTTTAGTTTTCATTTTGGTAGTAGACCGACCCAGTCTCTATTACGAAGATTCAACGAGAAGATTGAGTAGAGGATCCGCCCCGGAGCCTGAGAAACTCTAACGAAACCCAAGCAAAGGATTGACAACACATTCACTTGCAAGCCGTCGAATGTTTCCATGCTCCATGTTCTCTGTAAACTTGTATCAATTTATATTTCATCTAATAAAGTCTGTTCTATTCGATAGATTTTTATGCAGCACTTATGGTAACCAATCCACTAAAGTGACTGCTGGTGTTTTCATTAAAACGTATTTAATTCAAAATCTTTACAAGGAAACTTTGTTGAACACTTAGGCAAATTATTATCTCGAAAGAGTTTTAATTTGATTAAGGGCAATTATCCCGGATAGGGTTTTGTCATGTTCAAAGCCAATTAATTAGAGGTTCCGTCATTTATTTCATCTTTATAATTCATACAAAGTTTAAAGTTGTTTTCTTTGCTTAATGCAAATAAATACATTTGTTTACTTTTCTAAAAAGTACTAAATGTTCCTATCTTGCAAATTCATTCTTAAATCAGAGTATTTTCTAACGTCTTCATACTCTAATCTAATTCTCATTCTAGCAATTTCAAAACCAAAACCGATTAAACGATTTTCCATATTATAAACCTTAAAAGTAAATTTAACCGATTATAAATAAGTTTTGTTCAAAAAACGTTCCCTGTGGGATCGATATCTTTTATTACTACAAGCGTATACCGTGCACTTGCGGAAATCGCTCAACAACAAGCATTCCTAGAGAAGTATTTTCCAGCTTCTCGAGCAGCAATGATTCGAAGGGAGATTAGTGGAATAAGGAAAAAAGATATTGAGACACTCCATGACTATTGGGAGAGGTTCAAAAGGCTATGTGCAAGCTGTCCCCAACATGGGATAACTGAACATTCTCTTATTCAATATTTTTATGAGGGAATGTTAGGCATGGAAAGAAAGATGATAGATGCTGCTAGTGGGGGAAGCCTTATTGATAAAACACCAAATGCGGCTAAAGATTTTATCAAAAGTATGGCAGAAACTTCCCAACAATTTGGGAAGCAGCAAGATAGTCCAAGGAAAGCTTATGAGGTAAGTACTTCTTCCATTGAAGAAAAAATAAATGCTTTGACATCTCTTGTGCAAAATTTGGTTGTAGGAAAGGTAGTTCAAGTTAAGGCATGTGGGATCTGTACAGTTACTGGACATGCCACAAATGAATGTCCCACATTGCATGAAGGAACACCGGAACAGATTAATGCCGTCCTCGGATATCAGGGGCAACCTCCACATAAGTATGACCCATACTCAAATTCATATAATCCTGGATTACGTGATCATCCGAACCTCAGCTACAAGCAGCAAAATAATGTGCTTCAACCAAACATTCCCCAACAATATCAGCAAAGACCTTAACAATATAGACCTGTTCAAACAGATCCAAATTTAGGTATGCTGCCAAATCCTAATGACCAATCTGTGCTTTCTAACTTGTTGAAATTTTAGGAAGAACAAAGCAAGATCAATGTAAATGTTCAAGCAAATTTCCAAAATTTAGAGAAGCAAATGAGTCAGATAGCAACAATTCTGAGTGCAATACAATCCCATGGGAAGTTACCTTCATAAACTGAGGTGAATCCAAGACAGAATGTGAGTGCAATCTCGCTTTGCAGCGGAAAAGCATTAGTCTTGCCCAAGACTAAGTCTATTTCCGAATCAGAACAGCCTGTGTCATAGAAATCTGCAATCAAAGAGGGGGTGACAGAAAAAGAGACAGAAGGTTCAGTTGGTAAGTCATCTGGAGAAAAAGTCACAAATCAAGACACACCTTTGGTAATTAGACCACCTTTCCCTAGTCGGTTGGCCAAATCAAAGAAAGAAAAGGAGGAGAAAGACATCTTTGAGACATTCCGCAAGGTGGAGGTAAATATTCCTTTGCAAAGAATTGTGTGCTAATAAAACCAAGAAAGTTGGATATGAAAAGATAACAATGTGCGAGAATGTATCTGCTGTCCTACAAGGAAAAATGCCCCAAAAGTGCAAGGACAGAGGTATGTTTGCTATTTCATGCCAAATCGGAAATACTAATATTAAAAGAGCAATGTGTGATCTAGGAGCGTCAATTAATGTCATGCCTAAATCAATTTATTCATCTTTAAATGATGGTCCTTTAGAGGAAACAGGAGTAGTAATCCAACTTGCTAACCGATCTATTATTTACCCCGAAGGTTTGTTGGAAGATGTTCTTGTGCAGGTTGATGGATTAATTTTTCCAGCCGACTTCTTTGTTATCGACATGGAAGATGATGATGATTCCTCAAAGGCATCAGAAATCTTGTTAGGGAGACCATTCCTAACAACTGCTTAGACAAAGATAGATGTTCACAAAGGAACACTGACTATGGAATTCGATGGTAAAATAGTTCAATTTAATGTTTATGATGCCATGAAATTTCCTAACGAAGTGCATTCCGTGTGTGGTATAGATGTTGTCGAACCAATAACACAACATGATTCTGAGTTTTATAGGGAAGATGAATTACCGGTGGTTGAAAAGAGCATCAAAATTGAAAGTGTTAGGAAGCTACAAGTACAGGAGCTTGAAACGTTGAAAAATGAAGTTTGCGAAAGCCCGAGAATCAATAAATTGAAGACCAAGAAATTTCATGATGATATGATCATCCAGAAACAATTTCGAATAGGACAAAAGGTATTTTTACACCATTATTGATTGAGATTGTTTTCCAGGAAATTAAAGTCCAAATGGATAGGACCTTTCATGGTCATGAAGATTTACCCTCAAGGTGCTGTGGAAATTAAAAGCATGGAGAATGGGAAAGTGCAAAAAGTAAATGGCCACAGACTCAAGCCGTTTTACAAGAATATCCCAATTGGAGTCTCTGGAGAAGTTCAATATCTTGACCCAGGAGACTAGCCTTAGAATTCAAGAGTGTCTAGCCAAAGACGTTAACTAGCGGCGCTATTGGGAGGCAGCCCAAGTTGGTATTGCTCAAAGATCCAAGTTATCCTTTAAGTTTTGTTTTTGTGTTTGTTTTATTTTATTTATTTTAATAACTGACTTAACTGCCATCATCTTCTTCAATAGGCATGTGTTTCCTTTTGATTTAATTTGCAGGTGTCAAAGAGCTTAAAAATGGTGGAATAAGCTTTAGTTTCTTGTTAAGTGGGCTTAAGGACAGGTTCATCCAAATAGGGCAGTAAGTGAATTTTGCTTTTTCAATTTATTACTTTCCTCTTGTTTGATGTCCTTCTCCCCTGAATGGTTGAATTCCGCATTGAGGACAATGCGAGGAGAAAAGTGGGGGAGGGATCTTTGCTATAGAAGTGTTTGATTTCATGGTTAATTGGCTGATTGTGATGGTTAATTTGTTGAAAGGCTTCGGACTGTTTTGAAAATCTATCTGCTGCTAAAATTTCCTTATTTTACTGCTGCAATTTTCTTTTTATTTTTAATTTTGTGGAATATGTGCTGAAATAGTGTGGGGTGTCCGCCTTTGTTTTGTCCCTAGAAATAACAATGCTAGCTCTCAGTTTTGCACTCGATTGAAACTAGGTTGCCAACTTAGTATTCAAACCCCTAAGTCTTGTTTTGAGTAAAGCTGTCAATTTCAAAAGGTCGGGGTTGCACAATTGTCTTGAGCATGCATATGAACCACTTGATTAATTTCCCATTACATGACAGACATTTTGAATGAAACAACACCAATTTACCCCAATTTTTGGAAAGTTTTTGAGCCTAAATGCAAGAACAAAAACATTACACTTTGTTCTTGTTGGCCCAAAATAAAGAAAATTTATTTTATATATATACATAATGCTTGTTGTTAAATTTAGGATATAGTTTATATTTTGTCTAGGAAATAATAATAATAAATAAAAATCAGAAAAACAATTCGTAAGCTCACCTCAAATACGCGGGGCGTGTATTTTCACACGCGGGGCGTATTCCACACACCCGAAGACGTTCCGCTTCAGAGACTGCTTTACGCGGGGTGTGTCTTCCTATACGCCACGCGTAAAGCGCATCAACAAGGCGTTCCAAGTTCAGGAGCACAAACACGCGGGGCGTCCTTCTCTTACGCAGCGCGTACTTTCCTACGTGGGACGTAACACTAGAGGCGCCACGCGCAGATACCATCAACAAAACGCACAAGCTTCAGGACCTCCAATACGCAGGGCGTAACCAACAATACGCGGGGCGTATTGCCTCTTCCGGCAACAGTTGGAAGCAGTCAATGGAAGTTGATGGTAGTTAGTAGAAGTTGAGGTAGTGGGGTGATGTGGCATGGAGGTAGTTGTGTTAGTTGGTGAATAATTACCAAAACGCCACTGAATAATTACCAAAATACCACTCCAAAATACTATAAATAGACCCCATCCTCTTCATTAAAAGACACACTCAATTACAACACAAAACCCCTCTCTAAAGGTCCCTTTCAATGTTCTAGTTCTTAGTTTTAAGTTCCTAGTTCTTAAAGTTCTTCAAAGTTCTTTCTTTCGTTCTTCGTTTTTCTTGGTTTTAATCCCTCGTTTAGCTTCCTTTAGCTTCAATTCAAGTTCTAAAGCCTTTTTTTCGAGTTTCTCAAATCAAATTAGTGTTTTTAAGTCGTTACTCTGCTCAAGTTTTCAATTAGAGTTTCGTTTCTAAAGTAATTTTCGAGATTCGTCCATCCTTTTTCAAAGCTCAATTCTGTCCATTTAAATTTATTTTTTGCCTTCGATCCCTTCGACAAAGTTGTTCCTAACATCCTGAATTTCGATTTAGCCTTTTGATTCATTCAATTCCGTGTCCAGAAACTCCGTTTACAAGCTGATCTTTATACCCCAAATTCTTTTCGCTATTCTGCCCAGATTTTTCCAGATTCAACTAGTCATTTTCAATCTTCAATTTCGTCTGTTTACCATTCGTTTTGGCCTTCGATCCCTCATACAAAGTTATTCTTGACGTCCCGAAGTTCAATTTACACTATTTATTTGCCTAATTCCGTGTTCTTAAGCACTCTAACCAAGCTCCCCAAAGTCAAGATTAAATCTACCCCATTTGCCTACCAACGTTTAGTCATTGCACAAGGCACATACCGTACGGGCCCGACCGGTTGCAGTTCTCCAAGGACCTCACGCCGACACCAAAATTCAACATCAATCCGAGATAGCTATTGTGGCTCCGAGTTTGTTGTTGAATTCCAATTTGTTTGATTGCATTTCAATTCTTCGTATTGATTTGTTCGTTCTAATTCAATTGATTGCCTATATGTTTAATATAGAGATTTCTCAATTGTAATTCATTTCAAATTTTATGTATTCAAACCTTTATTCATCAATAAAATACCAATTTTCACCAAATCTTGTGTCAATTTCGCATATTTCAATTTCTTTATTTTTCACGTCTTCAATTTATTCACATTAGCTTAAATAAAACAATTTATCTAGCAAAGTTTCTATAACGGCGCTAGAGACCCAAGAGGGACTTTTTCAATCCTTGCGTCCCTCGCCAATCGCTTCGTTTAAGATTTCAAGTTTTGGCGCGCAATTCCATAAACTTAACCGTCTTTAATAATTGAGAAGTAATCTTCTCTGGCACGCCCGCACCCTAACCACACGTGACAAGGTTGAAATTAGCATATTCGCAAAATATCGCTAACAATTTTTGCCACGCCCAGTGGGACCTTTTTTCTTAGGCTTTGCCAAAAATTTCAATACCCATCACACACAATTTTTCCTCACTCATTATCCCACTTCCACTTTACCAAAATTTATTAGCTAACGCTAACAATTTTTGGCACGCCCAGTGGGACCTTTTATTTTTTGTTTTGGCTTAGCCAAAAATTTGTAAGACTTGTTTTTTCATACCACGTATATATTCTTCACGCTCATTTTTTAACCCACTTGTTTTTCATGCCTTGCTTTTGTTCCGTTAATAAGCATTTATTTATTTCCTTGTTCTTTTTTTCAGCACTAGATTACTAACATAATTTCATAATTTTCACCCATAAGTACTCACGAAGAATGCCTCCTAGGAAGAACACGGGGAAAGATCCCATCCCATCGGACTCCGAGGAAAGTCAAAATCAGAACCGGGATCAGAGCAACGAACCCGGAATGCCTGAAGGTTGTGCGGTTGAGACCGTGAACAATAGCGGAGGTGCAAACCAACAAGGCCCACCCATATTCGACATGGCACCATTTTTAGCAAAACTAGAGAAGCAGATCGACCAATTTCTACATGGATTTTCGCAATCCATGAGAGAAAGTTATGAGGATGTGTGCAAGGCAATGCAAGCCAACAACGAGGCGGTGAACAATTCCAACAAGGGATCGGCTCTCGAGGAAAGGATCGTTGATTTAACCGGAGAGATCAGCAAAATCCCAGAAAAGTGCACCGAGCTGTTCACACAAAGGTCGACATCTCAAGGACCGGTAGACGGTGGGAAGAAAGCATCGACATCAGGAGCTGGGGAAAGGTATACCCCGCCACCAGCTCGAGAAGAGAATCTCAGGTTCAATGAGCGCGGTGACAGGATCAGCCCAGAACCTATTCAAATCCCGCCACCTCAACAACAGTTTAGATCTCATACAGGACCTATTAACCATGCCGAACATTACGAGGAAGGCTATGCTCGTAATGTGGGGGGCAATGTGAGACAAGCCAACTTTCACCCACAACGGACGACGCATACACGCATGGAGCCCACCAACAACTTGGGAGAGGCCCAACGCATAAGAAACATCGTCCAAGAGATCTATGGGCCAGCCGTGAGGGAAGTATACCGACCCGAGTTCCAGAAACCATATCCACGACACTATGATCAGCTATACCCTTTACCCCACAATTTTAGAGTACCCGATTTTGCTTTATTTTCAGGAGAAGAAGGGCAATCCACTATGGAGCACGTGGCACGCTTCACCTTTCAGTGCAACGGTTTGAGCATGGACACAAACTTCGACATGTTACGCTTGCGGCTATTCCCAGGTTCACTAACGGGACCAGCTTTCTCTTGGTACACCACCTTACCATCCGGATCCATTCATGGATGGGAACAAATGGAAAGGCTGTTCCACAACCAGTTCTATCGAACGGAGCCCGAGATCTGTGTTGCGGAGCTGTCCCGAATGACGCAACGACATGGAGAACCGGTTGAAAGTTTTATCAACCGATTCAAAAAGATGCGACATCGGTGTCGAATCAACATCCCCGAGGTCGAGTTCGTGAAGATTGCCCAACGTGGGTTGGAATTCGAAAATCAGAAGAAATTTCAGGGGATAGATTTCCGCGACTACTACGAGTTGGTGGCCAAGGTTTCAGAGTACGAGGAGTTGATGAGGGAAGATCATCGACGCAAGAAAAACTCTGTAGGAAGCTACCAAGGGGATGTACAAACGCATGAGGTAGCCATTGCCGACTTAACGAACACCGGATCTCGAACATGTCCCGTGTTGGTAAAGAATCCCAAAGCACCCGAGGTAGTTAAAAGGATCCCAACCACTCAATATACGTTTGACGTCTCGAAGACGGAAGAGATCTTCGACTACCTGCTAAAGGAGCAGTTCATCATATTGCCTCCTAGACATGTGATCCCATCCAAAGAAGAAATACACGGACGAAACTACTGTAAGTATCACGACAACTGGAGCCACAACACTCAAGCATGTTTTGGTTTTAGAAATGCCGTGCAGGATAGGATTAACCGTAGGATACTCCAATTCCCGGAAAAGAAGGAAAGCATGCTGATCGACGAGGACCCATTCCCAGTAGCCAATATGATCAATGCCACTTCACTAGTGTGGGGGGGAAAAGGAAAGCAACAGGGTGACGTGAGAACCCGACAGATATGGGTACCAAAAGCGACGCCACCAAAGTTGGAGGAAAGCTCAAGGCAATCACAGAATACAAAGATAAGAGACGTGCAACAACAACAACGGCCACGTTTCGTGACACCCTCGAGCACGTCACCCCTCAATCAATGGCAATTGAATAGCCACAAGAAATTCCCAAGGCCTCTCTCCAGGAATGCAAAGAGAAGATTAAGGAAAAGAGAGACAGAAAAGAGAAATAGTCAAAAGGAGTCATCCAGCGTCAACTCCAACGATGCGGAAAGAGGAGGAAAAAACCAAGAGAAGAACCTCCAAATCCGGGTTGGAGATTTCATCATACGGGTAGATTGTGCAGCTACCTCTTTAATCTTACCTTCGGATTTTAGAAGCGAAGACACCAAGAAGGAATGCCCCAAATCCGAGCATAAGGAGCAAGAAGACACAGTCCCGAAGACACCGGGTGAAGAGGGCATGAAGAGGGTTTACTTTGACAAGCCCACTCCAAGGATGACTCGCCATATCAAACCTCTATACGTCAAGGCTCATGTAGATGGAAAACCAATCTCCAGAGTGCTCATCGATAATGGATCAGCCGTTAACATCATGCCTATGAAGATGGTCCTAGCCTTAGGGAAATCAGAGGAAGATATAATCTCATCAGAGGTGTCAGTTTCAGCCTTCACGGGAGAAATTGCAAAGACATACGGCGTCCTACCATTGGAACTCACCATTGGCTCTCACACCACCATGGCCGCTTTCTTCGTGGTAAATTCAACCGCGAGTTATCAGGCATTGTTAGGGAGAGATTGGATTCATTCCAACTCATGCATCCCCTCGTCAATACACCAATTCCTTCTATTTTGGAAAGGAGACGAGGTGGAAGTTGTTCGGGCAAACGAGAAGCCATTCGAAGCTTACTCCGATGTGGTCGAAGCTAGACTCTACGAGGAATCTGTTGGCCCAATCCGAGTTGGGTCCAATCACAAAGAGCAATCATGCGGCAAAGAGATCAAGAATATCCTAAGGCCAACGGCAATCGTGCCCCGTCGAAAGCCATTCCGTGACGAACCAATAATAGAAGAAATTCCATGACTAGCACAACATCGAGAAAAGAAGCGGTAGCTTCAGCCGCTATATCAAAACTGAATGCGTAACAACTGGCGGAGAAACTGTATCGAGAAAACGACATGAGGGTCTCAGAAATCGAAACACCCAAAGGAATAACAGAACTAGATCCTCAAAGAGAAGAAATCCAATTACAAGATCTGAAAAGGGCAAACCCGAAGTTAGAAGATGAAGGTTCCATGGCGGTCGACCCTCTAGACGAAGTAAACCTAGGGACAGAAGAGGAACCTCGGGTTACATTCGTCAGTAGCTTACTACGCCCGACGTTGAAAGAAGCTATTATCACTTTGCTTCAGGAGTTCAAAGACTGTTTCGCTTGGAATTATAATGAAATGCCCGGGTTGAGCAAGGACATAGTGGAACATAGATTGCCAATCAAACCGGAGTTCAAACCATTCAAGCAACCAACAAGGAGAATGAGCAAAGAGGTTGAAAGCAAGGTGAAGGAAGAGATAGAAAAGCTTTTCAAAGCTAAGTTCATCAGACCAGCAAAGTACGCTGTATGGCTATCTAACGTCGTGCCTGTAGTGAAAAAGAACGGTAAGCTACGCGTATGCGTAGATTTCCGCGATCTAAATTTAGCCACGCCAAAAGACATCTATGTGATTCCCATAGCCGACATGTTAGTAGATGCTGTGTCTAAAAATAAATTAATATCTCTGTGTGATTGCTATGCGGGATATAACCAAATCCCCATTGCCGAAGAAGACATTGCAAAAACGGCATTTCGATGCCCAGGGTCAATCGGCACGTTCGAATGGGTCGTCATGCCGTTCGGTTTAAAGAATGCCGGTGCCACATACCAAAGTGCAATGAATGCCATCTTTCACGATTTACTCGGCACCTCTATGGAGGTATACGTGGACGACATCGTTATCAAGTCCAAGTGAGAAATGGAACATGTCGGCCATTTGAGGAAGAGCTTCGAGCGGATGCGTAAGTACAACCTAAAGCTCAACCCTCTGAAGTGCGCCTTCGGGGTCAAAGCAGGGAACTTTCTCGGATTCTTAGTCCACCAAAGAGGAATCGAGATTGACGACAATAAGGCAAAAGCAATCAAAGAAGCACAACCTTCGAAGAACAAGAAGGAGTTGCAGCGGTTCTTGGGCCAAGTAAACTACTTGAGACGATTCATATCAAACTTGGCTGGAAAATCCAGAGCCTTCTCAGATCTGTTAAGACTCAAAGACGAAGAAAGCTTCAAGTGGGACGACAAGCATCAAGCGGCGTTCGAAGAGATCAAAACTTACTTGAGCAACCCACTCGTGTTGATGCCACCAAGGGAGGGTACTCCACTCAAGCTCTATATATCAGCAACCGACGAGTCAATTGGGTGCTTGCTTGCCCAAGACAATGCAAACCGTCATGAACAAGCCGTCTACTATCTAAGTCGAACATTGCTATCGGCAGAGACGAGGTACAACCCAGTTGAGAAGATGTGCTTAGCCCTCTACTTCGCTTGCACAAAGTTGAGGCATTACTTGCTCAAAGCGGAAGTTTATGTGATTGCTAGCACCGACTTGATCAAATACATGCTCAACCAGCCTATCCTCTTAGGAAGAATAGGAAAATGGTCACTAGCACTGGCCGAGTTCACGTTAGTGTATCTCCCGCAATCCTCGATAAAAGGGAAAGCAATTACAGATTTTATGGCCGACCACCCAACCAACTTTCAATATCCCGAAGAAGTAGAACTGCCAATTTATCTGACGCACAAAGAACCGTGGCAGTTGAAGTTCGATGGCTCACGCACAGACAGTTCCAACGGGGCAGGAGTGATCATCACAGCCCCATCCGGGACTAAGACAATATTAGCGGTAAACTTGGATTTTGAATGTACGAACAACCAGGCTGAATATGAAGCTCTAATCATCGGCTTAGAAATCTTGATAGACCTAGGAGCGAAAGAGGTCAAGATTTTCGGTGATTCACAATTGGTTATCCGGCACCTAATAGGAGAATATAAATGCTCAAGTTTATCTTTGCTACCTTATTTCGCGTTTGCAATTCAACTTTTGGAAATGTTTGATGAGTTCAGTTTGGAGCATATCCCAAGAAATGACAACTGGGAAGCTAATGAGTTAGCCCAAATCGCTTCTGGAATGAAGATCTCCAAAGAAACAGCATACAAAGTTGTTATCATCAGAAGACATGGCCATCCTTCCGTGGCGGATAGAGGCGTCCAGTTTGAATCATTCGACATCGATATTAACTTAGCTCAAGATTGGAGGAAACCGTTCATCGATTACCTCAATGATCCTTCCAAAAAAGTAAAATATTCATTGAGCATTCAATCTCGATATTACATGTTGATGGCAGGTGATTTGTACCGTAAGAGCTAGGACGGAATGCTACTCAAATGTCTCGGCTTCCCAAAAGCAATGGAAGTCATGAAGCAAGTCCATGAAGGCATATGCGGAGCTCACCAATCCGGAAGGAGAATGCGGTGGCTTATCAATCGCCATGGATACTTCTAGCCAACGATCCTACGCGATTGCATCACATATGCGAAGGGTTGCAAGAAGTGTCAACTGTATGGCCAAATCCAACGAGTCCCTTCAGAAGAATTACACTCAGTGGTGAAGCCGTGGCCTTTTAGAGGATGGGCTATTTATCTAATAGGGAAAATATTCCCAGCTTCATCAAAAGGTCATTGTTTCATCATAGTTGCCACAGATTACTTTTCCAAATGGGTGGAAGCAGCACCAATGAAACAAGTTGGCCAAACACAAGTGATCCGATTCATCAAAGAGAACTTGATTCATAGATTCGGAATCCCAGAATCCATCACCACGGATCAAGGAACCATGTTCACAGGCGAAGATATGAACGAGTTCGTAGAAGAATACAGGATTAAGTTGATTCATTCCACCCCATTTTATGCACAAGCGAATGGTCAAGCTGAGGCGTCCAACAAGATCCTGATCCAAATCTTGGAGAAGATGCTAGAAGACAATCCTAGGGAGTGGCATAAAGTTCTCTCAGAAACGCTCTGGGCTATGCGAACGTCTAAGACACGAGCGACCGGAGTGAGTCCATTTTTCTTAACGTTTGGTCATGATGCAGTAATACCATTGGAAGTCATTGTGCCTTCATTACGAGTAATGCGTCAGAATGACTTGGAGCCGGACAATTATGTACAAGCCATGACCATGGAGCTAGAAGATCTGGACTACGAAAGGCAGAAAGCGCTCGATTGCATGATGATCTAAAAGAAGAAAGTGGAAGACGTGTACAACAAGAAAGTAAAAAAGAGAAGCTTCAGAGAAGGCGAGCTAGTGTGGAAGCTAATTCTACCAATCGGGATGAAGGATCGTGAGCTTGGGAAGTGGTCACCCAACTGGGAAGGACCATTTCAAATCCACAAGGTGCTTCCCAGGAACGCGTATTGGTTGAAGAGCCTGGGCGGAGAACCACACAAGAGATACATTAACGGCAAATACTTGAAGAAATATTTCCAAAGTATGTGGGATGTAATTAACACAGGAACCGATGGGAGCGTCACGCACAACACGTGATGTGTAACGTGCGAAGTAGTCAGCCAACAAGGCGTAGAGGAAGCACATCCCGAAGGACAGCTCAAAAAGCCAAATACACGGGGCGTCTTTATTTCACGCAGGGCGTGATGCAGGCACGCACGAAAGTCACACCCCAGAGGCTCATTTACGCACGGCGTAATGCCAAAGACGCCACGCGTAAATTTCTTCTTTAGATGCTCCAAGATCAGAAGCTCAAATACGCAGGGCGTGTTTGACAATACGCGGGGCGTAAACCAAACGTGTGTAAAAGACAGCTCCAGGAGCACGAATACGCGGGGCGTGCGTTCTCATACGCGGGGCGTGCCCCAAAGACGCAGGACGTGTATCGGACGTGCATAGAAGATGTACTCCAGGAGCGAGAATACGCGGGGCGTAAAACCACATACGCCATGCGTATTCATCATCGAGAAAGCGCTTCAGGATCAGGAGCACAAATACGCGGGGCGTATCCAGGTACACGCAGGGCGTATTCGCTCTTTTTCTGGGCATTTACAATTTTTCAAAGCATTTGTATATTGTCTTCGCAAGTACTATAAATGTTCATCAATAAAAGAATAAGTGTGCCATGGCCACAAATAAAAAAATAATATAGATGACCTAGCAAACGTTCAAGCGGCAATCAACTCACAAAATAATGTCCATTTGTGCTACACAAATAAATAAATAAAAGAATGAACGTACAAACTCAAAACAAAGAGGGAAAGTACGGGCAACCCGTGAACATACCTCACGGAAACAAACAAAAATCAGGCTTTGGGTATTTTGCCCAGGATTCACAAAGTTTGGAGGCAGCCTCTTTGTGTTGCTCGCTCTGTCGGTGCCATGCCAGCATCTCATCATAATGATTGGCCAATCGATCTTTCTCACGGGCCAGCTCTATCTCCATCCGCGGGAAACAAGCTCTAAACCCGGAACTGGCTCTAACCATTTCCGCTTTAGACGCTTGAGCTTCAGCCACCTCCTTCTCCAACACCAAAAGACGCTCCTCTACAGCTGTGATTTTGGCTAACCGTTGCCTATCAGCTTCTTCAGCGTGAACCAAAGCATTAAATTTCTTGCTATAGGACTCGAGCTCCGCCATGTTTGATCTAACCCGAGCTGCAAGACCCGCTGCCACGTTTTTCTCAGTAACATAGGACTGATAGCAAAACAACACAATGTTCTTGGCGGATTTCAACGGCTCAGTCTTGAAAGGATGAGCACACGCACCCATCATTAGATCAAAATCAGTCATTGCCCTTGCAATACGGGTGGGAGTCCAGGAATCAAGAGGAGAAGCAACGAGCTTGCTAAGATTGGCACGAGCATCACTCAACGAGTCATCACTAGGCAAGGATGAATCAGCTGCAACAGTAGACGGTCCTTTCAAAAATGAAAAATCCAAGCCGGCAAAAGGATTATCAGCTTTAAGACCGACAGGGACCAACAAAGGACGCGCAAGGGCTGATTCCTGCCATATTTTCAGCAATTAAATCAATCAATCTAAACAATTCATCTCAAGCATGGCTCATAAATAACAGATTAGCAAGATCATACAAACCTGAGACAATGGCGCAAGGACCAGTCGGTTCAGAGAAGACGCGGAAGGAAGATGGGTTTGTGCCGGAAGTTGCAATGGAGTCATAGCCACCTCAGTCGAATCCTCATCAAGAGACAAAGTGCCGAGCGAAGACGTCAAGTTCCAACGTGCCCCCAGTTGATCCAGCGTCTCATCCTCAAGACCGAAGTATAGGCCCTCGTCGGAGTCGTCTTCTTCTTCCATTTGTCTCGTGGAAGGCCCTGCAGCAATAGCCACCCGCTCTCCTTCATCCATCATGATTGCCTTTCCTTTCCCCTTGTCGTTGGCGTCAAGCTCATTCGGAGCTAGGAAATTCGGATTGTTGTCTTTCCCTGAGCTACCGCTTGAGTCTACAAAAAGAGATAAAAAATACAAAAAAAAAATATAAAAAATAAAAATAAAAATATATATATAAAAAAAACAATAAATAAAAGAGCTTACCAACAGGAGGGATACAATGCTGAAAAACAGTCTCCCACCAAGCATCAAACGAAGGTTGATCCGATCCAAGCAGAAGTGGCCCCCGATCATATCCCGCATCCAGAACCGCAGCCGCTATATCTTCATCACTAGCCCCACACCGCTGTGAAGGGGTAGGAAATGGGAGTTGCCCCGGGATAGATTGGAAAAAGCCTAACTGACGTGCCCAAAGACAGGGTGCATATAAGGTCAAACCAGGGTTTGATGAGTGAGAGATTCTAGTTCGGTTCACTCCATGGTGTAACCGACGTGTCGCACATACCGTCATCCACCATTCAGCACCTTCATGGGGGGCAGCGGACAAGTAAGAGAGAGCCCAAGATGGTAGACACGAGTTATCTTTTTCCCAAAAAAAGAAACAGCTTGTTACGAGTAGATGGCACCAAAGTACGAAGAAATCTCACAACTACACTAACAGCCAAACTCGAAGAGCTGTAGCAAAGGTCCACGCCGAGATGTCCCGAAGTCTCCATTGACGAGGGGGTGGCCAGATGAGGGAAATAAATAAAAAGCCACAGCTGCAGCAGCCACAAACCACCTCTAGGTTTTATGAATGGTCTATCCTCAACAGTAAGAGCTAGACGGTGGAATGTTGAGGCCAACAACATAGTGCCAAGAGCTAAACGACGGCCCGAAGCTAGAGCCTTAGCAATGATCAAAATTTCTGCAGTAGGTCTGAGGCCTAACGGCTCAAAAATATAATTGCTAAGCATCATCCACAGAAAATGCACATGATCCTCATCATTCAATTCCCTCTTGTCCAATTTCCTTCTGATCATTTGGACATAAGTCCCGGCCTCTTTGGATAAGATAGCCTTCACTTCAGGAAACACATTCGTCTCAACACAACTCGGGACCTCCTCTCCGATAATAGGCAACCCCGTCAAAGCCACTACATCACGTAAGGTGATAGACATGGGACCCAGCGGAAGGATCAACGAATTACACACCGGCGACCAATAATTCAGCACCCCCTCCAGTACATTCACACAAGGAGTAATTTCATGACGGGTCAGACGAATAAAATCCCTAATGACAACTTGGTTCCAAACACTCGCATATCTCGGCTCTAGGCGATCTACAAGGTCATTCCATCCAATGTAACAGCGAGGAAATATCAGTCCTTTCTTACTTGCAGGGAATTGATAAGTTTTTCTATGGAGGGCCAATTCGGTAGAACTGCTCATGGGATATGGGGGTGAAGGGGAATTATTCGCAGCAACAGGGCTAATAGTAAAGACACTATCCTGAAATTGAAGTATAAACACGATCAATTAAAGCCTATGGATGCTACCTTCAAATACATGATCAGGAAATTGCAAAGTTCATTGAAAATTACCTCCTGCAAGCCAAGTGTTATGCCTAAGCGAGAATCAGCGCGAATGGTGTCAGAATATGAACACGCAGCTGAGACAGACAGACACAAAATTTCAGCAATACAATCACATTCACACATGGTAGCTCTAAAATTCTTATATTTAATTCCAATTCAATTTATCAGCTTTTTCAATGAATATGATTCTACATACACAAAAGCAAAAGAAAAAGAAAGAAAATAGAAAAGAAAAATAGTTCGCATACCCATATTTGGAAGATTGAAAGCTTGATTCTGAATGCTTGCTGAGCTTCAGGAAAGAAAATGGCAGAAACAAAAAAAAAAAAGAATAACAAAAGAGGAAGAAGAGTTGTAGACAGGTTAAGATGGAGAGTTCTAAGGAATTCAAATTCCAAAAATCCTGCAGGATTCTTTTCTCTATTATCTTAAAAAGAGAAAATATTTAATAAAACTTCTTTTGTACATAAATTTTATTTTCGCTACTTCATTTATGCACAAAAGAGGGGGGCAATTGTTGGTCCAAAATAAAGAAAATTTATTTTATATATATACATAATGCTTGTTGTTAAATTTAGGATATAGTTTATATTTTGTCTAGGAAATAATAATAATAAATAAAAATCAGAAAAATAATTCGTAAGATCACCTCAAATACGTGGGGCGTGTATTTTCACACGCGGGGCGTATTCCACACATCCGAAGACGTTCCGCTTCAGAGACTGCTTTACACGGGGCGTGTCTTCCTATACGCCACACGTAAAGCGCATCAACAAGGCGTTCCAAGTTCAGGAGCACAAACACGCGGGGCGTCCTTCTCTTACGCAGCGCGTACTTTCCTACGCGGGACGTAACACCAGAGGCGCCACGAGCAGATACCATCAACAAAACGCACAAGCTTCAGGACCTCCAATACGCAGGGCGTAACCAACAATACGCGGGGCATATTGCCTCTTCCGGCAACAGTTGGAAGCAGTCAATGGAAGTTGATGGTAGTTAGTAGAAGTTGAGGTAGTGGGGTGATGTGGCATGGAGGTAGTTGTGTTAGTTGGTGAATAATTACCAAAATGCCACTGAATAATTACCAAAATGCAACTCCAAAATACTATAAATAGACCCCCTCCCCTTCATTAAAAGACACACTTAATCACAACACAAAACCCCTCTCTAAAGGTCCCTTTCAATGTTCTAGTTCTTAGTTTTAAGTTCCTAGTTCTTAGTTTTAAGTTCCTAGTTCTTAAAGTTCTTCAAAGTTCTTTCTTTCGTTCTTCGTTTTTCTTAGTTTTAATCCCTCGTTTAGCTTCCTTTAGCTTCAATTTAAGTTCTAAAGCCTTTTTTTCGAGTTTCTCAAATCAAATTAGTGTTTTTAAGTCGTTACTCTGCTCAAGTTTTCAATTAGAGTTTCCTTTCTAAAGTAATTTTCCAGATTCGTCCATCCTTTTTCAAAGCTCAATTCTGTCCATTTAAATTTATTTTTTGCCTTCGATCCCTTCGACAAAGTTGTTCCTAACATCCTGAATTTCGATTTAGCCTTTTGATTCATTCAATTCCGTGTCCAGAAACTCTGTTTACAAGCTGATCTTTATACCCCAAATTCTTTTAGCTATTCTGCCCAGATTTTTCCAGATTCAACTAGTCATTTTCAATCTTCAATTTCGTCTGTTTACCATTCGTTTTGGCCTTCGATCCCTCATACAAAGTTATTCCTGACGTCCCGAAGTTCAATTTACACTATTTATTTGCCCAATTCCCTATTCTTAAGCACTCCAACCAAGCTCCCCAAAGTCAAGATTAAATCTACCTCATTTGCCTACCAACGTTTAGTCATTGCACAAGGCACATACCGTACGGGCCCGACTGGTTGCAGTTCTCCAAGGACCTCACGCCGACACCAAAATTCAACATCAATCCGAGATAGCTATTGTGGCTCCGAGTTTGTTGTTGAATTCCAATTTGTTTTATTGCATTTCAATTCTTCGTATTGATTTGTTCGTTCTAATTCAATTGATTGCCTATATGTTTAATATAGAGATTTCTCAATTGTAATTCATTTCCAATTTTATGTATTCAAACCTTTATTCATCAATAAAATACCAATTTTCACCAAATCTTGTGTCAATTTCGCATCTTTCAATTTCTTTATTTTTCACGTCTTCAATTTATTCACATTAGCTTAAATAAAACAATTTATCTAGCAAAGTTTCTATAACGGCGCTAGAGACCCAAGAGGGACTTTTTCAATCCTTGCGTCCCTCGCCAATCGCTTCGTTTAAGATTTCAAGTTTTGGCGCGCAATTCCATAAACTTAACCGTCTTTAATAATTGAGAAGTAATCTTCTCTGGCACGCCCGCACCCTAACCACACGTGACAAGGTTGAAATTAGCATATTCGCAAAATATCGCTAACAGTTCTATTTTTTCTGAGTGTTGTCAAATTCTAGTTTGGAATTCTAGAACTTGTCATGTTATACATTTCGAGACCACACTGATGTATTCAAGCATTAAAAATGATAAGGGCAGTAGGTTTATTTTCTTAGTCATTTCAAATAAAATTTGAACCCTTAGTATTACTCAAGACTAACAAAAATAACAGTACCAACCCTTAGTTAGCCACATTTGAGCCTTTTTCCATTCTTGACACACCTTTGTTCGAGTCCCTTGGCCAGGGACGTTCTAGCCATCAGAGTATGTATATTCTTTCATTTATTTCTATGTTTAGTTGTTTCTTTGAGCAATTTCCTATTCAAATTAACCATAAGTTCATCAAAGTACGAGGATTCAACTGAATGATCCTTTAATTATATGTGGTTGTGTTTCAAAGGTGTTTAAATGGACATTAGCTCGCAAACAAAAAAAAAGAGAGCGTGGCTTCCTTGTTCTAGTATTATCTTCTTCAAGTATGAAAAAAAAGGAGCCTTAGAAAAGAAAAAATATATACCAGAGGCAAAAAGAAAAGAAAAAAAAAGGAAAAAATTCATGTTAGTTTGTTCATTTCAATTTGTTTATAATTAATTAAGATCATTTCATTCATTCATTCTGAAGTTTGAGAACTGTAAGTAGTTTGTACATAATCGTGTTTTGGTTTTCATTTTGGCCATTTCCACTATCATCGGTTTCCCTTTCTCCTCATTTCCTTTCCAAACATTTATCCTAGCCTATGTTACACCCTATTTTAAGTCCCTTTGATTTAGTGTCTTGAATACATACTAAGTGGTGGAGATTTGATATATTGGCAAGCTTATGGTAATTTCATTCTAGGTTGCGACTTGAGTGATTCCTTGAAAATTAATTATAGCCTAAACACTTGAGTGTAATGAGTGATTTCCATGAGGGTGCTGTTGATTTTAATTCACACCTTATGTACATGGTCAAAAGCTTGTTTGCTGATATTTTTCAAGTGGTTATATTGTATGTTCAAACATGAATAATGTCTTGGCTTTGAGAGTTGATGGCTAATAATCTTCACGTTATGAGGGGGGATTGGGAAAGGTTGGTTAACACGAAATCATAAGAGTAAAAGAGCTGTTGACATGATCTGATATGCTTAGGGACAAGCATTGGGTAAGTGTGGGGTATTTGATAAGTGTCCAATTCAACGTTCAAATGTCCACTTTAATGCTAGGTTATTTAATTAATTTGGTGTTATTTTGGGTATTATTGCTTGTTTTGGTTTGATTTGCCTCCACAGGACTCAAATGATTAAAAGGAGCAGAATTAGACTTAATTGAAGCAAATTTGGACTAAAAGGGAATTTGGAGCTGATTCAGAAGAGCTGAAACGAAAATGGAGTTAGTCTTGCCCAAGACTAAGGATTTCGGGAATCGCAGACTCCAGAATTGATCAGGACTCTCCCTTATTCTATCAAGAATGAACCTGGACAGTTGGGAATGACTAAGCATGCACGAAATTAGGAGATATGACATATTAGAAAAGATTTGTGATTAGGAAAAAGATTATTTTGTTAGCTAATTTTTAGGAGAGACTTTTCTCTACAAAAGGCCTGATTTACGTTCTTAAAATAGGTTCTTTTTAGGTTTTATTTTTCAGTATCATTTTTGTTCTCTTTTTTGAAACAGAAACATGTGTTCTTCCATGGCCATTCGTAGCTAAACTTCTATATTCGGTTAAGGGTTAATTCAAAGGAGGTTTTTCTTCATTATCGTGAGACTGTTGTGCTTTAATTATTCTTATTAATATACCGTTTATTTGTTTATTGCATTTAGGGATTTATTCTCAATTGATTATTCAATCTTCGAATGATAACTGCAGGTCGTTCTTTGAATTGGATTGTCATACGGCTGAATTGGTAAAGTTAGAGTTTCACCTAAACAAACCAATCATAGTAGCAATCGATAATATAAATTAGGTTAGTTTTGTATTTGAAAGAATAGATTCATATTTGACAACCTGAGATTGTCTTTCATGTGACATTAATACAAAATTAATTAGGTTTATTTGAGTCGAATGAACAAGTAATTTAGTTTCTGAATCGTCTACGCTAAGTGTCGGTTGGCTAAGGTCGGGTTTTTCTAATTCATCAGGCTGTCAATAGATTAAATCTTGGCCGCTAAGGCAAGATTATTTATTGATTAGGAACTGGTTATTCGAGCGTGATTGACCAGTTTAATATTAAGGAAGAATACTCCAAACTGATCCGGTATGTGTATAAGAGTCTATTTTATCTGTCTGTGATCGATACTGAGTGAATTACCTACCTGCGAACCCCCTTGACCGGATTTCTCCAAACATTGTTTACAAAATCATATTCACTCTTGCTGATTTTATTTTATTTGAAATTCTCTTCACAATTGGGTAAATCTCACAAATCAAAACCCCCTGTTTATTTACTTTGTTTATTTATCAAGTCATTATTGTTTTGAGTCAGTAATATTCCCTTGGGTTCGACCTTTGCTTACCCTTTTTACAAATCCATATTTCGGTCAAGTAAAGTATTAATTATTTTTGGTGGATTCGACTCCCATCAACACCCTATATGCTTTACTGTTAGTTGGGTACCTAAAAAGATCACTTCGTCAGCTTTAGCATCAAATTTAGCAAGGTTATCTTTTGTGTTGAGTATAAAACATTTACACCCAAAGGCACGAAAGTAGCCAATGTTGGGCTTTCGTCCTTTCCAAAGTTCATAAGGAGTTTTCTTGAGTATAGGTCTAACTAAAGCCCTATTCAGTATATAACATGCTGTGTGGACAGCTTCACCTTAGAAATACTTTGGAAGCCTATTTTCGCTCAGCATTGTCCTAGTAATTTCGACTATTGTTCTGTTCTTCCTTTCAACAACCCCATTTTGTTGAGGCGTCCTAGGAGCAGAAAAGTTATGGTCAATGCCACTGACTTCACAGAATTCATCAAACTGTTGGTTTTTGAATTCTCCGCCATTATCACTTCTAATATGAGCTACTCTTAGGTCTTTGTCATTTTCAAGCTTTTTAATCAATGTTGTGAACATCTCAAATGTTTCATCCTTGCTACTCAGCAAGATGATCCAAGTATACCGAGAGAAATCGTCTACAATGACTAAGGAAAATTTCTTACCTCCCAAGCTGAGTGGCTGGACAGGTCCGAAAAGATCCAAATGTAGTAATTCCAATGGTCGCTTTGTTGAGACAATGTTTTTACTTTGAAAAGAGTTTTTCGTTTGTTTCAATTTGGGCAATCCCTCAACTAGTTGCTTTCTAGCTAATTTGGAAAGGAGGTCCATTCTTACATGACCAAGTCTCCTATACCATAGCCAGGAGTTGTCCTCTTTAGATACTAAGCATATATTTCTGGAAAACTGTTTTTCTAAACTCAACATATATACATTGTCAACACGAGGGGCAGTTAAAATCAAATCGTTTGTTTTTCCCTCGAGTATCCGACACTGAGTGGCGTCAAATACAACCTTTCTACCACTGTCACACAACTGAGCTACGCTCAATAGGTTATATTTGAGACCTTTAACTAAGGAGACTGACTCAATAGTAGGGTTACCTCCGATAGTACCTGAACCTACTATCTTACCCTTTTTATTGTCTCCAAAGCTTACGTTTCCACCTCATTTAGGTTCAAGTGTGATGAACTGAGTTTCATCACCAGTCATGTGCCTCGAGCATGCGCTGTCAATATACCACAGTTTTGATTTCTCCACGCATCTCAGGCTCACCTGCATTTTAAACTATTCATCTTTAGGTACCCAATTCTTGTTGGGTCCTCGTTTGTTAGTGCGAACAGGTGAAGCATCATATTTTATCTTGTGACGATATACATTTATGGTGTGGCCTTGTTTACCACAGAAGTCACAATAAGTTACCCTTTTGGGGTGACTTTGTTTTTTGTCAGCACCATTGTGCTGAGCATGCCAACATACCTTAGTGGTATGACCTTTCTTTCCGCAGAAGTCACATTGGACAATCCGCCGATTATACCAACACACATCTATTGTGTGTCCTCTTTTCTCACAACAGTCACACTGAGTGAACTGTCTACGCTGACCAGTACCTGAGTACTCAGCATGGGATTTATTTTTAGTTGAACCTTTTATTTGGTTCTGTAGGGTTGTGACATCATTTCTCAGTTTCTTTGAATTTGATTGGACTTCTGAGACAAACTTGTGCATAATTTCCATGTTGTCATGCAAAGTTGAGTTGTCTTGGAGAAGATATCGAATGTCACTGAGTTTGACCTCTTCAATCTCGTCACACCGCCTGCTGAGTGCTTTTATTTTCTTGTTACACTTTTTAGTCAGTGTATATAGATCACTCAGGGCGTTAACCATTTCATTCCTAAGCAAGTGTAAGGATGTTATCTCATTGGAGTGTTCCTCTTGTTCTGATTCTTCTAAAAGGTCAGCTTGCTCAGATCGAGTGTGGTCAGCAGCGTCATCGGCCATGAAACAGATGTTTGCCGACTCGGTGGCTTCAGCTTCTGATGATGTTGAGTCATCGCTGTCACTCCATGTAGCGACCGTAGCCTTTTTGCTTGCCTTTTTTTCTTTCTTCAGATTAGGGCAGCTTGACTTAATGTGCCCAGTTTGATGGCACTCGAGACAGGCTTAGAGCTGTCCTTTTTATATCTGCTGTCGCTGGACTCAGCTCTGTATTTGTCGCTTCTTCTGAATGGCCTCTTGCTGTTCTTGTCATTCTTTCTGAACAGCTTCTTCATCTTCCTTATGAACATGGCCATTTCCTCATCGTCTGATGAGTCAGCTTCAGTTGAGTCAGCTTCAGTTGAGTCAGCTTTCATGATAAGAGATTTTTGCTTCTTGTCTTCTGACTTTTCTTTTGCTTCGAAGTTTTTCATAGAGATCTCATGAGTCAGCAGAGATCTGATCAGCTCGTCATATTTGTACGTGGTCAAGTCTTGAGCTTCCTCCACAGCGGTTTTCTTAGCTTGCCAGCTCTTAGGGAGACTCCTAAGTATTTTCTTCACCTGTTCTTCTTCGGTGAAATTCTTTCCGAGTCTCTTGAGCTCATTTATGATATTTGTGAACCTTGAGTTCATCTCCGAGATGTCTTCGTTTTCATTCATTTCGAACAGCTCGTATAATCTCATGTGTTGGTTCACCTTAGATTCCTTGACCTTGCTTGTGCCTTCATAGGTCACCTCCAGATTTTTCCATATCTCCTGGGCTGACTCGCAACCTGAAATTTTATTGTACTCTGCAGCATCTAGAGTACAGTGAAGCATATTGATTGCCGAAGCGTTGTTTTGTAGTTTCTTAAGGTCGTCTTCTGACCACTCAGTTTCACTCTTAACAACTTTCTCATTGTTAACAGTTTTATAAGGCACGTATGGGCCTTGTACTATTGCAAGCCATGCACTCATGTTTGTGGCTTGAATAAAGTTTTTCATCCTATTCTTCCAGAATGTATAATTTGATCCGAAGAACAAGGGAGGCAGACTAATTGATAATCCCTCAGGGAGTATCTGTGTTGTTTGGTTCCCTAGAAGGAAACGAGTGCTGTTCTCAGCCATTTATCGAGATAAGCTCAAGATAGTTATATCTTTGAGTAGTGAGCTATTAGGCTCTGATACCACTTGTTGGTCCCATGTAATTAGTTCCAGGGGGGGTTAGGAACTAATATAACTTTTTTCATTTTAATTATGCTGACTTAATATAATTCTTTGAGTTTCACAACTCAGTTTTGGTCAGCACGGCCGAGTGAGGCGTAACACGGCTTTAGTCAGATATTGACTAGAATTGTTTTACTTGTGAGTTGGGAAATGACACTTTTGTGGTCAGCTTCCAACTCAGCACTCTGATTTACTCAGTGTCAGCTTAAACAATTTATATACTGAGTAAATATAGCAAGCAACACATACAGATATATATTGAGAGAGAGTTAGAAATTACTCAGCACGACTTATCCTGGTTCGGCCTCTCCGCCTACGTCCAGTCCCCATAATCCCTCCGGGCTTTTTCAATCCAATACTGAGCTCTTTAAAGGTAGAGCACAAACCGTTTACAAGGCAGTTGAATATGCAAGAGTACCTTCCTCTATTCGTCTACTCAACTCCTACTAAGTGTTATAACCGAACACCTAGATTTCTCTACCACTGAGTACTTAAAACCGAGTGCTCAGCACAACTCTCTCAATTTTACAATTGATACAAACTTGTTCTTTTTCAGACAAAGAACACTTTAGATGATTATAAAATCAATCTAGCTTTTACACAGAGATAGAAATTTGGTGTAAGATCTTTTTCTTGTTTTGATGTGCTTTGTATGTATGCTCTTTTTCTCTTGTATTTCGGCCAAGGATCCAAGAAGTGTACTTGTCCTTTTATAGTTGAAATCTGAAGGCACAATTATTTGAATTCGGATCTATTCATTGAATTCAAACGGCTCTTTGCTTGCGTCATTTTTCTGGTCAGCTTCAGATTTGCAGGCCAATCCTGTCGTCTGAATTCAAGAGGCACCAGACTTGTCTTCTTCTCGCAGGTTTGTCTTCTAGCACAGATTTCGTCTTTTAGCTAGCGAATAGTTGACCCCTGCATCTCGAAACTGTATCCATGCATATTTCCAAAGCTTTCTGATTTAGCGCAGATCTCTGTCGGATCTTGTCTTTTAGCAAACGGATCATTGGTGATGTCCTGAAAAACACACAGCTTGACTTTGATAGCCGTTGTCTTTGATCGTTGCTATTTCCGATACTGAGTTGCTTTTTCACTCAGCTTCCAAGGTCAGCTTCGTTCTGTAAGATATAGTTCCGAAGAAGACTTCTCTTCTTTCAAGCTGAGTTGCTTTCTACTCAGCTTCTGTGATCAGCTTCATTTGTAAGCTTCGATAATGAAGAAGACTTTCCTTCTTTCGTACTGAGTTATTCTTTACTCAGCCCGTGTTATGTTATCATGCTGACTAAGTTCTGTCTTACTTGATTCCTGTTCTTATAAATATTTTTATACTTAACATTGAACAAACTCATTAGTACAATTAAATCAAAGCACTTAAATTTAATTGTCTTAATCATGGATTAACTTAAATCATTTTGTCAAATCAAAATTATGTGGAAAGGTGTTTCAACAAACCCTACATTGGGTCAATGAAAAGTGATCTTGTGGTGAAGAGAGTGGGCATTATGAAGTCTTTGATGAATGGGGATGGCCGCTCGGGTAGTATTGAAAAGGCGGAAAAAATTAAGGACTGGTGGAATAGTGGCCAAGTTAGCAAAGTGGCAAGTCTTGAAGTTCTGAGAGTGTTAACCCAACGTGAGGAGGGAGCTAATACGAGTGTGCTTGAGCTCGCTATGAAGTGGGTTGACAAGTGTCTCCAGGATATTCCGTTTGATGTCAGCCATGGGCAGGTAGAGTTTGAGCATAGTAGTCGGGTTAGTGGAGCGTGTGAAAGCAAAGTCCGGGCGTATTCGATTCAAAATCATATTGGGGCTATGAAGAGTACTCAAGGGATCGCTCTAATTTGGGTTGATATATGTTGTCGGGACATCCCATTTTACGTCGGCTATGAGCGAGTGGAGGCTGAGCCTAGCATCCGGGTTGATGGCGTGAGGTATATAGAAGTCCGAGAATATTCAACTCAATGTCATGATGTAGTTTTGAAGAGTGCTCAATGGATCTCTGAATTGGGTTGACATGTTTTGTCGGGACATTTCATCCGAGATAATCCATGAGCGAGAGAAGGTTGTGGAGAATCGTCGAGTTAGTAAAGTAAGTGATATAGAGGTCCGGGCCTATTCAACTCAAGATCATGTTGGGATTTTGAATAGTACTTGTGGGATTGATCCTAATTGGGTTGATATGTGTCGACGGGACATTCCATGTGAGGTAGGCTATGAGCGGAAGAAGATGGTGGTGACTCCTCATGTTAGTGATGGGGAGATCAAGAGAACTCAAGGGTGCTCCGTTCAATGAAATGTTGAGCTTTGGAAGACCATCCAAGCAATTATTGGGAAGTGGTTTGACAAGCTTCGCCAAGACATACCATTCGATGTGGGTAGAGATCGGAAGATGAGTACCACGAAGGATGAGAATCGGGGTGACGCACTAGTTGAGATGTGGAGAAAAGTTCATGAAGAGAAGGGGAATCCGGCAAAAGGTGGAGTGGACTTCATGAATTCATTTCAAACAACACCTTAGTTCGACTTGAGAGCTTGGGGTCCGTTCAAAGCTAACACGTCTCATCAATACGTGGAAAGCAACTTGTGGTCAAGTTCTTTTTAAGAGAGAGTGTATAATGCAGAGCATCTGTTTTGAAGATCGAGTCCGGGCGAAGGAAGTCGGAGGAGGAACCAAGCACGAACAATCAAGTGTGTAAAGGGTCCCACATCAGACCCACGCTATGCGTGGATGATGGTATGATCTGGAGGAATGTCACTTATTGGATCAGCAGCTAATCCACGCTCTGCTTGGATTCACTTAAAAAAAAAAGCTTGCTCCTTACTCCAGCTTCCTCCTATTTACAATTCTGCCACTCCCTAATTACAATCCATGCCACTCTATATTTACGACCATGCCACCTCTTTACTATTACCCCAATCTACCATCATCTTTATTACCCTTTTAATTCATTATGTAATTTACTCTTATTTGTAATTTGTCAACTAGGTTTTGTATGCTATAAATGCATCTCTTTCTTTGTAATTCATTAACTTTTTATCAATCAAAATTTTCATCTTCTTCATTGAAGCTTTTGTTAAGGTTTTCACCTTCAACAACGGGGGATCTTTGATTTCCTACGGATTTATTCCATAAAACCCGGGATTAACTCCTTCAATTTAGCTTGAGAATAACCTCTTTATTAGTTTACAACTAAAACTAACTCGTCCCGAATTAATCTACATCACTTCCACTAGTCCTAAGAGTGATACTGGTATAGCCATTATAGTGTCTACACCGTGCTGCCGATACCTCTCTTATTTTGTAGGAAAGCATTTTGACATTGATATGACTTTGGAAAACCATACATCGGAAAATTAGAGCAAGTTTACTAGTTGTAACATAGTTTGTTATAAGGATGTGCCACGTAGGCATTAACAATACCCACAAAAAAAGACACACCACTATGTCTTCAAAGTTACAGTTTATCATAATAATAAAAAATTACAGCTTTATAATATAATATATATATAGATATATTTGAGTAGAGAGAAGATTGGCAGTAATTGTCTGCCACTTAATAATTTATAAAGTAAACTGAGGCGCCACAATTAGCAATTGCACTACACGCTCCAATTGTGGAGCCTCAGCATGCTGCGTGGAGCAGAATTCTTTCTATGCGTCAATTTATTTCAAATTCCAGCGAGTGTTACTACTGTTAGTAACTTCTTTCATTTGGTAACATCAAAGTGACACATCTTTAATGGTTGGGTGTTATGCTTTTATACAAACTACCAACTTAAAAAATATATATATATTCTTTTTTATTATTCTTGGATGATGTATTGATATGAGAAAAAGATATTAGTAACAAATTTATGAATCACGAAACAGATCAAATTTTTCAATTTTTTTTGGTAAAAATTATAATCATGTAAGGTAACCTCTGGTATAACAAACAAAAATACATTATTTATGACATAAACTTATAATTGCTTTAGGAGCTAATTGCTAAATCTTGAAAAATGAAGGGCTGCAAAATAATTATTTCCTTTGAAATATATAAGATTCCATTTAAATAGGATAACGAGCAAAAAATCTATCCACCAAGGCTAGACATTCTTCAGGTTTGTACTCCGGAGCTGTGTGACCTCCTCCCTGCCGAAAAAAAAAAACATTTAAATCAAAATTTATTAATTTCATTTTTTATGAGTGTTACTTATTTGATTTGCGTCTTACATTTTCTTTTTAAATACATTAGACATTAAAAAAAACGTTTGAAACTGTTAAAAATATAAATTTAAAATATATATAAAATAAATAACGTTATGTTAACCGAATTTAATATTAAAAGCGGACTTTAAAAAAAATTTGCTATTTTATTGTGTTTGTACTCACCTTTATAGTAGCATATGTTAATCTGAAGTTAGAATTCATGAATTTTGTTTGGTATCTGCACAAAATCAAGTAAAATTTCATGTTAGGGACTGAAATGAAAATAAATAAATAAAATGTATTAAATTGAATTTTAATTACTTACCCTGCAACTTGACCATCAACATACCAAGGTCTCCATTCATCAAAAACTGGAATTTCAAGTGATTTTATCCATTCTAATGTACCCACATATGGTACTGAAATATCATGGTCTCCACTGTCCCCCCAACAAAAAATGTATCAATTTCTAAAACGATAACACAATTTACAGAAATAATTCGTTTAATATAATTCGTTTGACACGATTAAAACTATAAACTCACCTGTATATCAAAGCTCTAAGACCTGTTTTGGAAAGATTTTTATGTACATAAACAATGCTTTCAACAACTTCAGTGTAGGTTGAGAATACCTTAAGGCATCTACTCCAATTTTCTACTGTACCCTGTACATATCAAGAAAAAAAAAATCAAATCTTTTATAATTAATTTTTCACTGAAAATAGTTAAAATAAATCTTGAAAATCATATATATTTTTTAAAATATAATAATAAAAAAATTCATATACGTACATTTCTAACGCCCAGAGCACTTTGAACCGTATCATTGTTCATATATTTGTATGAGAGTGCATAACCAAATTCCTGAAACAGAACAAAAAAAATTGTATTTCGTGTTAAATCTGTTACAAATTCATCCATATTCCGTCCTGATGTCAAATCTGTTACAAATAAATTAAATTATCGGTGAAAATTATATATTTAGCGACAGAAATATATGTCGGTAGCTTTATATATATTCGGGGATCAGGGTCTGTGGACCCTGTAAATAGGAGATTTAGAGAAAATAAAGTTCAATCCAATTCAATTCTTCAAAATACCAAATATATAGGACATGTTTGGTAAAGAGTTTTTCGAAGCAAAATTAGAGGTTTGAGCCATTTTAAAGATTTTCACTAGTCAAACTTCTAATAGTGGTGTTTGGTTCAAGAGATATTTGAAAGAACTTTTGGGTCTGATAAGCTGATTTTGAAAATGTTGGTTTTATGAGCTTTTTCAATTAGTTTAAGAATGATATTTTTACCCCTAATAACTGTTTTTTAAATGTTAATAAAGGGTTTACCATATTTTTATTTGTCATTTTACAGAAACAGAACAGCTATCAGCGATCAATTAAGTTTTAGCAAACAAGTTTACACAATCAGCTAGTCAAATCACCTAACAAAAAAGATAATCAGCTAACTACTATTTACCAAACAGAGTCACAGTGCAAAATGAGAAAAAATAGTTACCCGGCATCGTAATTCGGGGAGTTTAGCATCTTGGAGAAGATTAAGAAAGTGTTGTTCTTGAGATAAAATATCCCATTCTAGTTCAGCTGGTTTCTTGGAAGTGAAAGCACATTGTGGTTCCAAAATTTGTGTAAGTTTTATTTGTAATAAGCTCTGCAAAAACAGTCAACAATTTCATATTAATTCTTTTCTTTGTTCATAATAAGTCAGTCAAAATACTATTAATTAATCAAACTGTCACTAATTTAATCTTACCGACATGATATTTTGAAGAGCTAAGACACATTTTGTGTTGTTCGTGTCAACATTTATGTAATCACCATTGCAGTTCAATTTTGCATCCTACAAAACCACACAAACTCAAATAAGTCAAAACCTTGCAAGTTAGTAAAAACTCAGTTCGCTGAGCGAGGGTCCAAGGAGGGGTCCCACCATAAAGGTATACTGAGGGCAAGCCTTTCCCCTGCCAATTTATTGATGCGCTTTTCTGACCCATGAGGAGCCCAATTAGGGTTAGGCCCATGATTTAACCCTAAGAGTATATAAGGGTAAGTTTAAGAGTGTTTTTCTAATCTAATTTTCGGCCACCACAAAAGAAAGGAGAAAGTGAAAGTCCATTCTTCTTTCATTTCGCCCAGCCACACGAAATTGCCCATAGCCGGAGATTGAACCGTTGGATCGTCGTGAAATTTGGACAGGAGCTTCCTAACACCTGTTCTCTTGTTTTCATCGGAGAGATCCTCGTTCGGAGGCTTGGAAGACCAGTTCGTACCAGGGGCAGATTATAGTCAGATTTGTGACTTCTTTGAGGTTCTTCTTTTCTTTTGTGTTGTGATTGATTCCATACTTCTTGAGGGAAAATTCCAAGATTGTATGTTAATTGTGTATGCCTCTAGTGTTATCTAGGGATGAACTTGTGTATTGCCCATTATTATTTGATATAGTGGAAGGTTTAAGCGGACTACGGTCCCCGTGGTTTTTACTCCTTGCATGGCGGGGTTTTCCACGTAAAAATCGTGCTTGTTCGTGCTTGTGTGGCTGCCATTTAACTACTATTGTTGCTTCGATGTGTTTGGTTGTTGCTCTACTAATTAGTTTCCTCATAGATTCATTCAAGTCGGGAAAGTATTAATAACGAAGGTTAATTCCGCATTATTGTTGTTACCGTTAGTCCGTTTTTCTCATCAGATTTGGCAAGAAATCGCTCCTAAAACTCAAACCCGTAACCTCTTGGTCACACGACAACAACATTTACCGTTGCGCCAAGGCTCGCCCTCCTTTCAATTTGTAATGATGGGACTAATTATAGATTAATAAGAGAATGACCTCATAATATTCATCTGAAATAAGAGAGACACGATGAACAAATGGAATTCTTGAATTCTGATCAACTTGGTAATCTGTCACTGGATTTCCAAGCACATATCCCTGTTTATTAATTTCAAATTACACAACAAAAATACTTCAATTAAAATTAATGAATAATGGAAAATTTTATTTATTGAGACTACCCAGAAGATAAAATGTTTAATTACCTGAAGATCTATATGTGGCTTCAACCCACTTTCAATTCCTGCAATTGTTTTTTAATTAGATAATTAGAGCTTAATAAGATCATAATTAGTTAATTAATTAATCTTAATTAATTAATTAATTAATTACCCTGGAGTACATGTTGAACAAGTTGTGGTACAATCAAGCCTGAGTATGAATCTCCACCAATGTATATTTGGTTTCCTAAATACTTTGGGTGATTCACCAGCCACTGTTTATGTCTCAAAAAAATTAGAATTCAAATAATATTGTTTTAAGTAATAATTATGTAATTAATTTGTAATTTGGCTAACCTTTCTGAGGAAATTATAGGCCTGTATTGGTGCTAATATATCAGAGGAATTGGCAGCATCTGTAGTTGTTGCATAAGAAAATCCAGATCCAACAGGTTGATCTATATATATTATGCTAGCAACCTGATTAATTATAATTAACTACTATTAGTAACTAATTAAGTAATTAATTATAAATAGGTATAGCTGAAATTATATACCTTAGTCCAGGAGAATGGATTATATTTAAGAGATGGTAAACCACCAGTGTATGTATCCCAAGCAATAGCTAGTGGACCTGTAAATAATATTTCTTGTCAAAACATTTCTTTTTATTTTATATTATTCCTTGCATTGATAAATTTAATTAGATAAATTAATTTAAATCCATTTAATCCAAGTGTTGGGATATTTTTGCAATTATATTGATTTAAAAATTAATATTGTCAATTTATGATACAGTAATACAATTACATAAATAATTCACTTATTTTTGTTACTATTTTACATCATATATTATTATATGAAATACATAAATAATATATATACTATAATAGCTGAATTAATAATTTAAATTGATTTGTTTTCTTATTAATTTTAAAATGCAGAAATTACAACTACCAGTCAAAGTTGGCACAAAGTATAAGCATGCTCTGACTTTTCCTATATGCTCTACTTGAAATTGAGATATAATTGTGTTATGTGATTTATATATATATATATATATATTTTTTTTTTTATGAATATAAATATAATAAAAATAATAATTAGATTATACGGGCCATGTCATTTAAAGTCTATAAATTGTACTGTCGTAGTAAAAGTTAACCGTTCTAATTTGATGCATTGTCTAATGAAAGTATAAAAATAGAATAGAAAAGAAAGAAAATAGAGAAATTAAAGAGATACCAGTTTCGAAAGCAATGGCAGAGAAACCAGAACAACCGGGACCTCCAGTTAACCAAAGCATAACCGGATCATAAATTGGGTCTCTTTCCGATTCAAAAAAGTAGTAAAATAGCTGCACGTCATCCATTTCTCCTACCCCTATGTATCTAAACCAACAAAAACAACAACATAAGTTCTCCATTTTTCTGCAGAAATTTTACAGTCACGAGTAGTGACGCATCTAGAATTCACACATAAGGGTACTTTAATAACTAAAAGTGTTCAATTGAATTTTTTCCGGGTATATGAAGGCTTAATAGATTTTCTAACGACTAGTGGATACTGGAGCCACCAACTGTATCCATCCTTGGCAGCGGCGGACACAGGGAGGAGCCAAGGTGGCCTGGGCCCGCTGGCCCTATCAGGGTAGTTCCAGGAAAAACTTGAGGGAGCGGAATAATTCTGTATTAGCCACTAGTCTCTAATTACGAGGAAAAGATACATACCCGGTTTCCATTTTGAAGGGAAGTGTTCCGGGATATCCGGGAAGAGTGTCAATGATTGTTTGAGATGCAGCAACATTGAAGAAAAGCAGAAGAAGAAACAGAGTATTCCACATTCTACTAAAATGAGTAGCACAACTATGTTTGTTTGTTTTGACTCTGTTTAGGCTTTTTCTTTATTTGGTGAGTAGCATCTTCTAACTTGAATTTGGAAACAAAGTACAAAAAGTTTCTGAAATTTAATTGGTCACTTGAAATTGAAAAGAAGGTACCATCTGATTTTCAAAATTATATATTGGAATTGCCATTTATGAAAATAATAAAGAAAGGTTGCTACTAATTAATTCAACCAAACTTTCCATTCTATTCTAGAATGGAAGCTTATGTTGTCAATTTTCAATTCCTACATTAAAAACCTAATTAGTTTTTTAACTGTATTAGGCCACTGTTTTCCTTACCACATTGTGTAAAAACAAAAGTTACAAACTTTTGGAGTACTTTTGTAATTTAAAATATTAAAAATTAAGTTTTACTCTATGGGAAAAGTGAAATAAATAATTGTCGTGGTTTCGTTGATTTGCAAGTAATCTAATGTAATATTTTTTTACTAAAAGAAATTTGAATAAAAGTGTTAGTCTTTGATGTATATTAGTTTGGTTGATTTTAATACTATGACACAATAAAATATTGACTTTTGATGATCTATCACGTTGATTTAATGTGTGATATTCTAATTTGATAAAATGAAATGTTGATTTTATATTGTGGATAATCAAATTCTTTTTTTTTTTTAACTTTGTAAATTACAATACTTTTCTCTTTTATAAAGAAAAATACTATATTCTTTTATTTGCATATAAATGACACACAGCTTACTAAAAGAGCATAGTTTAATAGTATACTTCTGAAATCAGAACTCATCCTCCTTAAAAAAAAAAAACATTGGGTTTTACTTGTTGTCTAATTTATATTTGGTGGTATATTTTTTTAAAATGTTTGTATTTTTAGAGTAAGTGTGTATAAAAACCCCATATATGAAATACATTCAAGACATTTTAGTATGGTAATAGGTAGACCTGTTTATGGACTGGACCGGGCCTAACCGGGTTTGTCACATAATGACTTTGTCCAAGCCCAACCAAGCCCGCACTATATTTACATCTGGCTCGGATCCGGCTGGACCAAGCTATAAGAACTAATTCCCAAGCCCAACCCGGCCCGACCCAACTAAAATCTTTGTATTTTTTAAAAATTAAACTAAAAAATTATACTATAAATATAAATAATAAAATACAATAAACTAAATTTTAGAGGATTATTTCAATAAAAATCAATTAACGCAATCATAAATAAATAAAAATACTTTTTTTTGATAGTAATAAATAAAATAGTAACAAAAACATGTACATGTTCACCCATTCTAAAAGATGCTATATGGTTTGGAAATTTTTATGCTGAAGAAATTTAATATTTATTTTTGGAATATAAAGTTTATTAAACTATAAAAGTTATTAAATTAAAATTATTATTAAAATTTCGGGTCGGGCTGGGCTGGGCCTGGGTTTTGAGACAAATCCCAAGCCCAACCTACTTTATACGCGGGCCTAAGCGGGCTTGGACCGGACCGGGTCAATTACGAAACATATACGTCCAAGTCCAGTCTTTGAAGAGCGGACTTGGACGGGATGGGCGGGCCAGTGGGCTTTTGAACAGGTCGGACAAATACATTTTATTGATTTGGATATTGTATGGGATCAGAAATAATAAGTTGGTTTACCAGACATTCAAATTTCTAACAATCAAACTTTACATGAATTATACATCAAAATTCATGTTCAGAACGTGTGTTTATATCTATATGGGATATTTTCTTTAAATATGTGGGTCCCCGTATCTTCTTGTGGGCCTATAAATAGTCTTTTGTTTTTTTCTTGATGAAATAGTCTGTTGTTACTAACAACTGATTAATAATTGAATTAAACAGTGATGAGATTCAAAGCAATTAATTAATTAAATGTTCACTTTATTAGTTACAATTAGCGCTAAGCGTGAGATTTTTGAACCGGATCGAATACCTGAAAAAAGAGATCCATAATTAAATTGAACCGTTGACTTTTTCTATAGGACCGAACTGAATTGTACCGTTAACTTAATTAAGTACAATTATGGAGATTTTCAAATTCTTAATAGTACTAAGTAAATATATTGGAGATTCTAGAATAAGACCGAATATCCGGAAAAAAAAAGATCCAGAATCGGATTGAACCATTGACTTTTTCTTTAGGACCGAACTGAACTCTACAGTTGATTTTATTAGATACAATTCTGGAGATTTTCAAATCCCCGAATTGTACCGAACCGTACTCATCCCTAGTTACAATCATATCATTGAGAAAAACAGACTCGACTTTCCTTACTTCTTTCGACGACAAAAAATAATAATAATAAAATTACAGTTTCGGACAATTTTTAGAGATTTGACTAGTCAATATCTGTAATAGTTATTGATATGGTTGAATTCTAAGCATTTACGTGTCAATCTGTAAAGGATAGAAGTACAATCAAAGGTGGCCGTTGTCATGCGAACTCACTTCGATGCCTAAGTTGGTTTATTAAATGATTGGATAATGATCACAACCAGTGAACAAAAGATATAATGTAAACTTAATAGAATGAATGATATTGTATACCTTGAACTGAGGGTCACGTATCTCCTGTTGATAGGAGGAAGTTTGCCTAGATAGTAGGGTCTGATATCCCTCAAGCCCAATAGACATGTGATGCTCGTGATCGGGCATGATTATGGTAACCACTGGATCATTGAATGTGCTTATAGTAAAACTTCATGAATCAAGTTTCCTGATACGCAGTTGTATTGCTTTATTTTGCTAAGGAGATGTCACATGTTCTCTATCTCCAAGACTTGGTTCACAACTCTTAGGCGTCACCCATCGTGGTAGAGTTATATTCACATTGTATCATTATGTCCCCCCTCGGATCTAATATATCGTTCTTTTAGGATAAGAAAGTATCTGCTCCGGGAAGTGTTGTAGTTGTTGATTCCTGATAAGTTTAAAGAGGAGGTTTTGATATTAATGTCTTTTTTGAATTTTTTTTAAAAGAATGAAGGACTGGTAAAGAGGTTATGTGGACTGCTAGCGGTTGATTTTTCCCTCGTCTAGTGCTTATATATGCAACTATCATGGCACGTTTCCTTGTGTTTTTTAGGCGCCTTTCGAGTTGACGACAATTTCTTTTTGTGCACCACGGGATGTGGTATCGCTATTTTTTAGGGTGTGTGTCAGTAGCATTTAATGCGCCTTTAATCATTACTAATAAGTAATGATAACACCCATCGTTTCGGTTGCATCCCTAATAGTTTAAAAGGGGCTCGTTTTGTGGTGAGTTTTTTTCTACTTCTTGTTTTTCTGTTGCCTCACCTTCTTATCGGGAACTCTTCTAGGTGATTCCTACTTTTAAATGTGAGTGTTTATTATGACTTCTTCTTATTTTTTCTATTTTCCTTTTTCTGGAGATAGATCCTAAAAGACCTAACCCTAAGAAAACCCATGGAACTGATAAGTCCACTAGAAAGAAAACGAAAGATAAAGTTTATCTACATGCTGAAGAGAAGTTGTCTTTGATGACTGCAATATTGAATTAGCCTAAAGCATGATAAAAAAAAAGGCTAATAATACATGCACGAAAAGGGACACACCAAGTGTCATCCTTAAAAACGTTAAGTGACGGTGTAATGTAAACACATGCCTTTCCAAATAAAGGTCTAGATGCTCATAGTGACGACTCTGTTGGGGAATGATTTTGTTGCCTAATCCTAGTGCAGCTGTTTGCATATGATTTTGTATTTGATTGTACCGAACATGACCATCCGCTGGGGTGATATTGTTGCCTAATCCTGATATTGCTCCATTTCTAAAACATCCATCATGTATTGAACTCCAGGTTGTATCGAGCGAGCCACCTCTAACGGACACTGTTACTTAACTGGATGTTGCTCCATTTATAAAACATTCATCACGTGTGTTGAACTCCAGATTGTATCGAACGAGCTGCCTCTCTACGGACACCATTACTTAACCGGATGTTGCTCCATTTATAAAACATCCATCACGTGTGTTGAACTCCAGATTGTATCGAATGAGCTGCCTCTCTACGGTCACCGTTACTAAACCCGATGTTGCTCCATTTTTTAAACGTCCATCACGTATTAAACTCCATGTTGCATCGAAGGATCCGCCTATCTATGGACACCGTTAGTTAACCCGATGTTGCTCCATTTCTGAAACATCCATCACGCATTGAACTCCAGGTTACATCGAATGAGCTACCTCTCTACGGACAACGTTACTTAATTAACCAGATGTTGCTCCAT